>NC_086174.1:121751839-122096214 GCF_023053635.1 Elgaria multicarinata webbii
TAAAATTAGATAACACACACCCTCCTTATTCAGGGGACATTTCTATTTGAATTGAGTCAACGAAGTGAAGGCTTCTGAATCCCCACCATTTTCTATTTATTGGTGTAGCAAACTACTTAAGGCTCAACTAGACAGTGGGTCGGATCCTGATTAAGTTCATCATGCTTAATCCCATTGAAATGAATAGAACTATCAACTTGTTCCATTGGTTTCAATGGGGCTAAAGTGTGACCAACTTTAGCATGCAATCCTATCCCCCCCCCAAATGTTAATTACTGGAGGGGGTTAGGATGTGGCAGGGAGGTGCCCTGCCACAGCAGAGACTGCTGCTGTACCCATGAAGAGCTCTATGGGCGGAAAGCAACAGTTTATGGGTTTTTTTGTGCTTGCCAAAAAGTGTGTGTAAGGCCCAAAACAGGTCATTTTGGGGGCAAGGGATGGAGCCAATTCCTCTCAGAGGGGGCCAATCTGGAGCCTTCAGCTTGGAGTTGGCACAGGAAAATTCTCTCACAACAAAGAAACTAAAAAAAACAAGCTTCCCTGAGGCAGGCGGGGACAAGGAGAAGTGGAAAAAAAAAACACCTTCATTCTTGACCTGTTTCCAATATCCTCTTTTTAATGAAATAGTGGAACAGGTGCGTACGTGTGTGTGTGTGCGCACTTGTGTACGCATGGCTTTTTTTTTTTTTTTGGAACAGCAGAATTTAACCCTTACACGGGCACCATTTCCCTATCGAAATTGTCCTACTGGGGCTGCTGTTTTCATACAAAAAGACAGATCACACACATTCACATGAGCATGCATGAAAACGAGTGGGGGGGGAGAGAATCAGATAATTTGTGGGACAACTTTGTCCTATGACATGGGTGGTTTTAAGAAATATTCATTACACTTGTATCTCTGCTCTTCCTTTAGACTACTCAGAACTGCTTACAAGGGCCTGATATGCCTCCAGTGCAGGCTATGGATTACCTCTCTTTATTATGCATCATCATGCTATCTAGAACTTCCATGTGTTCAGTGGCAGGCAGGCAGCCCATGAGGGGCTGGCTTGGAACTTTCTTAGGCTTTGACTTCCTTGTGTATGTGCCGGTTCGTCCATCCCCATCATTCCTTTCAAGGGCTTTTTACATTTTATCCCATTCTTACTCCAAAAGCTCAGAGCCCTCTCAGTCAGGCTCACGGCCCATAGGATACGTGGGGTGGAGAAGGTGGCTGTGCAAGGCTGTCTTTGCCTCTCAGCAGCCCTTTGCCATTCAACAACAGCACCCTTATTTCCATCTTCCTTCTCCATAACAGTGAAATTGACTGGACCAAAATCTGCTTGTGATCAAGCCTAGTGAATTTAATCACTCCACTGCCTTCAGACCAAAGCAATTAATATAGCAATTTACATGCTTCCCCCACCCCTATGGGTGCAAACGTCGCCCAATTATGTTTGTACAGATATCAAACTACCAGCATTAGCACGAAGGGAAAAGTCACTGCTATCTCTCCCTTCAGAAACAATCTATACACAATCAATTTGGATGAGCTCAAATACTTATTAAACTGTTCTTCCCAGTCTTCTGAGGAAACAAAGCCTTTCTGGAAATAATCGCTGTGACACTGATTGAGGCTTCTGGATTCCAATTTTAGACTAATTATAAAACACATCAAGATGGTCAGTTTACCACACAACGAATAATATCAATGTGAGTGTTAATTCTATTGATTAATGTAAACCATTTTGTACCAGATAATAAAACAACATGATAGATAGTGCATGTGGGTGGGTGGGGTGGGAAGCCTGATTTTTTTTATTATTAAAAAAAGAAGAAGGAAAAAAGGGAAATAATCAGCATATATGAATCAAAGAGGCACTCAGTCAGTGAACGTGAACAGACTGACACAGCTTGGTATAACCATTATGTCCACATTCTGGTAGTGCTTGCTAGTCAAATCTTGGCAAGTATGAATTGCAACCATATGTTCCCCTTTAAAATTTAATTGTTTGTATGCTTCCTATTAGCCCACCTTTGAGATTGGCCTTCCTAGCAAGTAGCTGGTTGTTCCACATGAAATATATTCATAGCTGCTACCAATGAAATACTGCCATTCAACATGATAATTAAAGAGAACTCCCACCACGCATATACCATAAAATGAGGTAACCAGGCCAGGCAGCCCTGTGATCCCAGAGAGTTGGTGGCCATATTACAGCAGGCTATGCTGACATAGGGTCCCCAGTGGTAGCATCTGCCAGTGCCGCTGGCATCCACCAACTTCTACGGCTCTCCAGCCACTGGTGGAGAAGCACAGGAGTCCCCTAAGGCTACCACAAACAACAAAACCACTGCTAGCAAAGATTCACTGCAAAGGAAGCGTGGATAAACAGTTATTTGGGACTTGCCAATTTGACACTTCCATGAATTTGTTTGCAGTTTAAGACATTATAAAAGATTATATTTGTTACCTAGTTTTTAAGATTAACCACTTTACAGCTCAGTAAAGTATGTCATTAAATTATTGCTTACATTTGTACCGCACAATTTCCCCAAGAAATTCAGGGTGGCCTATAGGGGTTTCCCCACTTTTTATTCTCACAACAGCCTGTGTGGTACATTATGCTGACACAGAGAGAGAGAGAGAGAGAGAGAGGCCCAAGGTCATCCAGTTCTATGAAGGAAATTGGTTTCTCCTGTCCAAATCAACACTCTTTCCCGCTACACATCCGCATCAGACAAAATGTCCATGGTAGCTCTAGATGGATTTCCTATTGAGCAAAGTCCTTTGTGATGAGATGGTATGAAGAAGGGCCACCTTTGACCTAAGGACTGGCCCCA
The DNA here is from genome assembly GCF_023053635.1 of Elgaria multicarinata webbii. Lineage (NCBI taxonomy): Eukaryota > Metazoa > Chordata > Lepidosauria > Squamata > Anguidae > Elgaria > Elgaria multicarinata. Next base: position 121,754,666 of record NC_086174.1, read on the forward strand.
GCTTCACTATTCTGACTCAACTTTTAACCAACGTACTGGGTAGAAAAAGATAATCAGTTCCCATATAGAGTCTCTTCCTCCTTACTAATGGAGCCACCTAAGAGGAGAGGTTAATTGGTGCTTCCAGACACCCACCTAGCTCTGCAGTTTCTGCTGAACAAGCCCTCAGCTCATTTCCACTCCCTGCCCTCTGGACATATCCCATATCATGGGGAAAGCTGTTAGCTTGTCGTGGGAAGGTTCCTGAGCTTCTAAATCACTAATTAAAATCCAATTCTCCAATTATGAGATCTGTTAGTATTAGGAGAAAGGGATAAATGGAGGAACAAACAGCATCAATGGAAAGCAAAACATAGTATGTAGCTCACATTAAAAAAAATAGCAATCTAGGTTGGTCCTCTGCATACTCACGAGATCAGATGCAAATGCAAATTCCTTAATAACAATGTCTAAGGAATTGACACCTTACATGGAAAAACATCCTCTTTTAATGGTTTTGGTGTGCAGAAAGGACATTATAGTCATTGCTTGGGAAGAGAGAAGAAGGCATGTATTAACATGCGATGGAGGAATCTTGATAATCATGAGATAAAATGAAGTAAGAAGACCTATGGATTATACCACTAATAAGTTGTTTGGAATGTCTTAGGCTGTTTATTAATGGAATACAGACCTGGAGTATGCTGGTTGGTTTCTGGTTAACTGCAGTTAATTTCTAGCAAAACCTGAAGGTCAAGAATGGAAGAATTTTTCAGACAATTGAAAAAACCCAAGATGTTATTACTAGCACCATCCCTTGAATGCCAATGTGGGGTAATATCAAACTAGGATTGTGGGGAGGAACAGGTTTTAAATCCCCTCTAAGCTATGAAGGTCACTGAGTGACCTTGGGCCAGTCACTATAACCCTGCTGAACCCAAGTAGGGCATATGTGTGAGTAGATGGAGCACTTCAGCCTTGCCTCCCTCCATCATTGTATTTATTGCCCTCTACTCGTGGCAGGTGACTGAAGAGGAGAGCTTCCTGTATCAACAGAAAGTCTTGTTGTGTGGGGAAATGTTGCTGGGAGAGAACCATATACCCCACTAAAGAAGGACAGAAAACATAATATAATCCCCAATGCAGTGTCATGCCGATAGCACAACGTTCCACCCATCACCGCCACTCATGTAACAGATGAGGGAAATCGAGTTGCTACAGCGAATTAGCCTTACAGTGAGTGCATAGCCATTCATGGGGAAAGAGAGAAAAAACAGGGTAGAGATGTACACTTCAGTACTGAAAAATTCTTCAAAGAACTGAGCTAAAAAAATGGGGGACTAGATGGATGCCCACTTCTAAGAAGGGGGAATGCTCAACCTCTGTACTAATTTTAACACATGTACACTGTAATTCTATGCCCACTTATCAGAGAGTAACCTGCACTGAACTCAGCAGAACTTACTTCTAAGGAGATTTGTATAGGAGAAGTGTTGTGTCTCATTATTATTATTATTATTATTATTATTATTATTATTATTATTATTAGGTGTTCATGACATACAAACAAGTCCACTTTTCAGTCACAATAGCATTCGATGACCTAGCTAGAGGGGAAATTGTATGCAGTTCCCTGACCCAGGTCTGCTAAGCCCTAGTGGACTGTAGATACCTGCTCGGTGTCTCTGAGATGTAGCTCCTTCTAGAGTCTTCATAGCACTTAGCAAGCTATCGCAAGTTAATTAACCTTTATTTCTGGAATTTTGCCACTTACTGGAATGGGGTTAGATTCCTTCAGCTGTTCATTAAACACCAACTGTATTTCTCTAATCTATTTTCTATAATTTGCTTCACTGCATTTATCTTAGTTATCCTCCATTCAGTGAATTTCCAGTTATAACTTGTAATTTCATTTTAACTATTCAGCAAAAAAGCCCTCCCCACCCCCTGCCAGCACATCTTTCCAGTTCATCAACTTAAGTATGGCAGTAACACAGAAGCAAGGAATGAGAATCCTTCTGAGCTGTTTTGCAAACAATCTACATTTTCAGAATGGTGGCTGAATCCTCATAGGGCCCAAAGGGCCCACCCCTCCTCCTCCCTGCTTTCACAGCAACCTGCCCCTACCTCCTACATCCCCTCCCTGCCCCCTTCACTCACCCCTGCCCCCTTCACTCGCCCTTCTCCCTTCACTTGCCCTCACCATTCACCTGTGCCTCCTGCCACATCTGCTCCCCCACCCCACCTGTCCCCTCTGTTCACTCCCGGCCACCTCCACCTGCACTTTCCTCCTACCACCTCCCCCCTCCACTCACCTGTGCTGTTGCTGCTCGCCTCTCTGCTCACGCCCAGCCCCTTCCAACCAATCACCCCCTCCTCTCACTGCCATCCACCACCAAATGCCTGGTTCTGAAGTCTGAGAGATTACCTCTGCCACAGATGGTCTGCCAGGACACCTCTCCTCCAGAGAAGCTATCCATCCTTTAATTCTGGCTAAACACAGAGGCTGGGCAGCTGCTCTGGGAGGAGAGGTGTCCCACAAGATCATCCATGACACAGGTGATCACCTGGGACACCTTTCCAATCTCCACAGTGCCTGGCTCTGAAGAAGGACCCCATGAGATCCAGGCTTTCAGGATTGGTCCACTCTCTATGCAGTTTCTCTTGCCTATGTGGCTCTTCAGGGGATGGGTGGCAGTGGCAGCAATGGTGAAACAATAGCTAAGGACTTTGGGTTGGCACGGAAAGGCCCTTCCAGGACCATGGGCTTTTGGCAGCTGCGCAGCCTTGCCACCCTCTGACACAGTCCTGAGTCCTGGCTGTACAGGAAAACTAGAGTAGTGTTTAGAGAAAATTAGATGATGCCACAGAGACTGTCAAGAGGCGCTAAACTTTACAATGCTACAAGAAGTATTATATCTTTCTCTCTAATCAGAACTCTTAGGAGTTTGTATTGGTAGTCAGGTACTTGACTGTATCTTGGTAGGACAAAACCTTACACACAGATCTAAGCCCAGATTCCCAACTGGATATTTCATGATTCCAATTTTTTACTTCCACATTTGAATACACGTTTGCTGTAACTAGATACAGGTAGTTGCAACGAAAGGACATGTTCATAGGAATTTCACGTGCTTCTACTAAGCTATTGCAAATTTCAAAATGTTACTTGTATTATTTACTCAGACAATGTTGCGGGGAGAGCAAACAATCTCTTTGTAACAAAACAATGTCATGTTACACTCAGGCTACTTCCATGGGTAAATAGAATTCATCTTTGTAGGATTCTTTAACTTCAGAATTGAATGTTTAATTAATTGTTTCTACAGAGTGTACCTCTTGCATTTCGTAGCCTTTTGGCCCCACTATTTACAATTTTCTCTCTATATACCCGTGTGTGTGTGTGTGTGCATGCATCTGTCAGTTGCGGATAACTTCATGCATCTGATAGCCCTGTTGCACAAAACCTTATGCTACAATAAATATGTTCCTTTTTAAGGTGTCACAAGAGTGTTTTGAGATGCTTTCTCCCTGTTTCCAAACCTTAACAGTTTAGTGCTACAGAGTCTCTGTAGACAAAAGACACACTGCACTTGCCCTCTTCGGTTTCAAAGTTCTGCCATTGCAAAGGTATTTCTATCAAAACCATTTGGATATTCAAATTATTGTTCCAGAACTCTTTCCACGATGAAGACAATAAAAATGCTGGAATGAAATTCTTGTCAGAGAAAAACCACTTTCAACTGCATGGAATTGGCCTAGAAGCAAGCAATAAAACCAACAAGGACAGCCAAATTCAAAGAAGTGCAGGCATAATTCACCTGCAGAGGGTACAAAAGTTCTAGGATGTCATTCTAAACTAGTTTGATGGTAGACTATTAAGATCAATGCACTAACTATGCATAATGCTCTCAGTGCTGTTTTGTGCATCGCTGCATACATCTGCCATCTGATCAAGAAGGTCAGCAGTGCCAGCTCTGAGTGACTCCACCACCCCATCTCTTGAGTCTTGGCTGGACTTTGACCCTGGTGGACAAAGCTGGGAGAGATTCATTCCTCCAGTTTCACCCAATTAGCGGCTCCTCTACACCTGCAACCCTTTGGGGAGTGGGGAAGGATGACCACAGAGTTTTCCATTTCCAGGATCGTCCCTCAGGGACCACACATCAACGAGTTGTCCCGGAAGTAAAGAGGGACGATCCGGGGTGACTTTTTTCTTTCTTTAAAGAGGAGACATTTCCACAATTGCACGGGCATGATCCTGTATGAAGGTGAGGTGTTTTTTTTAAAAAACGACAACAACCCAGAAAACTCGGCACTGGAAGATGCCAAGTGCCACCCCAAAGATGGTGAAAATGCTCTCCCCCTCACCCCCGATGTCCACAGATTCCCCCGCACCTCTCAGTGCCCGTTTCCTGAGCCCTGCTACACATGGGAAGGAGGACCCCAGGAAGGAGAGCCACACCACCCATGGAGCTCGGGATGGTCCCGAGACAGTGGGAAAAATTGGGGATAGCACTCCCAGCTATCCTGGGGGAACTGAGTGCTTGTTCCCAGTTCACCTCAGGATCAGCTGTGCATCACTGGGATGCGCTGGGATGACTTCCTGACCACCCTGGGATAAATGGCTGGTGTAGATTAGGCCTAGGTCTCCATAATATATGCCAGGTAGGCTTGCTCATCCACGATCAAGTCCTGGATGGCCACAGTCTTATATTACTTGACTTGGCATTAACTAACAGCACCATCAGATTCAAGGGTACCCAGCATGCCTACTAAGCTCCTCAAGACTGGAAGAAGGAACAGTCATCCAATTGATCACCCTTCTTCCCCGGAAATGGCCTGCCCAGTTACTGGGCTACTTATGAATTGTCAAAAAAGTAGATACCAATGGCATGAAATGTACATATTCTAGTGTATATGTACAAGCACAAATGTAAACATAATTATTATCCTTTAAATAGTACAGTAATGCAATATAATTTAATAGTACAGAAATACAGTACATCTCATCACAGTGTGGAAGATGGTGACCAGAGTGCCTTGCACAGTCTACTGTCCAGGTGCTGTTGATGGGCAACTTCAAAACCTTCAGATGGCTCTTTATCTTGAAACTGGACCTTCTTTTTTTTGGGGGGGGTCCTTTTTGATAGTTACTCGCTACCCATCAGAACAGGAGCAAATATTGTCCCGACCACAACCTTATCTTCAAGCACATCTCTTCACATTTTATCTGAAGGAAGGAATTTCAGCTCCTGATAATGGAAAAATCAAGGGCTTGCAGGAACAGCATGAATGGCAGAGTGGATAAACTTGCCTCTTTTCTGCCTTTGTGATATCTGAGTCAGGAGTGAGGAGAAGTCCTCTTTGCCTCTTTTCAACTGTGTCTCAGATTGTAAGTTGTTACTGAATTTAACAGGAGCTACTGAAAATCGAGCTGGCAGGTTTGCCGAAACCAATGTTTGCCCCTGGGTTAATGTGTATGGTGGCGGGGAGGGGGGATCATGCTAGGATATGGAAGAATATTAGAAAAGTGGTATTTAATGTTAAGTGGCTTTTATATGTAAATGTGTATCATATGCTCTTTTAAAAAACTGCCTAGCTCAGTTATTATCAGTTCAGCTATCTGACTCGGATGCTTTCCAGGACACCGTGCTGCTTGCAGGCATGTAGAAAGAGCTTCTGCTGCACTTTCACACCAGATGAGGAATAGCACATGGGGTGCCTTGCCATGCAGACGCAAGCCATAATGCATCAATAGGCTGGGATGATGGCTAAAAGGAGCATTTGCTTTTCATTAATAATAAGCTGAGTCTGCTGCATTCGGTGCAAAAGAGAATGCATCTGATGACCTCTTCCAAACCACATTTTTGTGTTTCATCTATTTGGATGAACTAGTGTCCAATATTTAAAGCAGGAATGTGGAACACTGGCCCTCCAGCTCTCATGAGCGGTAAAGCAGCAGTTTCTGCAGCTGAAACTCTCCCCACGGCCTGAGTTCGATCCCAGCGGAAGCTGGTTTCAGGCAGCCGGCTCAGGTCGACTCAGCCTTCCATCCTCCCGAGGTCGGTAAAATGAGTACCCAGTTAGCTGGGGGAAAGGTAATAATGGCCGGGGAAGGCAACGGCAAACCACCCCGCTATAAGGCCTGCCAAGAAAACGTCAACGAAAGCTGGCATCCCTCCAAGAGTCAGTAATGACTCAGTGCTTGCATGAGAGGTTCCTTTCCTTTCCTATGTCTTAGCATTGGCTATGCAGGCTAAGGCTGATGGGTGTTCCAGACCACCAATGTCTGAAAGCCCAGACATTCTCCATTCCTGGTTTATGGCATTGTGGAGTACTTGTTGGAGAACTGGATTTCTCTCAGTGAAGCTATTTCACAAAGACGATTGCTCTTTCCTGCCAGATTACTGCTGTCTAACACATAGCTAAGATAAAAGGGGAGAGGTGGGATGGGGGGAAATAATTGCCAAAGGAATGAATGAATGAATGAATGAATGAATGCAACACATCTATGTGAAACTGTATAATGGCTGGTTGCTAAATACAATAAACTTGACTTGACTTATCTTAATTAGACCACATGGCTCTGTCAGAAAAAAACTGTTAAGCGTCATACTTCCAGACTGCCTTCACAAAAGACAACATGAGGCAAGCAGGATGGGCAACATGGGATTAGCGTCTGGTGTCTGAGCCCCTTCAGTGACTTATAAAAGTCCTGTAAATGATTGCTGGAAAGCTACACCTCCCATCATGCCTCTCAGGTGCCTCTCATTGTCAGGAACACTCCAGATCGGAATCTGGCCTTTAAAACTGCCACCATTGACCTTGACTACTGTTTCAAAGTCCTTGTTTCCCACCATGTGATTCTGTTTTGGATTGCAGTAGCCTATCGCTGCCTAACATTCACTCAAAACATGGTAGCAGCCACTCAACCAACATGGTGCCATAGGCTTGGCTCAGCTACTTCACCATCCAGTTGCAACCCAGGGAACAGCAGCAGAACCAGCCAAATCAGACAATCTGTAGAAGCTTAGCATACAAAGTAGAAAGAATGGCGTGTTGGCACCAGCATTTCTTTAGCGTGTCAAACAACCACCAGCATCCCTTCTAACATCAGAACTCTCAGACTGTCAAAGCGTTCTGCTGGCTCTTGATAGGCTGTGAAGCCCCTGACATTTCTCTTGTCTCAGGAGTGTAGGATTATTTGGAACATGGCTAAGAAATTAGGAAGAAAAGGTCAATGCCTAAAGATTCGATGCCTACTAATTCCAATGGCTGATATGCTATATCAGCCTTCCCCAACCTGATGTTCTCCAGATGTGTTGGACTAGACACTCCCAGTGTCTAGTCTAACACAGCTAGAAGGCACTAGGTTGGGGGAGGCTGGTCCATGTAACCAATGTACGAAGTGCCAAGATTTGCTGTTCAATTTCTATCATCACTCTGGGTTCTGCTGGGTTCTCTCCATTGCTTACCAGAGCAGGGTACAATTCTTAAATGTAAATTACTACCATCTTCCATAATCTGCATGTTATGCTACTGATAAGCAATAGATCCAGGTGCTCTTCCAATTTTTCTGTGGGAGATAGAAAAGGCAGCACTAGCTGTCAGGAACACAAGTGCTGCTTCAGCATATCCATGCCCTGCAACTGAAAACCTGCAAAGTCCTCAAGCCTCTACTGGACCCCCTTGATTTACATTGCTGACAAGTTAGTATCCCAGAGGAAAAGCTTGCCTGGCCTAGGTTCAACTCCCGGCTTCTCCAGGTAGGACGAGGAAGAAATCTTGCCTGAAAGGCTGGAAAGCCACTGCCAGTCAGTGTTGACAATACTGGGCTAGATGGACCCATTGTCTGACTCAGGATATAGAAGCTTCCCATGTATTACAGTGCCCAGTACAGTCTACAGGACTACCTCCTGGGCATTCCTGACGAACGTGCCTGGTGGCCAACACCCCTAAAACACTGGCACCACTTCCAGATCTGGATTGTGCTGAATACTCAATCAACCCATGAGCCCTGCTCTGCATGTATGGTAGATTTTGACATCTATTTCTACACTAATTAAGGAATAGTAGTAACAGTGGGTTGCCGTAAGAAGCATCCTTCCTCTTTAAAATTGGGACCTTTCCTCAGGAGTCAGTTTGTCCCATGACAGCCAACACACAGCTATAAATATTTAAATCAAACTGGGGGGGGGGAGAGATCCATGCTTTTCAACGCAGAGAGTACAATTGTTCCACAACACCTGTCAATGGTCAGTTGGGGGCTTTGTATTTCTCAGATGGTAGCCTTTTCCTTTGTGCCATATGGCAAATTACTTTTGAAATGGAGAGGAGTTTTGAAAGCAGTTTGTGACATGGAATGGTGCTCTACTGCTCAAAGTGGGGGGAGTCCAACTTTCTACTGGGGACTCTAAGCCCTGCACAGGGCTGTACAGCAGGCTGGTGGGTGGTAGGAGCCTGATTTTCCTGTGAAACGAAGTGTGCTCTCCCCGTGCACTTTACCTCCTAGCAGAATCACTGGGATTTCAACCACACTGCCACTTCCAGTGCTGGCAGAGGAATGAGGCCCCTGCATGAATCTAGGAAGATAACGCAACCCCTCCCAGATTCACAAAGCTGACCACCCCTTGTCTAGTGTAATGCTTTGAATCCCAGCCAATGCCTCTATTGTCAAATTGAAACAGACCAATGCCAGTGCAGAAGAAGGCTGAAATCACTCACAGTTATCAGTTGAAGATACAGTAACATGGCTGGATAGCCTTTTGCACAAGACACACTTGTAAAATAATCCCTCTACAATGCTAGAGGAAGCTATTCTCCAATTAATCTAGCCAATTAGGAAGCAACTGGTCCCCCACTTCCTATTTTTAATGGTATTCAGTCTTGAGATGATAACTTTACGAAAGTTCTGCATAAATGGGAAAGATTTCAAGAGGAAAAAGCAACATTGACTTCCTTAATATTCTCATTATCATTTTAGGTGGCATTTCTTTCATCAGTAAGAAAACTAAATCAGAAAGAAATGCACTTAATGTCACACTGGCTCCTGAGAGAAGCTTTTCCCCCCCCCACCCCAAAAAAGTGAGTGCTAGTATAAAATCTGTATAAAATCCTGTTCTTTAGAAATGGCCGAAAATGAACAGGCTTAGTCTGTATTTGCTGCATATGCTCATCTTTGCTCTTGCAAAGGACCCCACAGAAATGTAAAGAGCATTTCTATCATAGTTTGTAAACTTAGTTGGTCACCTAAAACATCCAACTAAGTTACTTAGGTTTTAAAATAAAAACATAGAAACAGAAATGGACAAGAGGTCAGGCTCTAAACATACAAAGCTGAGTCTAGGGATGTGTAAGAAATTCATTTCAGTTTGTTTATGACCAGAACTTGCCCTGTTTGAACCCGCAAACATGAACATGACCACAAGCGCATTTTTCAAGCAAAGCTCACACATTACTAAACTTGCAATGCAGGTTTGAAAAGTGTGCATTTTTTTTAAAAAAAGTGAGTGCTTTAAGAAGTGTATGCTTTGACATTTAGTCAATGGGTGAAAGGTATGCATTTCAGTGTGCACTTTAGAAAATGCTTACCCAAATGCACACTTTTCCCAGACAAACAACAATGAAAAGTTCATGAACAGAAATGAGGTGGGCCAGGTGGAACTCAGAGAATCTTGAGGAGCTTGAGTTCATTGATTTTTCCCATCCCTGGTCCATCTAAACAAGCCTTCCTCAACCCGGTGCCTTCCGAATGTTTTGGACAACTCCCATCATCCCTTGGCTACACTTACTGGGTCTAATGGAAATTGTAGTCCAAAATGTCTGGAGGGCGCCAGGTTGGGGAAGGGTCTTCTAAATAATATCCAGAGCTCTTTCCCAGCCTTAATACTCAAGATCGTTTTGCTGAAAATGTCAGGATTTGAACTTGGATCTGATGCATGCAAATCCGATACTCTGCCATTGAACTATGCTCCTTTCCTTCCTAAAATATTGTTGTATTTTAACATATTACTGATGTGGCAATCCACTCAAAGAATATTGTTAATGGGAGGCATCTCAATGTTGTAAATAAATAAATTAAATTACCTGAAAGTCCCCCATCAAAGGCAACTCACCGGCTGTGATAATTCCCTCTTAGCAGTATGGTTCCTTTGAGAACTGTAGATTTTGCCTGAACTCCCTTGTAGTTGCACAGCAGCATCTACAGAGGCCACCCAGAGGGACATAATGTTGTTTCATGCAGCAGTTGCATCTGATTTGGTTTGCACTACCAAGTACATAGATTCACCAAGAGTAATAAGAAAGGATAACTCTTTCCCTGATCAGCCATCCCACAATTTGCCAGAAACCTAGACTCACTGAACTGCAGAAATGCTCAAGTGCCCATGCATAACGATCCTAAACATCTGCATTACTCTGTACCAACGACATGGAAGATCTATTGGATAGGATTCCTGAACTGCTACAATGGGAGAATATCATCTAGCCCTTTGTTTTGCTTCACAGAATCATCTGTCATGCTGCTGTTTGTTCATACAACAGAATGTTGGTTCTGTAATTTCTTTGCCTATTCAAAAGCACTGGAAAAATAAAAATAAACCAGAAGATCCTGCTTCTGAAGAAGAGAGAAAATACTGAAATACTGTATGTATGAAATAATGCATGTATGTCACAGAAAAGAGGGCCCAATATGTTCTCCATCCAAGAACATAGGACATGAAATAGCGGGCTTAAGTTATAGGAAAACAGAGCTTGGTTGAACCTCCTAAGAGTCAGAACAGTCAGACAATGGGACCAACTGCCGAGGGAGGTGGTGGGTTCTCCATCACTGGGGATATTCAAGCAAAGAGCGGGCAGCCATCTGTCAGGGCTGCTTTATACTGGAATCCTATCCTGAGCAGGGCATTGGACTCAATGGTCCCTTTCAGGATTCTATGAAGTGGTGCGCTGGGGCTGAACTCCAGTACCTAGTCCCTTAGTGAATGTATATGGGACATACAGTTCAAGAATGCATATTAGTTCTGCTGACGTTTACTTTTTAAAAATAATATTCAGTGTTACTTTAAAAAATATGGCAACCAACCAAACATGAGTTTCTATTTTCATTTTGACAGACATCTTGACCAATGTGCTTCTTGTATGCTTAGTGGAAACTGATGTAATATGTAGGGCCCAGTTCTAAGAATACCTGTTTGGCAGAAGACTCCACTGTACTCAGTGAGAATTGCTTCTGAGTTAAGATGCTGAGGATTACCCTGGACTTCAAACTATAGCATTCAGTCAGCCTTACAGAATTTTGTATTTAAGGTTTTGTAAAGAAATTATATTATAATCAAATTTACTGTTCAGAGTTAAGCAAATACAAATATCTGTTGTTTCATCTGTCTGGTACTGCACAATGAAAAGATGATAAAAAAAACCCAATTTTACTGAGGGCTGCAATCCTATGCACACTTGCTTGGGAATAAATACCAACAAACTCAGTGGGATTTCTGGATGAGCATGCAAAAGACTGGGCTTCAGGTCATGTAGCTGCATTTCCCCACATGAGGATACACACCTTCCTACAACTCCATTCCTGCCCACTAACTCTGAATTAAAACTTTCCAGCACAATAAAATGCAACATGGTGGGTTTTGCACTGCACATGGGTGTACGTAGCAGTTCATTGTCTCTCTTTCACCGACCACATCCAGGAAAATATATAGCTACATTAAGCTGTCATCGTTAGAAGTAATTTGTAATAAATGACAAAGATACCAAAAATACAGATATACTTCCAAAACCAACTATTAAAATGAATTATATCAGATAATACTTCCTAACTCTATCATCACTTTAAAAAAAAAAACATACAATTTTTCCAGCTAAATCCATACTTTCCCCCAATATTTTATTAACCTGGATCACTTCCATTATTTGAATAGATTTTATTCTTTCCTCTGTATATTGGGCACAATATGTCAATATGTTAGTTGAAGTGCATAGAAAGCTGCCTGTTACTGAGTCAGAGATGACTGCTTCGTCTGGCCCAGTTAGTTGTCCAGACTGACTGACAGCCAATCTCCAGGATTTCAGATAGAAGGCCTTCCCAGTCCTATGTAGAGATAATAAGGACTCAACCTGGGGCCTTTTGCATGCAAATCATGTGCTCCACCACTGAACTAGAACTCTTCTCTAGTTTTAAAGGACTTACTATATATCTGCATTTCCCTAACTACTAATGGGTTGAAGTTGAAATGTTTTGTTTCTGGTTCCATGCTACTAACATATGGTTAAATCCAATGTAACACCAACAGGACTTTCTCCCCCTCTCCTGCCCACTGCAGCCCTCCACACCATTCCAAGGTCTGCTCCGGAGGGTTCTTGAACTCACCAGAGCAGATTTTGAGGGCTTATGAACAGCTGCAAGGGAAGAATCAATCCCCTCCTGGTTCCACGGATGGAAGCAATTCAATCAGCAGAATAATACCACTGGATCCAATCCATTATTGCTGCTGTTAGTAGGTTGCATATATGTTTACCCTCCTATTTACTCATAACATATAATGGAAGAACAGAATAATAGCCTAATCCTATGCAGAGGCTGGCACACTTAAACTTACTGTAATTAGGTTAGGGGGCGTAAGCACACCTAACCTAATTCTAGATAGGATAAGGCTATAAGAGAACATTGTTTTGATCATTCTGTATAATATTATTGTCTCAGACATGGGGTCATATGGCTTCTTCATCTGCAAGATGCCAAGAATAGGTATTATGGCCAGAACCAATATTATCCCAATTTAATGTCAGCTTAATTAAATTGAAGTCAAACTTGATTTCACATGATAGAAACAAGTCCCAATTCAGAAGCTAATTTTCAAAGATGGCATTTGTATTAAAAATTGTATCAAGTGTCAATTGCTATTAAAATATTAAAGGATATTTTCCTCTGAGTCTTAGAATAGACTCAAAGTTCCAGAAAATGTGGACAGTGTTTATTTTTGTTACATAGTTTCCATTAAATAAGCATATATTAGCACATTAATTGGTGTTTTGCATGATTTATAATGGTTTTGAAAAGTGGAAAATTTGTCTCGAGTTACTATTCCTGTATCCTAATATCTTCTACATTAACTTTGTACTCTCTGCCCCCACCATGTTAAATCAACAGCATGCCTTTAAAGAGTTTGATTTCCATTGAAACAGATCATTTAACCATTGATGGCAGTTGTCTGGAAGAGGAAAGGAGAGGCTGAAAATATTCTCTGAAAGCTAATTTATGCAAACCAGATTACAGTTAAAATTCAATCAGCCAGAGTACATAAAAAGCTGCACGTCACAATTACAATGTAGTAACATATACGGAATTCAATGTTTGAATGAAATCTTAGCCTTCATATCTATGGATTCCATATCTATGCTTCCATATGCAGAAACAAAGTTTTTCTGCTTTTAAATGTTATAAATAACTTGTCCAAGTATATTAAGGGCACATACTGCATACATGTTTTTTAAGTAAGTATTCAATTCAGTTTTGTTTAGAAAGTCAAGGGTTCAATGCCCAAGAGTGCAGCCTGTTTAATGTTCTGATAAGCAAAAGTAATTTCTTTTGCCTCCCAGCATTTCAAGAAACCACAGAACGCAATGCAAAATTGGGAGCTCGCAGTACCAACTGTTTGCATGTAGATGTTCTGTAAACTACTTATAACCAGCGATGCACAGATTAACATTTTAGATGTATTGTTCTGCATGGTGATATTATCTGATCACTTGTTGCTAAACAAAGAACATACAGGCTGTACATATGGCCAGAAAACATGCTGTCTATGGAGACTATGAACTACAAAAAAAGATGTAGTGTTGATTAAATACATAGTTACAAATTATTCATGCTGATAATGCAAATCCTAGATCTTCCTTAAAACTTACCATAAATTATACACTAAAAGGCATGTTACCAACAAAGTACAAGTGACAACCATTCAATTATTATGCCTTCTTTGAAGGAATGTGGGGAGGGGGGAGAGAGAGAGAGAGAAAGGTAAGGAATTTTAATTGGTTGCTTTACATAGATAGCCAATAGTTCACTAAGAGTCTGCAAGAATGATTTGATGAATATCTCATAATATTATATATTTGTGTGTCATTGCCAAGAATCATTTACCCTTGAAAATCACATCACATGGAAAAGGCACTTAAGGGAGGCAACTAAAGTAAGCCCAAATCCATGCATTTCAAGCCTTCCTAGGTTCTAATACAGAGTTGTTACAAAGTTGTCCATTCCAATAAAGACCATCACAGGTGAGCCTTAGTGAAACAAATCAAAACAAAAACCCTAGTAACCTACTGAGACAACAGACCCCTTTCTTTGCATTCCTTCTCAAGCAATTCTTACACAGCATGAAATCCTCTCTGTATAATTCATAAAGTAGCAACCTCATTATTACCGGAATTTCATCTGAACGCTCCTCAAATCACAGTGCTAGTATTATTATTATTTTTTTAAAAAAAACGTTTTCAGCAACGCTATCATGTCAGTACAACAGCAGCAATTTACAGCCTTTATCCCCCCTCCATTTATCACATTTAATGCAGTTGATAAGAGGTACTACTGAATCATCTTCTGCACCCTGCATTACAAAGACGAGCTGCCTCTTTTTTTCCTTTTTGGTAAGGCTTTTTAATACTCCTGCCTTCACTTCAAATGAAGGCGAATGCTGCCGAAGGTGCCCCATTTACTAAAAGACTACAAACAGCAGTAATATATCTGACACACATTTGCAGTAAAAGAAATACAAATCCTAACATGAGTCCTGTCTTACAAATCACATATTACAAAGGTTAACTGTCGGCTGAACTTATCCTTTTTCACCCCCTGCATCACCTGTTAAGTTCAACACTTTTTCATAATATGCATTTTTTGCAATCTCCTCCTGCAATTAAGACATGCCATGCAATTCAGTAAGGATTAAATAAGACGGTACAGCTTATTGCTTTCTCTGAAGAAGGGGGGGACATGGTGCAAAGTACAGGGGGAGGGGAGAGAGGGGGGAGAGAGAGAATGCCTCTGTTGAAAATTAATGAGCTGGAGGGCTAATTAAGACAGTATTTTTGTCTTCATCATACTTACTTGCATCGCAGCATGGTATAGAATTGAAGTATACACAGAAGGCAAGAGAGTAAGAATTGAGTCATCTTTGACTTACCGTATTCAAGGCTCTTGCTGTACTGCAGGCAGCATCCAGGCACAGAGCATGAAGCCTCACACAGATCAGGAAAAATATGCAATCAATGAATGATTCAAATTCATTGTTGTTGTTTGGAAAATCTCTCTCTCTCTCTCTCTCTCTCTTTATATATATCTATTCAAGACCAGACACTGAACTATGTATCCAAGGAAGAACCTGGTTAGTGTCACAGCTTTGACTAGCCTGCTACACAGCTCTGCAAAACAACTACACTGCAGCAGTGTGGCAAGCATAGGATTGCAATGCATGTCCCATATATTCAAGCATAACAGAAAACATGGTCTGGAGCGTATTCCATGTGGATAAGGGGCTTTATGGCTCAGGCAGGAAAAGGAGGGTTCTTTCTCCCCACATAATCAAATCACAGGGGGTTGGGGGAAGAGAAGATCTGTCTTGATTACTGTAGAGCATTATTCCCCAGGATATCAATTACATAAAGCAGGTGCCTCTGCCTCCTGTTTTCCAGATAAATGCCTGTAATCTCATTTCACAAATGATCCCTAGGTAGAGAGGAGCCACCTATTGTGATGATATCATTTGCTCTAGTCTCCATAAATGGGCAACTTCCTGCAAAACGTCATGGCCACTGACGAAACAAATCTTTATGATATTTGAGTGGGCAGGGCGGTGGATGGGGTCCCATCCATTTACAGCAGCATCTTCTTCTAGTGTTGTGATCCCATGAATCCTCCTTCATTATCAGAAGAGCAGTACGTGGAAAGCTAGCACAGAAAACTGCCTGGCATCGCTCAGTTGTAAAAGAAAAAAAAAGTCCTGCTACAGATGAGAGAAAGGCACCGAAGAGCAAACCACATAAAATGGCACCTTTGCAGTTGTTGAGGATTTCAAGGAATCACTGAGCAACAGCTAGGCTAAATGAAATTCATCATCAAATAGGATGTATAGCTGTCATGATTTTTCCAGTAAAAGAGGAAAACTATTCCTTGTGTATTGCTATTGCAACAGCTGGTGCAACAGCAAAACACACAATGCTTTCCCCTGCGGAAGTAGTTTATGCTGTTATGTGTGAATTTATTTGACGTTTGCAATTGTAAAATGTATCTCAGTTATTCTGTTTGCTGCTATTATTATTATTATTATTATTATTATTATTATTATTATTATATTTGTATCCAGCCTTTTGCCCAATACTGGCAGCCCAATTGACTTTAAATTCTGATTTCAGGTAGGCCAATATTCCGCAGCACTAGCTTGCTGTGGAATATTATGTTTTAATACTGTGTTTTTAATTAGCATTTTATGTATTTTATGCTTGCTGTTGTTCCCTGCCTTGATCCAATTGGAGAGGCGGGTAAGAAATAAATTATTATTATTATTATTATTATTATTATTATTATTATTATTATTATTATATAATTTACCAACAAAGAAGGGGGGATTTACTTGTTTGGACTTCCCACAAAATTGCAAATTTTACTGAATAGTATATGGCTTAGTTCCATAATGAGCCTGTTCACACATAGCAACAACCCACTGACTTAGAAGTTGATGGGTTGTCATGCACGAGCAGACACAAGTGGGTGCACTGCCATTAAACAACAACCCAGCAGTTTGGGATTACACATCAGACTCTACAAACTACAAGGGAGCTGATCGTGGATTATGCACCTGCTCATGCATGACAACCCATTGGTTTTTAAACCAATGGGTTGTTGTTACGTGCTAATCAAGTTACTCTCTGATCTAGGTTGGAAGTCGAGTAAGGAGGGGACATTATAGAGATGTACACAAATTATGCATGGTAGGAAGACAATGGACAGGGAGCTATTTTTCTCTCTCGCTTAAAATACTATCACCCGGGGTTATCTAAGGCAGCTAAATGGTGGCCGATTCAAGATAGACAAATGGAAATACATGTTCTCACAGTGCAGAGTTAGGCTATGAAATGTGTTACCCCAAGATGTAGTGATGGCCATCAATTTAGACATTGTTAAAACAGGATTAGACAAATCTATGGAGGATAAGACTATCAACAGCTACTAGTCATCATGGCTATATATCATCACCAGTAATATATTACCTCCTTCTCATAGGGAACATGAGTGGGAGAGTGCTATTGCCCTCATGTCCTGTTTGTGGGCTTCCCATATGTGAGAACAGAATGATGGACTAGATACTTTGGTCTGATCCAGCAGTTCTTATGTTGTTATCACAACTCCAATAACAAAGGAAGGGCTGTTTTCTAAGTATTCTGTTTGTGCAAATTCAGTAACCTTCAGTTCAACAGATATAATGTTGAATTAATAAGTCAAATTTCCACTCTGGCTTTTAAAACTTTGCTAGGAAGTTTCTTCTCTTTTTGAAGCAACTATATACTAGTGGATAGTGTAGAAGATCTATGGTCAAATTCAGGCTGCACTGAATGTTCACCTGTTTTGTTGTTTGAGACAGAAGGAACACTGGGGAAGGCCAAAATATTATCTCCCTAAAGTGCCCTGTCACTGAAAATATTTGCCACCCTTTGTGCCTGTCCTCTGCCATTGTTTGCTGATTTTCTGCTGCTTTGATTCCAAAAACATTTTGAGGTCCAAATAAATCTTGCTTCACTGTTCTGCTAGCTAGATTCAAAAGGCTAGAAAGCAACTGAAGCATCATCAACCAAATGTGGAAGTGAATCTATGGTCAGATACTTATCCCCATCACTTGATGACTGCAACATCAAGTGATAATCTGCCTACATGAAACAGCCATTACCCATCAACCCACTCATATCACCTCAAAGACAATACTAGAAAATAACAGAGGCAGTTGACGTTTAAAGCTGAAAGCACTCGAGTGATGAGATGTCAAGTGATGTTGAAACTGCCTAATTCATGCACTGTGCGTTGTGTACAATGTTGATCAGACCATTCAAGGAAGAAGAAGAAGCCTTATAACCCAGACCTTAAGGACTTCATGGCAAATACCATGTTGAAATAAACATCTGAGCACCAACACTTCATTCTCTCTTGGACTTCTTTTTAATACCATTGGATGTGATTATGCCTTTCAACCTTTTCCAGCAGTGCAGAGGAAAACAGCTGATACAGCAAGGAGGGGGCGTAACTCAGTGACAGAGCACATGATTACATGTGTAACATCCTAAATTTAGTCCCTGTTATTGGGATTGAAAAAGAGGTGTGCCTAAAGAGATCCTGAAAAGCTGATTCCAATCACATGCTTCCTTGGAAGTGTTGGTTCTGCTGGATCCCTCACTGACTTTCAGTATAATTGACTATGGTATCCTTCTGGGCTGTCTGACTGGGATGTGGCAAGGGAGCATTATTTTGGAGTGATTTTGGTTCTTCATGAAGGGCAGATGCAAGTGGTGGTGCTGGGAGACTGTTCTTCATGATATCATGAAGGTTTCCATTTTGACTTCATGCTCATATCTACATCAAGAGTGGGGAACATGTTGGGTGACTGTGGCTTCCCACATGGCTGGGTGTTTTTTGAGGCAGGGGCCTTCTCCTGCACTGAATTTGCTGCCATGGCAACAATTTCAGCAGCAGAGGGAATTTTTGTGGCAGTGGAGGTGGGCTGTGGGCCTGATGGCTTCTGATTGGAGCAATGTACCCTCTCAACCAACATACATTTTTACTCTACCCTGTGCCTATTTGGTGCATTCTTTTCCCCTCCTTATTGTTTTATTATGATTTTATTAGAATGTAATCCCATGCAGCAGGGTCTTGCTATTTTATTGTTTTACTCTGTACAGCACCATGTACATTGATGGTGCTATATAAATAAATAAATAATAATAATAATACATGATTTACCCCCGATCTACGTTAAATAACTGAGGGAGGTCATCTCGAGATTAGGGATTGATGAATCTGTCAATTTCAGTTTTTCTCAGTTCCTCATTTGTCTAATCTTAAATTCAGTTCATCTTGGACTTTCTCCAGTTGCAAGTGTGGTTCATTCCAAACTTTGAGGATATTTTTTTAAAAAATGTTTGCATGAACATCCATAAGCATTTTTGTGCACATTTGGCTAATACATACAATTCTGTATACATTTTTGTCTAATACAGACACTTTTTGCAAGCAATTTCCCCATTTCAATGCATTTTAAACTTTATTTTATCTAATATGCACCTTTTGAATGTATTTTTGGATTGGGGAGCTCTATTACAAAATTCAAAGAAGCGCAAATTTTGAAAGATAACTGAGTTTCGGTTTGCCTATTGGTTCAAAAGTATGAAATTAGCTTACCTTGCATAAAAACATGAACTGATCTAATTTTTCCTTGATCCCTACTGGAAATTTGGGCTGTGGCATCCTCAAAATGCACATGATATACAGTTCTCTCTATTCCCCACCACCAATATATATATAGCGAGAGAGAGTGCATGGAGATCTTAAACCAGCCTTCTCCAATTTGGTGCCTTCCAAATGTTTTGGAGTTCAACTCCAATTGTCAGGCATCCTGGGAAATATAAGGAATGGATCTGTTGGAAGAATTCTGTGTGAGTAAATATGTCTATAGTAAGGTCCAACAAAAATACTATGCAGTATATGATCGACATGATCCATTCATAGTGCTAAGCTATTAAATCTTTTTTTAAAAAAAGATTCATGAAAGCATTCTTTCTGTCTGGATATAATGCTTAGTCCAGAACATTATACTTTTGTTACTTTTTAGCCGATACACATGTCTAGTGATTTCATAACCATCTTTGCTTGTAATGCTAAATACTCTATTAGTGAAGAAGAAATGAGTAAAGATGGGGAAATCTGTCAGATTCGCTTTCTCCTCAATTTGAATTTTTAAAATCTCACATTCTTGCTCCCTTGCATATGAAGAACTTTTGAAATATTGATAAATTCTTAACAGAAACGAACTGAAACAAAATTCTCATCCATCTGCACAGTCCAAATGTAATAGGTATAGCTATTCCCAACATGGGAAGGGGCATGATGTTCCAGCCTGCCATATAGCTGTTAAAGGTAGGGAGCTTGTCAGAAAAAATAGGTAGCAACTCTAATAAAGCACTAAAATGTTTGAATACACATGGGATTCAAACACAGCATCTTAAGAGCTAAGTACTCAAAGCCCTGGGCCTGGATTGATGAGTCTGATGACTTTGGTTTCTGCCATACTCATTTTTTAAAAAAAATCTCATGTACTTTTTGTCTAGAATATGGAGCACTTTGTGAATTTCAGTATTTACTTATTTTATCAAAACTTAACTGAAATGTAATTCTCACTGATGCTTGCAACTCAGTACTACTTGGGACTAGAGAAAACCACCAGCTCCAGCTGTCCTATATTCTAAGAGGCTGTGAACACTTGTAGCCGCTTCCCTGGCCCCTTCGATTTCCAGCCATAGCTTGTAGGGAAAGAGGGTGACTCATAGGTTTATTCAAACTTCCAAGTTGCCATTTATTCTGGATGCAGTGTCTGTCATGACAGGTTCTGACGTGTCAGCTCTCTGCACTTGAAGCCTTCAGCCGTAGTCAGAAAGAATAAATGAGACTATTTCTGGGCCATGTCACTTTCACATATGTTTCTAAGTCCATTCTATCCCATTTCTGCATTAACCTACACATTATTATTAATTTGTACAGACATTTGGATTTAAATATGTGTTTCTGAATGTATTTTCTCTCAAAAGATGCCCTTTAAAACAAATTTTGATCTCTCTCTCTCTCCCTGAACCAAAAGCTACATCAGAACATTCCATAAGTGCAAACACTGGTTGGAAATGAACCTCTAGTCTGCACATTAGTTTAGGAACTTCAAGTCTGCACATTAGACTGCACGTTCAGCTCAGTTCATATAGATCTAATTCCACAAAATCCCTAGGCAGAGTCAGCATATATAAGGGAAAGAGCTTTCCATCCATCTCAGTCAGCTCCAGAACCCAATGTAAAATCATACCCCAAACCTGGTGAAAGTGGGAAGACACAGCTCACCTTTTCAGCAGGCGGAACCCTGCTGAAATTAGGACTGCTCACATCGACCTCTACCAGTTCCTGTCCTCCATGCCAGTCCCCCACCCCCATCCCGCTTTCCCCCCAAAAAAGTCTTACTTTGGAGAAGGGATAACAGGATGGGAAAGGGGTAGAACAGGCAGAATAGTGCTCCAATCAGTATAGTAGAGGCTTCATAGGACTTCTCAATGGAGTCAAATGAGAGGTGGCTCATATTTTCCCAGCCTCTTGATTCACCTCTAGAGAAAATTATGCTCCTTGCAATTTTTCCCACCTGAGGAACAGGCTCTGTGAGTCTCTTCTATGTTGATGAGAGGCAAAATCTATCTCCTTCACTATCTTCTAGGCAAGGCTTTTTTGGCTTGGAGAAATGGAGGACAAAGGGGTATATTGGGATGTTGTTGTGTTCATATCAAACACTGGAAAAGCCCCTCAAGACTTAGTACAGCTTTGCCAACCCTACTGATGTGTTGCAGCAAAACTCCCATCATCCTGGGCCACTGAAGTGATGGGAGTTGTAGCCCAACCCATTTGGAAGGCGAGAATCCTAGATTAGAACATTAGAAGGAGAAAATACCAATTCATTTGGAGGGCGAACAGGAGGGTGTCCAAGATCTTTGATACAAATGTGATAAATAAACCAGAGTCAAGAAGCATTTCTACTAGAGTGCACACACAAACATGTTTGAGGTAAAAAGTGGGTTTTCACAGGGGGACGTAAATTGGATTTCTTCACCCAAAAGGCCTAAAATGGGAATAAATTATTGATTTTTCTCCCTTTTTCCCAAAACAGATGTCTCAATATTTATACTGCATACTGCAACTATATAATACAGTATGGTGATGGTGGAGTAATCAGCTGATGGCTTCAGGACTATGGCTGATTATATCATCATCATTGGAGTAAAATAATGTGGATCACTGGAGTCCCTTCCCCTAGAATGGGTTATACTGTTGTTTTTATGTCTCTGATGGTTTTTAAATTTTGTATACTTTTAATGTTTACTGTTTTTAGCTTTTGTGAACTGCCCAGAGAGCTTCGGCGGTGGGGCGGTATATAAATGTAATAAATAAATAAATAAATAAATAAAGGTGATCTCTCTAAAAAGGTAGTCAATTGGGTTGCTTAAATGGTAGAATAACTGGCTGATTTGGGTCACTGAAAGGATTGCTTGGATGGTCCAAGTCCCGTGGTCCATGAAGGACCCAAGAGAAATGAAGGAATGGGGTAGACAACTAGGGTGCATATAGTGCACCAGTTAGAAACATCTGTAAAAAAAAGCAAGCCAGAACATACCACAAGAGAAACAGTAAGAAATAAATCCTTCCTCTCCGCCATCCCGTCATCGGCACAGTGCCTTTCAGCAGAAGTGTTCTGAGGAGTAGTTGGCCTCATGAATCCAGGTTGTCTGTGCCTCACAGCATCCTCTGCCCACCATGAAATATTTGCTCATCATTCATATTAAGGGTTGCAATTGAGTCAGAGTTCAAGGTGTGGGCGGATTGGCCTTGTCCTATCCTATTTATTTGGATCAACTTTAGTATCTTCCTCTACCCATGTGAAGCAAATGTAAAAAATGATGTTCAGAACTGGCTGATGGAAACAATGCATCCTTTTGAGAAGAGAGGGTGTTGGGTGGCTTATGTCTGTGCTCATATAACCCCTCCTTAAAATCATCTTGACAGGAAACTCCTAAGCCATTGAGAGCAGGGGTGGGCAGAAAGTAGATCTTGAGATGTTTTGGACTCGGCTATGCTGGCAGGAGCTTATGTGAGCTGAAGTCCAAAACATCTTGAGATTTACCTTCTGCACACCCCTGATCCAGTATAGCCACAGACACGGCACTTGCACATGGAGGTAGCTACCCTTTCTCTATATTTAATAAAGCTCTGTTTTCCTCTTCCCCTGACCTATGTATGAGCATCTTCCACATCTTCATCAAACCCTTCCTCTTGGTTCAATGCAAAATATTTGTGCTCCAGAGCATGGCTAATATACCAGTGAGAGGGAGGGCTAGATGGGGTTATGGGAGGTGCACAGACAGCCTAACAACTCCTCATGCTGCCTGCCCAGGCATGTGTAGGTGGGAGCTAGATGGGATTTATTAAGACTGTGGGGATCTCTATGGGGTCTCTTTATCTGTAGTGCACTGTGGGTCATGCCCTATATATGATGGATATTGTACTGAGCCTACATGTGGGGATTTGGTGTCATACTTATGCTTAAGGGAGAGAGAGCAACATTGTGCCATATTATCTCTGAAATTGTGTTGAGACCTTTGCTACAGTTGATTGACAGGTGTAATGATGGAACTGTGGGGGCCTGGCAGGCATTCACAGGAAAATCCAATCTCCTCCTCAGGGTGCCAAGCACAGCTGACTCTTCCTCCTCTTTCCCTCTGACTTATCATTTGCAGGTGCCGTGCTCTCTAAAGGTTCAACTCATGGTTGGTAACTGATGGTGCAGGTAAGCAGATGGAGAAAGGAAAACTGAGCGGGGCCTGAAGTAATGAAGATGTTTGTCCTTATAACCTGAGGAACTAGGGCTCCACCATGGATGCAGACAACCTAGCACTGAGACTTGCTAAAGTCAGAGCTTTCATGTGTTTTGGGATGATTTTTGGAACTGGAGCTTCAGCAGGACACATAGTGCTGCTGCTGGAGAAGAGGAGGGTCCCAGGACCAAGGATTAAATATCCATCTACGCAAAGAGAAACCATCACCAGCAAACCTAGAACTAAACTCTGCTCCCCACCTAACCTAAGCCCATTACTTCTTTAACAAACAGAAGAAGAGTACTTACAAAGAACACAGACATTTGTATGCCTTTTGGACTGATTATTTATGGTGTAGTGTGATTAATTAAAAAATAAAATAGATAGTATATTTATAGTAACATCCTTATTTTATGTGGCCTTGTACATCTCCCAAATAATCTGGTTTCCTTAAACTGGGAGCTACTTGAGGACTGAAGAACTGCCAGTTGTTTTGAGCTGAAGGGATCATATAAATAAATACACAAACAAACAAATAACTAAAGCACAGTATCAATCCAAATATTCCCTTAGAGTGACATTTC
Organism: Elgaria multicarinata webbii; assembly: GCF_023053635.1. Classification (NCBI taxonomy): domain Eukaryota; kingdom Metazoa; phylum Chordata; class Lepidosauria; order Squamata; family Anguidae; genus Elgaria; species Elgaria multicarinata. Next base: position 121,778,899 of record NC_086174.1, read on the forward strand.
AGGAAGAGAAGGGGGCATTTTTATTGATTTCCTGTCCCCTCTGAAGTTTCTTACACCTCCAGTAAATCTGTTCTGCAGGGTTTGAAGACTCTCATAGAATCATAGAATAGTAGAGTTGGAAGGGGCCTATAAGGCCACAGAGTCCAACCCCGTGCTCAATGCAGGAATCTACCTTAAAGCATCCCTGACAGATGGTTGTCCAGCTGCCTCTTCAATGCCGCTAGTGTGGGAGAGCCCACTACCTCCCTAGGTAACTGGTTCCATTGTCTTATGGCTCTAACAGTCAGGAAGTTTTCCCCTCTCCAAAACAATGTGGGAGATGGCATGGGGGGCTGCAGAGGAAAGGGGGAATCAGTGAAAACCATTTCTACCCCTTCCTCCACTGAATCTCAGTCCCTTCCAGTTCTGGAAGAACTCTTCCATCCACAGAAGGCTGAGTCTGGATCCCACCCATAGAGTTTTAATGTACATTGTTGTTTATAGGACTATTAGGATGGCTGTCTTGCATCCCAATCCTAATGCTTTGTGCTTGCAAGTAATATGCCCCAAGTTCAACAGGAGAGAAGAACACCAAAAGTCTGCATGGTAGACGCACAGGAGAAACAAGGAGGAATGCTTTACCTGTGTCTTGTCCTGCACTGAGCAGGGGGCTGGACTAGTTGACCTTCAAGGTCCCTTCCTACTCCGTCATTCTATTGGTTGCTAGTTGGATACTTGTAATGTGTAATGGTAGCTCCAGTTGCATAGACTTGCATGTGTCTATTCCAGTGAACAAAGAAATCTGGGACTTGGATCCATCATGCTGCCACTCACGGCCATCCAGCTCCAAGTTAGTAGAGAAACTGGATCTAGCAATGGCACAGGATCCCATACGATATGCATATTGCCTATGTAAGGCATCTGTTAAGGCCGTGATCCTGAATGGCTGTAATTTCTCCATGTTTTGGAGCTTGAGTGAGCATGGAAAGCCCTTAAAACAACATGTTAATCCCAATATGGTTTACTGATATAGTAATTGTATATATGGCAAGAAAGCTCTCATTAAACTATGTAAGTGCAACTGCAAATCATGAGAACAAAATAGATCTCCACATGTATCTTTCAGACAGCAGTAGGTTCTGTCAATGTGGTTGAGTGTCCTTTCACAGTGATTTAAAAAACAATAGATAACAGGTTCACAAAAAAATCATAGGCATTATCCTGTACATACTCTGTAAAATATCCACCAATATCGCCAAGGTATCCCACTGTTTTTGTTTTTTGTCGGAACAGAATCAGAAACTGGTGCTTTGTTAAAAGTCAGGCAGATTGATACTTTCTATGCTGAGTTGCATGCAGATACTACAATAATAACAAGATCCTTCTGATAGGCATTTCTTAAATAGAAATACAAGCGAGGAAGCCAAATCCTCCCAAGGCCCCTTGTCCAGTTTAGTATACAAAAGAACTCTGAATGAATAGGCTATTCCTGTGGTTGAATTTTAAACAAATGCAGTACTACTCTATACATTAAACAGCAAACAAAAGTGAGGTGAATTGAAGGTCTACTTTCATCGATGGAAACAACATTACTTCAGTTGCTCTATTACCCCATTTACTTTCCCAATCCCCATCCTGATCCTTGTGTATACAGTTTGCTAATACATACAAGAGCAAGCTAGAAAACTTTCTGCTTTATAAAATGTTTTCCCCAGTCCCCAAAACCCACCAATTACAACAAACTGCAAGGAGTGCTGTTTTGTTCTGAACATAAATACAATTGATGAGTTGTGAAGTCAATAGAATATAGAACAGTGTGAAGCAAAAAGAAAGTCACTATTTCTCATATATGCAACAATACTGAACACAAAAGGGAGAAAATGGAAACACGTATTTCAATTTCATGCTCCATAAGAACCAGTGGGCAAAAATAAAAGAAGAATCAATGTTCATAGAATAAAAAAGTGATTAAATTTGATGGGAAAACATTTCCCCAACTTTTGCATGAATATTAGCAGAGGAATGTACAAAAATAATTAAAATTAGCTGGGCGATATCCAACACTGCACAAATGGACTTCCACTCACATATCAGAAATTTCTCCTCTTCTTCTCGCCTCTGCAGTGCACCCCCATCCTCAAAACCCTTCCAGAGCATCCTGCAAGTGCTCCCCACCCCACAAAGTACGTTTCTGTGGGCGCAGTATCTTGCAAGGCGGATGAAGAACCTATTCCTCTGATGTTTGCTATTCTGTCCCGAGAAGGTGTTTGGTGGGTATCGCATTCTGGGTGGGGGGAGTGTTTTGCATTCACAAAATTATTTTAACTGCCCATTTTTTGTTCTTCAAAGAAATTAACAGAAAAAAACTTGTCTTTGATCCTGCCTCTCCAAAAGTGTAATCCTAAATATGTTTACTTGGAAGTTTGCCTCACTTTGTTCAATGGGGTTTACTGCCATGTAAGTGTCCATAGGATTGCAGCCCAAATCTTCTAGTTAGTGTCAAGGATAAATATCAGTAAATAGTCAGAGAATTCCTTTTGTTCTCAAGAGGCTATTTCACACCTAAACTGCAAAAAAGCTGATACGAATAGAATCATTATAAATGAAAGGTTCTGTCAATGATGGACTAACATTGATTCACTGTGGCCCAGCCCAGCATCCAAACACCAGCCTAGATTCATTGCTAATTCACCCCAAAGGTCTGTTTAAGAGATCATAGCACTAAAACATTGCCAGGAGGACAGCCACTTGCATTCTTGAAAAATGAAGACCTACATACAGCAAAATAAAGGCAGCTGCAGATATCTCATTTCCCTTCAATGATACAGCAGAGGTCGGCAACTCGTGGCCCTACAGATGTTTTGGCCTATGGCTCCAATGACCCCATCACTAGCTATGCTGGCTAAAGCTGATGGAGTTATAGGCCAAAGCCAGTCAAATTATTAAGATACATATCACATAGTTAGTTATTAGTGAAGTATCCATCATAGGCAGAGGGATTGATGCAATGAGTTTGACGCAAATATTGATTAAACAACTGAATGTATTTATCAATGCTTTGACAGAAAATTGGTTTCAATCAAAGGACATTCTCTAAATGTGAGCCATTGTTATATCTTCTCCACTTTCTGGTAAGGAGCCACAATTAATCAGGTCATATAAATAAAATAAAAAACATTATTATTATTATTATTATTATTATTATTATTATTATTGCACCAACAATGTACTTGGTGCTGTACAAAATATACAAATAAAACAGTTCTTCCTTGAACTTCTGCCTCTTGCAAATTGCATATTATGACATGGGGGAAACTCATCCAGGGAGGCAAACTGATCCTCTTTTGCACATTTCCAGCACAGTCTGCTGTCCTTTCCTGTGACATCTAAGGATAAAACCATAACTCAGAATGCATTCATCACAAAATCTGAAACCCCTGCCCTAATTCAAAATGAAGATGCATCAGCCTATTAGATGTCTGGAAATCATCTTACGTTGCTTCATCACTGTTTGCTTTGTAATTTACAACCCCAGAAATAAGGCCCACCAAAGGAATATTGTAGTGGACACAGCAACCTCCTAATAAATTCCTAATGGCTATAACAGCAATGAATTGATGTCCTCTCAAAGAGATTTGATTGGGTTTCCCACCAAAAAGGCCAAGACCTATATTAGTAGTCTGGAACCAACAGTATTTAAAAAGGGCTGGAGCAACTCATTAGTTGTCACTGAAAGCTCTCCAAAGGGTTGCATGAAGGGACGTATGGCTATCTCAAGGTTCTTAACGCTATCCTCCATCTTCCTCATACTCAACACATTGGATTGTGAAAAGTGCCATGACAATGATGAACGTGTGATCATGGGACTTCAATCCAGCAGAATGCGCAACAATTTATCGGTTGTTGTTATTTGTTAAAAGTTGCAACTGCAAATAACTCTCACAGCCCTGACATGCAGTCTGAGGGATTTCAGGCAGGTATTCCACTTGTGTGCTGCTATCCCACAGCTGTGACACAAAGAGGCAATGACATAAAGACAGTTCTGACCAGCAAGAGACCACTTTGCTTCTCCAGCAGTGGAAGCTCCCTGGCCCATTACAATACTCCTGACTTCCTCTATAATTTGGCAAACTCAATGAAAGTAAAAACACACGACAAAGCAAAAAAAGAGAGGCATTCATCAGTGGAACAAAACAATTATAGCATGTCATGAAAAGCAAGCATATTCCACATTATTAAAAAAAAACCATTAAAAAAACCACATTGGCTGTGGTCGGATTGCTGAATTTACTCAAGTGAACACCTGAACAGTCTTAGGTTAAAAGCATTACAAGAGAGCCCATTGTTGCAGAGGATTTAAGGAGTCAACGTCAGGCGGCCTTGCCTTTTGTTGTCCTAGGAACCAAAAAGAACTATATTTAAATAATGCCATACGTGCTATTTCAAGGCTTGCGGGAAGCAACACACAACTTTTGCAATTCCAGAGCTGAGAAGGCTGTGATTTATTTGTCCCATTGTTGTAATTTGAAAGAAAAAATAAATAACATACCAACGGAAACCTTTGACAATGGAATCCCACATTTTGAGAGGTTGTTCCAAACAATGTGTGTAGGTTTTAGAGCAAGGGTGCAGAACGTTTTTCAGACAGAAGGCCAAATTCTGTTTTGAAAAAGCTGCCAGAGAACACATCCCAGTGGAGGGCGGGGCTAAAAGGAAAAAGGGTGGGGCTGAAATACCAAAACATCCAAGTGTGTTGTAGCTAAAAGCTCTTACTGACAATAACTAAGCCTTAAGAGAGGCGTTTCGACCTTTTAGAATGGAGAAACAAAACTTCACAAAAGCCACATGATTGGTGGTGTGGGGAAAAGGGGAGTAGGGCTTGGAGAAGGGGGCCTGGCTGCTCAGGGAACTTCAGAGGGCTGGGCTGGAACCCCAGGTTGGCTGGATTTGGCTTCCAGGCCTGAACCTTGTTTTAGCGAGTTTTGCCCCATGCAAAAATGCAGGCTTTAGATTAGGCCACCACTTTAAACCACAACCTATATCTGAAATCTTTATAAAAGAAATGGCCTTTTGCCACTCTTTTCTCACAGTAACGATGGGTATGGACTTTTGCAAGCCGGTATGGATATGAACGACCCCCAGAGTAGGACTGTCACAGCAAAGACCACAACATGAATGTTCAAGTTACAGCCTTACCTTAATCCTATGTGTAGATTGCTGAAATAGAGTCCAGACACTTCAAATATAATACACATGACCTATTCACATAAAGGCTATTATGTGAGAAATGGCATCCCTTTCAGTCCGGCCTCAGTATGCTACAGAGAGTGCCTCAGATCCATTGAGAGGCTCTCTATTCACGGCTGTAGCCATGCTGGTTCCAATCTGTGTGCTGGCAGCCTTTGACACGTTTGATTGTCGAAGAGGCCAACATTCCCAACAAAGCAGGAACCATTCAGCAATATGGGTATGATTCCAGGACCTCATGGAAAGGATATTTCTCCAAATAAATGCATGATCGATTCTGTCAAGATTGCCAAAAAGCCCTCATCAAGACAGACAACTCTTGCTAATGGGAAAGCATGTTCCACACACTCACACACAAGAACTGGAGTACGTTGGCAAAGCTCATATATGCAGAAATCACTATGGTTACAGTCTGCACTCACAAAGCTTAAAATGAAATGCTTCAGTTTGAAAAGCATTGCAATTCAGCCAGTAGCTCGAAATATTCAAACACAGGCACCCAAATTTTAAATGTGAGGCAAGCCCTTTGATTTAAGTCACTTATTTTGAAATTAAGCCCTTTGCACACGCACACACATAAAAAAGGAGAAGAGACCCAGCTACCTGTATATTCAAAGCCAAAAGACTAACATTAGAAAATGTGCCTTTTAAACACCTCATTAGACGCAAATTTCAGCACTCAAGGGATGAACAGCTCCCAGTTACTGTCAAAGGTACAATCTGAAATCTAGGAAACATTTCATACATAATGCTGAACAGAAAACATTCATTCCGGAGTGTGAATGCCAAACACCTGCAATGGTACTGAAATGCTTTCATGCAGATCCTCTTATTAAGTCAATGGGGGCAAAAGCTTACAGTTGTATAATGTGACCATCACATGTAAACATAAAGATGCAAACTTGGAAACAACAAAATCCCTCCTTAATGTTGGATGTATTTATTTCAGTTTCCCCCCCTCCTTTAATCATTAGATATATCAGTTTTGCTACCTAGCAGGAGTGCCCTGTGTCAATTCTGTTTGGTAGCTTTAAACAGCCACTTTAAATAACCACTTGATTGAATCTTTTATTGCTGCTAAGTGACTTACTTGTGTGCTCTGCTCTTTCTAATGAGGGTCCTCCCTCCCATTACCAATATTTTCTCTGTCACCATGCTAATTTATTTCAGCCCACCAGCATTCTCTCTTAATCCTAAAGAACAGCTGCCTCAAGCAACCACCGCCACATCCCTTTCCTATGACTCAGGAGCAGATCCTCTCCTTCATACCCGAAATTTTATTTTTAACATCTTCTATAAAAAGGATGGGTTCAATATGGAATCAAATCATTGTGTACTAAAATTAAGTATAAAAAAAAACAGCTTTGTGGATGGTTCCTCCTTCGCTCTAATTGTTATTCCAACTCTGCCACTGCATTTTTCGCACACAGTTGTTAAAGTATGTTCCATAAAAGGAGCCACATTTCATTGGCTCCATTTTACAGACTGGGAAAGTGAATCAGGACCCATTAAGGTGAGATTTTATGGTCTGTGCCCTTCAAAAGGATGTGTGCTATGGTCCAGGTATACCATTGCAATGGGAGCTGTAACTGAAGAGAGAATGTAAAGAGGTAATTTCATAGAACCTAAGTCTGGGGTCTCCAGCATAGTACCAATGTGCCCACAGACATCTCTCTTGGTACCCACCAGGTTCCCTGTACTACCTGATTTTTATTTTATTTCTTAAGATTTTTTAATTTTAATTTTTTGAAGAAAAAAAACCCGAGAAGCGAACTTGTGGCAAAGCAAGGTGTTACCCTCCAGCACCATCTTTATATGGGGTCAAAAGAGTGGTTTTGTGTTTTGGAGCTCAGATTCCACTTCTGCCTTGCATTTCGTTTCCTGAGCAACTTACTTTTCATTTAGTCCCACCACATTTGGCTTCTGGGAAATGAATGTGTTGTAACTCGCCACATCTCCCATGGCAGCCATTTTATAAATGGGCAAGGCACCCTGTGGCAGCCATTTTGTGAGAGCATCCATGACATTGTCTCAAAATCTGTCCCTTGCCCTAAAAAGGTTAGAGAGCCCTGACATAAGTTGATGGTAAGCATCGAATGGAATGGAGGAGGGGAAATATCCAAACCTTGTCTATCAGACTATCTTATAGCTACTATCAGTAGCCCCATATTCTGCACAAAGACACTTGGAGTACATGCAGGGGAGGGGGGAGGGCATGATGCCAGAAAGCTTGCAGACAGGCAGCACTTGTGACGAAGTGCCATTTGTGAGCACCTGCAGTGTCACTCCTTCTCTTGTGTGTGCTCTCAGTGTGCTCTCAGGCACTCACTGTCACTCTCTTTCCTCAAATAAAACATCTTCCTTTAAGTTGCCAGATTTTAAATAGGGTCAGTAGCACATAATTCATTCTTCTGCTGCCAATATTTCCCTAAGCTTTCTCCAAGTCCAGATTTAATATTAACGTTGAAGTCGCAAGTCAATATCTGGCTCACTGATGCCTTTGCGTAAGAAAGTGCTGAGACCAAGGGAAAACGAGCTCTAAAGTCCCATCTGAAAGATATTAATATGGTCAAGTGATGAATTGGGCCAGGGAGGAAGGGGAGGGAATCCTAGCAACAATTGGAAAGCAGGTGGGAAATAAAGCACCTATACTGCTGAACTTTCATGCTCGAGGGTGGGTGGGAATAAGGGCCATGGGTGGGTGAAGGAGGGTACTGAGGAGACTTTCTGGCACACTGAGAGCATTACTGATAACTAAATTCAGAAGAGTACAAGGCAGTTGAGTAGCAAATGCCAGGGTCAGATTGCTAAATCAGTGGGTGCTGAACTAGCAAAACCTGTTTAATTATGTTAACAAAACTTCTATCATGCCAGGGGAACTGTCCAAAACATTAAAGATGACTATGCATACCTGTCAGGCAACCTGCTTTATGCACAAGTAAATCTGGCCAAATATTCTTTGTCCCGCCCTTTCATGGGACTATTCATCCCTTGCAAAAAGGGGGATATTCAATGACTACAAATTGTCAAAGGGGTTACCTTTACGAGGTGGCCAAGGGTTTATCTATTTTTTTCTCCATCCCCACCCCCAAAAGACCATGCCACCATTTCAACCTTGCCACTTTTAAGATGGGCCTGGCCCTAAAAGGGCCTATGCTTTGACTTTGTTGCTACCCTACTTAGTCCCCTCTGCCCCCAAGCAAAACAAAACAAAACAAAAGCATGGAAGAAGGGAGAAAGGAGCAGTGGAGGGGTTTTGTGTTTTGTGTGTGTGTGTGTGTGTGTGTGTGTGTGTGTGTTTGTTCTTTGGCTTGAGGAAGGAAGGGAGGGACTTACAGGTAAGAAGGATTAAAATGTCCATAGAGATTTGATTTGATTTATTACATTTATATACCGACCCATAGCCGATTGCTCAAAAACCCCAATGGATATTTGGGGTGACTTGGAGCAGGCTCACCCATGCCTGTTAACCTCAGTCATGCAAAGTGAACCCAAACAAGAAACGTCTTAAGCTGCTTACAAAGATATTCAGGCTTGGACTTTAGAGAGTCATTGGGAGAGAGCAGCATCCAGCAGCATCCCTCCAAAGGAGGGTTCCCCAAATGTTTTGGGTCAATGGTCTGTTGAAGAAAAGTTCTTTCAGAAGCTTTGGTCTAAGTTCAAAGCTTTATTGAAAAGGGGAGAAGGGGGAAAGGGAAGTATTGAGCGCTCAGGAGAACAGGCTTTCCAGTAGAGGGCTGGTCCAAGAAGTGGCCGAGGTTTTCATAGACAAAGGTTAGCTTGCATGTAGCTTAGAAGAAAATTCCATCAGCCAAGTATCAAGTGAACTATTGCCAACATGGGAAAATTCCTAGTTCTACTAAGCATGTCCATCTCCAGGCAGGGTAAGTGGGCTATGCCCCTTGACCAACTTTACAAGTCTCGTACACTGGCTATCTTATCATAACATGTACACAGTTTTCTTTAACAGGGTCACAGTTTGCTCCGTCAGCAAGTTGGCTCTGTCAGGTCGGGGTGAAACATTGTGAAGGAGATGTGGGAGGGGGTACCATCCTTATCAGGTCAGATTTGGATTTCTGAGACAATGTCATGGGTGCTTGCACAAAATGGGCACGATGGGGCACCTTGCCTTTTCATAAAATGGCTGCCATGGTGGACAGGGCTGGTCACAGAAAACCTACTTCCCAGAAGCCAAACTGGTGAGACTAAAAGAAAAGTAATTTGCCCAAAAACCCAAATACAAGGAGAGGTGGGGGCGGAGCTCCAGAACACAAAACCATGCATTTGAAACCGAATAAAGATGGTGCTGGAGCGCAGCACTTCACTTTGCAACAAGCCAGCCTCCCAGTTAAAAAGGAATTCTTTTAATAATAAAAAAATCATAAGAAATAATATAAAAATCAGGAGCAGCAGGGAATGTGGTGGATGCCAAAGGCAGTATCCAACAATGACATTCTGCAAACTCAAATAGTGCCAGCGCGCTACTGAAACTTTCTGTTGTGCAAGCAGTTGCCCATTGCGCTTGTACAAGTGGTTGTGCAAGCAGCTGCACAACACATTGCACAATGGGTTGTACGAAAGTCATGCAAAGCCACTTGCGCAATGTCATGTGCACAAGCGCAACTTTAGTTGGATTCTTCAATTGCCCATAGTTCAGAACCGAGTTTCCACTAGCACAACGTCATTTATGTTAATAGAATGACACAGTTGGATACTGCCCCAAGAGAGATTTTGTGGGCACATTGGCACCCATGGGCACCACACTGGAAATCTCAATTCCAAAGCTGCCTCACAAGGCATGAAGAGCTATCTCAGGAAGTGCTTTCCACTCACAGCGGTTCAGGAGTGTGGTAGATCCCTGTCAATAAGCTTTTTCTCTGGTATTAGAAATCTGGCATACTTCACAATTCACATTAATAACCCTCAGCAAGATGAGAGAGAGAAAATAAACCAAAGTCTTGCGGGAATTTAAAGACTAACAGATTTCCTGTGCCATTAGCTGTTCATGGGCTAAGTCCACAAACGGTGATGAACGTGAGCCAGGGGGTCTGGGATGGGCCTGGGATGCTCTTCCCATAAAAACAAGCCCAAGCAGAAGCAACTCTTTCAGGAAGGCTGTAAAAAGCTCACACGTAAAATGAAAAATACTAAGCCAGGGCTTTATTGCAGTTTGTGATATTCTTGGCACTGCATTTCCATGACTGTCTTCTTTGCAGGGGGAAATGACACAGTATAAACCAGGATGTTCTAGACGGCAAAAACGATACGTCTGATCAAGCATCTTGTGACATCTTACAGCTTGTTAGACACATCCGTTTTTACTTACACGAAGGCGCAATGCTATAAAAATGCTGAAGCTGCTGGCTATTTTTTTTAAGGTTATAAGAGTTGGGTAATACGCATAGCACATGACTCAGATGCCAGCAGATCTGGAGGCTGCAAGACTTCATACAACTGATTAAGCTTCCTGGGGGCTTGAAAAGCGTAATATGAAGTATGAAATATATTCCATCATGAAATAATCTTTGGGACAAAATATACCAAAAGCTCCCATTTCACAATGAGGAGTTATTAATGCAGTACTGTACAGTTTACAGCAGTTGTATGAGTGTATCATAAATACAGATCAAACCAGTCATAACCTTCAGAGACAGAATATAATAATATATGATGGTAGAATGAATGTTCTGAGATTCATTTTACAGGTTTTATTTACTTTATAAAATACAGCTGTTGAGCTGCTGTCATGGGGAGGGAGAGGAACTTGTTAATCCTTCCCTTAGCACTGTTTCCCTGCCCCAGGGATCTTCCCACAGTTGAGTGGTGTTTTTTTTTTTAATATACAGCTACCCAATACTGTAAGTTTTCCTTGGCAGGAAAACAGCATGAAGAAAAGGGTTAAGCAGCCCCTTATCCCCATGGTTCAGTTTGCCCCTTCAATTGGAAGCCTCAGCACCTGCATCTTGTAAAATGAAAATGTACGTAACACAATCATGAACTGCAGGATAAGCAAGAAGGGAAATGTAGGGAAAGGGTTGGGTGGCACAGCAAAACAAAAGGCTAGTGTGTGTTTGGATAGAAAACGTCCAACTAATTCTATCTCTTGTGCAGAAGAACAATTGAAATCTCTTTCTGCAGGACTTCCTGATCATACAAAATATTGCACCAATGCACCAGGTATAGGTCATAAAAGAAATTCATAGATGTCTTTGAGAGCTCAAACAACAAAGAGTTTTGTGGCACCTTAAAGACTAGGCATAAGCATTTGTGGGCACCGTCCACTTCTAAGGTTGATGGCTTTCCACTCCATATGGTTAATATGGCTTCCATATGGCTCCATATGGCTTCCATTGTAACTATTTCCAGAGGGATAGCCATGTTAGTCTGTTGCAGCAAAAAGAACAAGGGGTCTTGTGGACAGTGTCCATGAAATGCTTATGCCAAAATAAATGTGTTAGTCTTCAAAGCGCCACAAACTTTTGCTGCAACAGACTGGCATGGCTATCCCTCTGGAAACTGTTTCAGAGCTCAGTTTAAGATGTGTAAATACAAACTTTGTCTCTCCGGTGTGTCTCTACCCTTTACTTTTATGGGGCAAAAAAGCTTACCTAGATCTTTAAGCTGCAAATTGGGGGCCCCCAAAGAGGGAAATAGCACCCCAGCCCAAGTTTAAATACAGAGGTTGTGTGCATTGTTTCTCTTTGTCATACAATAGCCGAAAATCAAATATTTGCTCAGGTAAGTGAAAACGTCTCTTGGAGTCTTGGAAAGACAGGCCCTGACTAGAAGCGTCACAGTGGCTTGAAGTCCAGTTTTGTGGCATTTTCTTGCACATTTTCCAGTTACATTCAAGGAAGCATTCCGTTTCATTTTGCTATAACTCAAGTGGAGGGCTCCACCTAGAGGGCCAATGTCCGCTTTAACTAAATTTTATCATATACACAGGAAAAGAAGAACAGTCATCCTAAGCAGAAGTGTTTCCCAGGCCACCTTCCGAAGCTTTTATGTATTTCTTTTTACACTAGAGATAGCAAAGAGCAATTCTGGAATATTTCACACGCAGAGAGCATGTCCTAGGCCACTGAGCTACGGCCCCACAGTTCAAAATGAAATTGCTATCCATATCTCATCGTATGACATTTGTTTCTCGCTAAGTCACGTTAAGAATTTCTTTTAATTACTGCTTGATTTACTCTTTATGTATAATTTACACAATGCATAGATAATGAAAAAACAGCAAAACTGTGTACTTGTTCTTAAAGAATTGAGTGCTGTGAGAGACAATGTCTGAAAAGTAGGATAGAAATACAGATCCTCATCCTCATCCTCATCCTCATCCTCATCATCAGAACTACCACCACCACCACCACAAACTGTGACACCTCAGAGTCAAACTATGTTTTACATTAATTGCATAGCATGTAGCTCAGCATTTTTTCCTTTATTTTAGAGTGGGGGGGGCACCCTCCACCACCCCTGCTCTCACCACACTGCTGAAATGTGACAAAACAAAATGGTAATTTCCCACCAAATTTCAACAGCAAACTGCTGCAGAAGATGAAAACCGACAAATTTAGCTTGAAAGCAAGCTAAATTTGTCTGTTTTACCCCTCTGTGGTGGCTTCAAACCACCTATTAGTTGCCACTGCTGAATTCAGGTGTGTGGCCAGCAGCGGGGCCTGGGGGTGGGGAGTGGCTCCTGGACCCTCCAAAGTTGCTCACACCTGCTTTAAAGTAACTGTGTGTGCAGGGGGGAGGATTGAACATTCTTCACCTGTTTGCTTCCCCCACCCCAAGAGATAGGGATTTTAAAAAATAACTGGATGGATTATACCTATACATTCCTGTCTTTTTGAATTGCTGTAATATGGCCTATTATTGGTTTATTTGTTCATATGTGCTGCTCTGATTGTATTCTTATTTCTTCTGTTGTGATCTGCTATTCAGCCTATTTCAGTGTACTACGACTACTATGAAATATTCATATGGATTCATTATGGTAAGGAGTTTTAGCCGGCCTATTAAGTAAAACTGAAAGAAAAGTATAGGGATTTATCCCCACTAGCTGTTTTTTTCATAATAGGTCAGTATGCAAACAGCTAGTACACTCTGCACCCCTTTCTGAATGATGTCCCTGATTATTTATTTTAGTTTCAATATTTCTATACTATCCAGTAACAAAGGTTATCTGCGTGGTCATGGCTCTGCTTTATAAAAGGATAGAAAGATGAAAGAGAAGCAAGATGTACAAGAAGGTGAGTGTTTTCATATTTAGGGCATTGCCGAGCCATCTTAACATTAAAAAATACTGGTCTGATCTTACCAGCTCACTGGAACATAGGAAGCTGCCTTATGCAGAGTCTGACCATTGGTCCGTTTAGCCCAGTTGCAACTGACTGGCAGCACCTCTCCAGAATTGCAGGCAGGAATTTTTCCAACCCTGGAGATACCAGGTATTGAACCTGGGACCTTCTGCATGCAAAGCAGCTCCTCTACCACTGAGTCACAGCCCTTGTGAAATGAAAGAGAAATAAGAATGCTGTTTCCCCACTGGGACCAGTATAGCACTATTAGAGACCCCTCAAGTTAAAGCAGCTGGCCGTGATGATCTGTCCATCAATGATAGGTTCTAAGAATACATTCTCCCCCCCCCCCCACACGCACACACACACACACTGCAACCCCAGCATTGGCTTAAATCCATCCAGAATTAAATGCTATGAAATGCTGGCATTGCTGTCACATTTTTGCCATGCTGACAAATTACAGCAACTCTGAACTGAGATCTATAAGTTAAAGCAAATTAGTGCTGACTAGTAAAATACAAACATTTTCAAGTAGAATGGGGCTGTTCTGATCATTCTAAATCAATTTTACTTGTCTATACTCACTACCGGCTTGTAATACTATTACCTTCTCCATTCCCATCAAGTTAAACACACAATCCTTTGGAAACTGTAACAACAGTCTCAACAGACAGATATATGGCCTTTTAAAAAGGCCATATATACCCCCCTCCCTGCAAAAAAATAACAATAACGTTGCAGCAATGCAGGGAAATATGATAAATATCATATGATAAATCCACAATCCACACCCGAGTCAATGGCCTTTGATAATCAGGGCATAGAGAGGCACCAAGGGTACAATCCTATGCATCTTTAGACAGAAAAAAAAATCCTACAGTTCTCGGCATGCCCCACCAAGCATGGCTAGTTGAAGGGATGCTGGGAACTGTAGGACCTTTGTCTGTCTATGCATGCACAGGATTCCGCCTTTAGCTATGCGTTAACCTCAAATTTGCAGATTATTTTTATCTTTATAAATGAATTTATTTGTTAGTCTTTAACGTGCCAAACGATTTGTTGTTTTTTAAGATGAGTTAGGGCATGTCTACACGGGGCGATATCCCAGGGATCGTCCCTGTGCGTCCACATGATGCACAGGGGATCCCGGGAGCAGGGAGGGATGATCCCTCTTTTTCCCCGGGATATCGCCCTACCCTTTAATTGCGTTTTTTTCCACGGTCTCGGGATGATCCCGAGAAAGCGGGAGGTATGGCCTGCCATCACAGTTTTGTCCTAGCTCCTCGCAAGTAACCACAAGAAGTGGGGACCCGTGCCCATTGGAGGTGGGGTGGGGGGAGTGGGAATATTTAAAAAAACACCTTACTTTTGTGCTCGAGCACTCACCTTCATTAAAAAAAATAAACAAAATGGCGGGCACGACATCTTCCCGGGACATCGCATGCCGCATGTAGATTGAGGGGGTGGATCTCACGAGCATAATACCACGAGATCCTCCCCCCTCCCTCCCGGAAAACCGGGAGGTCTAGACATGCTCATGAACTCTCATGGTGACTTGCATGGACAAGGAGAGAAGGAGGAAGAAATTCTCCAAAGCAGTGGGCCAATGTCAGCTCCTAATCACCTGAAGTGTGGCTCTCCAGCCTCCTCTCTCTCTCTCCAGTAACTGTTCACTCTCAGCAAGGGATCTCTAGCTTTGCTTTGCTGTTTGCTTTAGCGAGGAGCTGGCTGCTGTGATCTGGGCTACTGGAGGAGACTTCAGGGGATGAGAGCCAGGAGACCTGCTGCTCATCAGCTGTAAGGCGGCTGTGCAGTCAGAGGAGAGGAGAATGTAGAAGCAATTAGCCAATTAGCTGTTTAGGGGGAGCATTCCAAGAGGCAAAGAGCAATGTGATTGGCTAGCCACAGTGGTGCGCTGCAAGGCCCTGGAGATAGTGGGGAAACTGAATGTCTGGAGGAGAGAGAAAGGAAGGTGGATCAGTACTGGTAACTTTTGAAGCACTGTGTAGAGCAGAGCACTCTCGCAGTGACAAGAAAAAGATCCATCCCAATCTAAGGACCAAGGCCGTAGCTAGACCTAAGGTTTATCCCAGGATTGTTCTGGGGTCAAACCTGTTCATCTAAGTGCCACACAGGGTATCCAGCGCTCAGGCAGGGACGAACCCGGGATGATCCTGGGATAAACCTTAGGTCTAGCTATGGCCCCAGAAACAAACACAACATTAAAAACAAATGACTCAGTATAAGGCAAGTGCCTTGTGTTCTTATAAGACAATGGGCTGGAAGAGAGCTGCAAGGGATGAAGTCCCCTCAGCTTGTTTGCACGGCCAGAGAATGGCTCTTCAGAATCAAGACCAGACATGACACAGCCAATTCTCTAAGAGCTAGGAGAACTGCAACAGATCCAAAGAAACAATTCAGCAGGAATATTTTTTTAATGAAAATGTCAGTGGCGCACATATAACTGCAGAGATTGCGAATACTTGACATTTGGTTCAATATTAGCTTAGCTGCACAGAGATCAAGCTGTCTATATGCTAAAATAAAAAAGGAAATAATTAGATTCATTCCAAGGTTTACCAAGATTAATTTGTTTTGTTTGAAATATACATATTTACACATTTAGGAGGAGCATGCACACATGGTGAAGACAGACAGACAGTCTAACGTATAGAAGAAAGGAGGAAGTAGTGTGACCATTCCTGAAGAAGCCCACTCTGGACCCAACAGTAACAGGCAACTACCGCCCAGTTGCAAATACCCCTTTCTTAGGGAAGGTATTGGAGAGGGTTGTGGCGGAACCACTGCAGACGCTCTTTGAGGACACTGGTTATCTAGACCCATTCCAGTCTGTGTTTCAACCTGGTTACAGGACTGACTCAGCTTTGGTCACCCTGATGGATGACTCTTATCGAGAGAGGGACAGAGCAAGTGCAACCCTGTTAATTCTGCTTGATCTCTCATGGGCTTTTGATACTATCAACCATGGTATCCTCCTGAATCAACTCTGTGGGATGGACATTGGAGGCACTATGTCACAGTGGTTCCAGCCCTACCTGAAGGGTCAATTTCAGAAAGTTGGGTGACCATTCCTTGGCTCCTTGCAATGGAGCTATGGGCTACCGCAGGGCATCAACTTGCCCAAATGTTGTTTAACATCTCCATGAAGTCATTGGTCATTAGGGGATTGGGAGCCCGGACCTTAAGTTCATCTACAGGGCCCTTCTCCGTGAGCCCCTGCCAAAGGAAGTGAGGCAGGAGGCTACTAGGAGGAGGGCTTTCTCCGCTGTGGCACCCCGGTTGTAGAATGAGCTCCCCAGAGAGGTCCGCCTGGCGCCTACACTGTACTCCTTTCGTTGCCAGCTGAAGACCTTTTTATTCTCTCAGTATTTTAACACTTAATTTTAACTTAAATTTAAATCTTACTGTTTTAACTCTGTATTTTAATCTTATATCAATTTTTGCTGCGTGGTTTTATCCTGGTTGTGCTTTTTATATTGTATTTTGTATTTGTGCTTTTAACCTGTTGGTTGTTTTATTATGGTTTTAATTTTTGTGAACCGCCCAGAGAGCTTCGGCTATTTGGCGGTATAAAAATAAATACATAAATAAAATAAATAAGCAAAGTGCCATCAGTACATTGATGACACACAGCTCTATCACCTTGTGACATCTGAATCAGGAGAGGCTGTGCAAGTCCTCAATGCCTAAACTCAGTAATGGGCTGAAGGACAGCCATTAAACTGAAGCTGAATCCTGGCAAGAAAGAAGCCCTGTGGGTGAGTGGTTCCAAAGTCTGAGAGAGAGGCTCATTGCCTGTTCTGGATGGGATTGCACTCCTTCTGAAAGATCAGGTTTGTAGTTTGGTACTGCCAGATCCATCATTGTCACTGGAAGCCCAAGTGGCCGTGATGGCTCAGAGTGCATTTTATTACTCTTCTGGACAGGGATAGCTTGGCCACAGTGGTATGGGCATTAGTTACCTCAACACTGGATTACCACAATGCGCTCTATGTCGGGCTGCCCTAAAGGCTGCTCTGGAAGCTGGAGCTAGTGCAAAACGCAACAGCTTGGCTGTTGTCGAGAGCTGCCCCTTTTTAGCATGTAACTTCCTGGCTGAGGGAATTGCACTGGCTTTCTATTGGCTACCGGGAAAGGTTTAAGGTTTTGGTACTAGTGTACAAAGCCCTAAACAACTTGGGACCAGGATAACTGAAAGAGCGCCTTCTCCCTTACCAACCTGCCCAGTCACTGGGATCATTAGAGAGCGTGCTTCTGGTGGTTTCACATGGACCTATGGCCCAATTGGAGTCCACTGGAAAAGAGCCTTTAGTGTAGTAGCCCCTTCTCTTTGGAATTCCCTGACTCTGGCAGTCAGGCAAGTGCCAATACTGTGCTGATTCCGGCGCCTCCTGAAAACAGCTCTTTTTCAGGAAGCATTTTCAACTGATCTGTCACCACTTTTATTGGTATTCAGTTTTAAATTGAACAATTTTAATACACTGTTTTAATCTTTTTAATCTTTTTACTGTTTTATTCTTATGTTCACTGCTCTGGACTCTATTTTAGATATGGAGTTGTATATAAATATTGTAAATAAATAAATAAATAAATAAATAAGAAGTGGTTTGAATGTCTGCTCTGAAAACAAATATCTTCAAAATGTACCAAATATGCATCAAACCTACTTCCATTACATGCAGGGGTAGGCAACCTTTTTGAACCATGGGCACATCTGGCGATTTGAGAAACTTCCTGGGCACCACCACAGCAATCCCAGCTGAAAGTAAGAAAATCTATTTAATAAAAATGAAGTGGGAAATGTAGGGCACCTTGGCAGATTCCATGAAAGGTGTCCAGGGGCACATTCTAATGGAGGCATCTGAAGAAGTATGGTCCAAGATCTTCAAGGAAGGGTGGGATTAAAATTTAAGAGATAAGAATAGTAAGCTTCATAAGCAAGGACCACTTTGTTTTGCATGAGATGCTCACAGAAAAATCATAAATGAGTCATAATAAATACTACTATTCTTTATAAGGTGACTGAACATCCTGAATGAAGAATGGAACAACCCAAGGAGAAAGTGTGTGGGAGGAATTCAATTGACTACCTTACATGAGTTCACACAATAAGCTTCCTTTCTTATTAACAGCTAACTTGAAGAAATCTCAGCCAATTAGTGTTAGCAGTTGCAACAAAAATTATAGGACTCTATCAGAATTGGACCAGTCTTCCATCAAAAGTAGCGCCTCTCTCTCTCTCTCTCTCTCTGGAACCCAAGGTAGACAGGGATTCAACAATTTGTTTGGAAAGCAAAATAATTTGTGTGTAAATTATTGTTTTGTAATTTCCGGAGAGCTCTAGGTATATGAAAAGCTATAGCTGTACTTCTGTCCATGAACAAATACTTCCCCAAATGTCTCATCTGGCTACTTCATAGTTGCATAGCATCTACCATGTAGGCTTGGGAGACATTCTTCTGTTTGTGTGTGGCCAGAGGAAACACCATCTTATGCTTTAATCCTCTGTCACAGAATAGTCTTTCATTAGACAATAGTTTTATCTCACGCTCACTACCACCCACTTATGGATGTGCATAGACGACAATGTCTGCCTCCCACTTCCGCTCATTTTTCCGTCGCAAAATAGACCCCTTTAAATCCAACTTTTTTAAAAAAAACACCCAGAATGTGCCGCAATCTCTTGCTGTGTCCAGGAAAAGCGGCATGATAAAAACGGCCCCTGAATAGACATGTGGTCTTTGTTTACTTCCTCTTTCCCCTCCAGGAAGAAAGAGGAAGTAATGCGGGACAAAAATGGGGGAGGAGATGAGACAGTAAGAAAATGTGATTTCCCCCCGTGTGATGACGCTCCAAGAGCTCCATCATACCAGCAGTTTAATGCACTCTCGCCACGTCCGGTATTGCAGTGCGGGACTCACATGATACCGTCCCTGTCCTGCATGCATCTCACCTCTTTTCCTCCATTTTGTGTATTATTTTGGTGCGGGGAAAGTCTGGATTATTTTCCCCAACCGGATTTAATGTGCCCTTAAGCGTATTGTTGTCCTTTTGCTTTTTCCTTTGTTGGGGGCATGCGCTTTTGTCCGTCTTGCTGACAAAAGGGGAGGGCGGGGCGCTTCTCCTCCTCCAGCACACTGCGTTGAACAATGGAGACTTGTGCTTAGTCTGTTGAATGGACTTTTTACTGCTCCAACCCCGCTCTTATTGCCCGCAGAAATGGAGCCCAGCTGATGAAATGTTAAATCAGTAAATTGCTAGACAACAAAGCCAGGCTGAGGGAGGGAAGGAGCCAACATCCATGAGGACTCAGCAGATCTCTATTTTTATGAACTGGAGATGCACAGCTGCACATTATCAAAGTAAAGGAAAACAGATCCTCCACAAATGAAAACTGGTGGAATTTCACATTGGTGGAGTATCATGAGAATGGCTTCGGGAGGGGGAACGGATCTGATTCAAACTTGGTATGGCTAAAGCCCTGCTTTAAGAGCTATCACTTTGCCAAGTTTCATCTCTTTATCTTTAAAAATTATGCAGATGTAAGCATTTTTGTTAATTTCCATTAAAACTTCCTTAAAACCAAGGCATGAATAGATCTGATTCAAAATGGCATGCCTAAAGCCCTCCTTAAGAGCTATCATCGTGCCAAGTTTGATCTCTATCTTTAAAAATTACACAGATGTAAGCATTTTGGTTAGGGGACCTGACCACCTTTACAAAAGAAATTAGTTTGAATGCTTGTTCATCTGCCCACCCTTTGGAACGAGCAAAATAAATAAATTAAATAATTAAAAAAAATAACTGCAGGGGGAAGGAGAACGTAGGTGGTGGGGCAGGAAATTTCACCGGCTTAGTAGTGACATAGGTGAAAAGATACATGAGCACAACAATGCACAGATGTGAAAGGGCCCAGTGCTCAACTCGCTAAGGAAACGGAGGGGAAAACAGCAGAAGCAAACCGGGGGGAAATGTAGGTTCTACTTCCAACTTTACATCATTGTATTCAAAATGGTCTGTTTCTTGCTGCTACATTGAATCCTTTGGGGGGAAAGAATGCCATTCCTCTTAGTAGCTAAGCATACAGACTCTTTTCTTACTTTATGGAGCACATACACATTTGTCTTTACACCTGGGTAAGGTCTTAATGTTCAGGATCTTAACACACAAAAGAAAGCATTTTCTTCATTGAAAACTTTTGGCAGCATGCATAGCAGCTCGCTACATATATTACTCTTAAAATACTGGTCTTTGAGGCATGAGGTATTTCTTGAATCTAGCCTCTCCTCTCCAAAAATGAGCACTTCACATCGTTCTGTTGAAAGAAAGGGCCATTAATGTGAAGGAATTTCCACTTGAGACATCCTAAGGTACAGAACGAGAAACCAGGCCTGTGTCCAAGACAGGATCTATAAATAACCTTGTGAACATATCAGAATAAAAATACTACCCAACCATACTGAGATTAGCCTGGGATGTAGATATTGGTGCCAGTTTTTCAAACCACTCAAGAACATTTGATTACAAAAATACTATTGTTATTTGGCAAGAAATCGTTCACTTTTCCCTTTGGGATTCAATTTAACTTTTTTAAAGGATCTGCATATTAATGTGCAACAAAAATAGTAGTTTGTGCATGTAGAACTGCTGCGTTTCTACTCAAGACACCTCCACTCCCTCCTACTGAACAGCTGCCTTTGATAATATGCTTCAAATACTTTTCATTAAACCATAAGAAGGCTTGCTTACATCTCAAAAGTTCTGGTTATCTGGAAGGGGGGAAGAATATGGATTTTATTTTTCACCGAACAAAATCATGCTCTAGAAGTGCATGACCAAAGTAAGCGTCAGTATTTATATTAGATGCCATCCTTCTAATATATGATTCCCGTGGGCCCCAAACAGGGCTGGGCAGGAAGGGACTAATTGGCATGGGCCTACGATTTTGAGGAGGCCTACTCTGAGTCCCCCTGGTAGAGGCAAAGGGGGACCTGTGGCGTTACACCCCACAAGTCAATTCCAAATGTATGTCTGCAGTTTGTAAGTCTGTGGTTTGTAGAATGTTGGCCTGAGTGGGCGGAGTTAGAATGTCTTGGGAGGGGGGAGGAGGGATATATAAGGGAAGGACTGAGGGGATGGTGAGTTCTGTTCTTGTTCTTGTTCTTTTCAGGAAACCTTTTCAGAGAGACTTATTAGGTACTCTTAGAGTCTGTAGTGCTCTCTGTATTTATGGTACTTAAGTTCTGGGAAATTGGAGAGTCAGTGTAGTGAGTGGTGTCTTTAGAGTGTGGTGTGCACGTAGTGGAAGTATATTAATCAATACTGATAATAAAGAAAGTTCAAGAGTGATTGTGTGAGAAAAAGGAAAGCGCAAATGTGAGAGTGACAGGATTGTATGGAAGGTTTCAAAAAGGGTTTTAAATGTTGCTATTTGAAACAAAGCTTATGAACTTTTAAAAATAAATTTTGATTGTTTTGTTTTAAAATTACCACAAAAATCCCACGTGTCTGTTTGGCATTTATCATCTTAAGTTTACACATTTAACTCCCACTCTGACAATCATTCACCTAAGCAGATATAACTCACAGCGCATTATATATTATATATTAAAATCCATTCTCCATTTTAAACCCCTTTCTCCACATAGTTTGGAGGAAGGTGGGCTTTATCCCTTGCCTCAGGCATATCAAGCGGTGGTGCTTGGCTTGAGCAGGGAGTAGCCTCGGCCGGATCTGGTGTTCAGAGCCTGTGTTGTGGCAGGACCCTTTGGTAAAGATTTGTTACAAAGTAGCTCTCCTGTGAGTAAGCAGTGCTAACATTGACAAGGCAAAGTTGCTTGATTTTTCTGTTGTTGATGATGAATTCGCCAAAAGAAAAGCACGTAAAGCATTTCTGAATGTGAAGAAATGATTGTTTGGTTTGGTGGTTTATTTGTTTTGGTGTGTTTTGCCGGGGTTTTGTGTGGGCAGTGAGGAAGGACGGTGTTTTGCCAGGGTTGTCTTTTGGGAGAGGTGGTTGCTGTGGGTGGGTGTTTTGCATCTCTCTGTGAGAATGTGTTTCTCCAACCTTCCGGAGATTGGTTTTTCTTTCTTATGCCATGGAGCTGGTCCAATATACCCCACAATTTTAGGTAAGAAAAGTGAGTTTAGGAATCAGAGCCCCTTTTTTAACAGAATGAGAGGAAACTTTAGCTGCATTTTATTTGCAAATTAGTGCAGTTCTCCAAATATGGGGTGAAATCTAGTGGGGACCCTTCATGAAATTCACACATCCAATCCATGACTCTCCCAAGTTTCGTGTAATCATGCCTATTGCTGTAGTATTCTAAAAGCATTAACTATGGGGGCATTGCAAAAGGTTAGAGGACTGGGCTTCATCTGTGAATACAGAGGGTTAAAGTATGTTATTGTATTTTTTAATTGCATTTCTAGTCACAAAAATTAAAAGCATGAATTACAATTTAAGGTAAATTACATAGCTGAGTCCTCTCTGGTTTTTCCTCTAATGTAAGTGTGTGTGGCCTTGATTCAGATCTGGACCACAGCACACCAAAGGAGAAGATTAAACTCCCCCCCTCCCCCATTTGCTTCTTGAAATTAAACCCACACAGCATCAGTATTAACAGAAAGAAAAAAACCCTTCATTGCTGGCAATGGAAACTGTTGTATTTCTATTTAAACTATAGTTGTTATTTGTAAAGTGCATATCGATTAGCATATGAAAATATCATCCAAACTGGTGTCCCCTTTCTTGGCAAGGTCTAAGTGGCCACCCTACAGCATCTGGGCAGGCCCAGTGTGGGGCTTGATGAGGGGGGGGGGCTGATTTAGATCCAGAGGATCTCCTTTTTGAAATTCAGAGAGTCCCATGTTCTTCGCAAATTCTGAACCTTCGCATACCAGACAGATTTGCCACCGGAATCTGGATTTCTTCCTCTTCCCCTGAAACCCTGCAACATTCCTATGCCTTTGTTTTGCGTCTGTAGGAAGCCAAGGTGTGAATGGGGTAGAAAATACAGACAAGTATTTAATCAATTATGAAGGGGAAATGCTTAGATCTGTGGCAGTGAGCGACTCTCTGAACTGACCCTCCTGTGCACAGTTTATGTGACCCTGCTTAGCTTCCCAAATTCTGCCTAAGCCCTACTGCAGGATCTGCTTTAGTACTTTGCCCAGTTTGGGTTCAAGTCCTGCCAAAACTTATACTTTCAGTACTCTGCATAGTTGGATGCTTATAGCCTACAACTAGAAGCCAGTAAAATGCCAAATAGAATAGTGTGTGTGTGTGTGAGTGAGTGTGAGAGAGAGAGAGAGAGAGAGAGAGAGATGGAGAGAGAGAGAGAGAATGTCACTCCCTTGGGCACAGACCTGAGACTCATACAGTATTGAAATTCGACTATCAAAGTGTATATACTAAAACATTTATGTCCTACATAACTCCCAAGGCAACACGGACCAAATGAAACAACACTCGTAAAAACAAAAGGTTTATTCCTTTGCATGTCAATGCAGAAGTTACAAAAACACCAGAAATCTCCATTGCTTTTTCATCAAAAGGGAATTAACCCTGCAGAAGGCTGCCCTTTGGAATTTCCTAAGTCTCAGAAATGCAGAATAGGAAACATACAACTATTATTCCTTGAAAGAGAGAGAAAGAATAGACCAGCCTTCCCAAGCCTGGTGCCCTCCAGATGTGATGGACTGTAACTCCCACCATCCCCATCAAGGATGATGGGAGTTGTAGTCTGATGCATCCAGAGGGCACCAGATTAGTACACGTTTGTTCTCAAGGCTGTTAATGCCCTCACTGATTACTCTTTGGATTGGGGTGGCTTTTTTTTAATTACAAAACATTCCTTTTTTATTGTAAAACATTTCAAAGTGATTCCTTGACTTTTGTTCCTTGCTTTCATCATGTATGTGAAGAGAAGGATTCATTATGCAATCTATGAGCATCTCTTGCCTCAAAGTGCATTTTCTCCTTGAATCAAACTTTCCCTGATATAATGTAATTCCAGAAAATGATCAAATAATAGCGTAATGGCAGATAAGAAATGAAACAGGAGTTGTTTACACTTTCCTCCAATGGCTTTAGACCCAATGTAGCAAAAATGTGACATTAATCCCCTGTATTACCATATTTCTTTGATTGTAAGACGCCATCGATTGTAAGACGCACACCAATTTCAGTATCACAAACAAGAAAAAAAAACCTAAGACACACCCGCAATTCTAAGACGCACCCCATTTTTAGGGATGTTTATATGGGGGGAAAGTGTGTCTTAGAATTGAAGAAATAGGGTAGTTGAAGTAACAGTTCCAATATGGCAGGGCAGATCTTAAGATGTCTAGTGACCTTAGTCGCTGAGAATCAAGCTTGCTTCTACCTGCCTGGTGGCATCTTGGGTTCTGCTTCTTGATCATGCTGAAGTCAGGATGGAGTGTTGGAGACTGGCTTTTCAAGGTATGGATGCAGATGAAATTAGTGATAATGTGCAGCACTGGTTTTTGCCAAATTGATGATACTAGTGAGAGGCAGATGCTTCTATATCTTTGAATTAAGCTGGTAGTTTTCAGAAAAGGGGCTTTTCTCTCTCATTGATCAATAAAATAAAGATATGTTGGTGGATTTCTAACTGTACAGTGGATAATCATTTCAGAGTATATGGTGAACATTCTGTGAAACTTACTCAGAGTTTCAAAATGGATTTTTCTATTCATCACTACAGCATCAGAGACCTCAACCAGTTTAGAAAGCCATGGCAGAATATTTATTGCCAGAACACAATTAGGGTTAGAACTCAACCACAAAACCTCACATTTAAAGTGGAAAATAAATGAACATTTTAAAATATTTCTACTGCGGGTGAATCATATTTGCATCAACCCTACATATGCTGCCTGAAGATACTATTATATAATGGTAACAATCAAACATACAAAAACATATGCTCCTCTTTTTAATACACAACCTTTAACACATAGTAATAAAGCTGCTGGATCATTGCTTTAACAAAGTAAAACAAAGCCTCCAACAAGGCAGAAGCCTTCAATGCGTGGGTAAATCAAAAGATCATACCAGAATAATATACAGTGTATCAGCAAATAAGTATCAATAACAGCATTTTACAGAACAGCATGAGGAAAACTTTTTTAAAGTACAATGTTGTACCACCCAACAAGTTCAATATTGTAGGCGTCTAAGTGAAAAGCAGACAGGTGTCCGGTACAATGCCTGTTTCAAAATCTCTTCATCAGCAGGACTCTTGTTCATAGAAGGAGCCGTGGCAGAATATTCACCCTAACCCTCAACCAGTTTAGAAAGCCATGGCAGAATATTTATTGCTACAGTGTCTGAAAGTCAGGCCATTTATATTTTAAGTTCTTGCTTTTTTATTTTAGTTTTTATTTTGATACAGGTTTGTTGCAGGCAATTCCAGGAGCATTAAGGATAGGGAAGCAGCTGGGAAGCCAAAAAACCAAACAAACAGCAAGACTTTTTTTTTTAACTGAAGGAAAAAACACCCTCTGATATTTCATCTAAAATAAGGTAATTCCAATCCCTGTATCCTTCAAATTCTGAGAAATCCCCCTGAAAGTAGGCAAATTCTCCCCTGTACTTTTGTGGAGGACAAATGTTCCCACAAAAATGAGGGTAGGAATTTTCTTGAAAGTGCTATATGATTAGCTTTTATATTATTATTATTATTATTATTATTATTATTATTATTATTATTATTATTATTATTATTTGACCCTTACTTCCAAGCAAATGTAGATTACAACCTTAATGTAGACTTCCAGGACTACTGCTCCATTTCTTATGTGAAAGAATTTAAAAGGACACATGTTCAGCAGGCAAAATATTATTTTACCAATTCAACCATCTGTTCTCCATTTAAAATATATAGGGCTGTATCCAGCTACACTGGTCTACCAGTAGAACAGTGTCCACTAGCTGACTGGATTCCCCTGTCTGCCGCTGCCTCCCTGCTGAGCCAATTTTGGGGGTTGCAGGAGGGAAATCCTGTTGCATAAACATATAACATTGGATGAAGCCCATAGATACCTAAATTAGAGGCACAAACATTATATTTGAAATTGTAAATCTTTAAGGAATGCCATGCATATCCTACAGAAATTAAGGCAGCATGTACAATTTTCATGTGAACATTTTTGGTGTGAAAGTAGTTATTTTGGGGAGCCAATTTCCCCCCCCCCAAACTTCCCCTTTGTTGCTTTTGGACTGTTTTTCATAATTTGTTTGCTGCCTAATTGGCAGGACTTTTTCTTGCAGCTGATGAAAACTTTCATGGAAAGTACTCATGGAAAGTACATGGCTCATCTCTAATAGAAATCATATTTGTTCATCACCTCACAAAAGCAAAAGGATTATGCACACCAGAGACAGTGTGCAATCCAGACAGATTTAAGCACCGTTTAAATACCATTAATTCCATGCACTTAAAGGATAGAAATTGACAAGCTCTTACATATTTTTTAATTTCACATTTAATTCAATAAGATGTTGCTCAGGGGCATATCATGTTTCGTTCATTTTTAATGTGCAAAATGAATGAGTCATGCTTTAAACACAGTTGTAGGCATTAGGATAAATGCTCAGACAAGCCACAAGTTTCCTCTTTAAAATCAAATACAGTCTTCAATAATCAATGTATAACCCAGTCCAAAGCTGAAGGAATTCTTACAGCCAACTTTGGATCAGTTTAGATCACCTGAGCAATCTTCTTCCATAAATTTGAATCCATATGCGTAAATATTCCAATATAGATTTATAGAAGCCAAGATTTGATTTTGAATCTTACTGGCTTCCCAATTGTTCCCAAAGTTTGAAATGCTATAGGATATTATTCACTGGAGTTTCCATATCGACAAGACTACATAAAACATTACCCATTACACTGATATCTCAACTAGCTTCCATGCTGGAACTGTAGGCAGCATATCATCCAGAAAGGGACTCAGACCATGCCCAGGACTTAATAAGTTAACAGCCTCATAGAATCATAGAATAGTAGAGTTGGAAGGGTCCTATAAGGCCATCGAGTCCAACATCCTGCTCAATGCAAGAATCCACCTTAAAGCCTGCACAAAGCCAGCTATGTTTTCTAGCTTGATAGGCATTTAGTAGGGTGGAGGTGCCACATTCAGCTTGGTGGGTCATCTGCTATAGCTGCTTATCCATGTGACCTGAGCAATCTTTATAAGGTCTGTTTTCTTGTAATGGACACTTAGGCCTTAGCTAGACCTAAGGTTTATCCTGGGATCATCCCAGGGACGTTCCTGCCTGCTCCCAGGATATCCTGTGTGTCATTTACATGAACAGGGATGACCCCGGGACGATCCCGGGATAAACCTTAGGTCTAGCTAAGGCCTTAGAGTGCTTTTGTATTCTGTACTTTATAAACATAATGCAGAGAATATTGGAAGTAAGCATGTTTCTAGAGCAGGCAATGCAGTTTTAATTTTATTTATTACATTTATATCTCACCCTGCTTCCACTTGGCACATTTTATTTGTGCAAGAACCCTGTGAGGTCAGTTAAATTCAGAGAGAGTGACTAACCCAAATTAACACAGTGAGCTTCATGGTCAAATGAGTATTTGAACCCAAGTCTCCTTGCTCCTAGCCCAACACACAAATCCACAGTTGGGGAAATTTCTGATTCACAGTCCAGATTCAACCAGACCTCCCCCATCTGGCCCACAACGGCCTCAGAGAAGGGAGAAAGGGTGTGAGATGAGCTTCTGACTGATTCATGGCCTCAAGGAGCATGCCGTAAGGCTGCAGCTCAGTTGACTTTGACCCCCTGCCTTTCCCTGCTCATGAAAGGTGAGCAAGGAGAGAAGCCAGCTCTGGGACTGAGCCACTCCTTTGCCAGCCCTCACCTTTCCTGATCAGCCCACATGCTGAAAATGGTTGCCATCTACACTACAATGACCTATCGTGCATCAGAGCCTCAAATAATAAACCTTGCAGCTCCACCCCATCAAGCAGTATCACAGCTAAATTTGTCACAGCTATCTATCTATCTATCTATCTATCTATCTATCTATCTATCTATCTGATCTATCTCTCAGCAGTGTAATTCTCATGTCTCTTCATTGAAAGAAAAGCATCAAGAAGTGTGCATAATTTTACCAGCTCACTTAAGAGTAGGGCTGTACAACTTGGGGACATAGACATGTAGGCACAGCTAGACCTAAGGTTTATCCTGGGATCATCCAGGGTTCACTCCTGCCTGAGCACTGGATCCCCTGTGTGTCACCTAGATGAACAGGTTTGACCCCTGGATGATCCAGGGATAAACCTTAGGTCTAGCTATGGCCATAGTCTGTAGACATAGCCTACAGACTATATATGTTTGCCCATCAGATGCTTAACAAACCTGCTTTTCCTGCCTTCATGAAACAGCAAAATCAGGAGATTATCAAGCACCTAACACAGGGTTGGGGAAACTCAGGCGCACGGGCCAAAGCCTTGAGTTGAAATAAGTTTCCCACATTGGGCTTAGTACAAGAGTCTCCAATGTGGCACCCCTGGGGACCTCCAACAGTGTCCACAAAGCTCTCCCCTCCCTGCCCCCTTAAAAAAGTGTTTTTTAAAAAAACCTTGGGAAACATTAGGGCAGTCTTCTTTCTCTCCCTTTCTAGCTTCTAGCCTTGCTCCTTCTCTCCCCTCTATCCCTTTGCCTTGCTATTTCCCCGTCCCTCTCAGCCTCTAGCCTTGCCATTCCTTCCCACCAACACCAACATTTTAGCTTACTTTTGACTAACGAGCCCCCCACAGCAGCCATTATGTGGCTGGCAACATCCACCGTGGGAGCCATTTTGTGGTGGTACCCACAGCAGTTTCTCAAATTCCCAAGTGAGCCTACAGTTTCAAAAAGGTTGGAGACCCCTGGCTTAACAGGTATATTGAGCAAGCCAGATTATTTTTATTTTTAAACTTTATTTATTACACAGGTTTATATACTGTTTTCCAGTGAACTATTAAAGCAGTTAAAAATAAGAATATTACCATAAAATAACTACAAAATACACTAAAATAATCAGTAGTTCACAATAAATCAGTAACTATGGCTGGGTCACACTTCAGGGAAATCCTGCATGAAGAGGTGGGTCTAAACCTAAAACACCTAAAACACCTGCCTAATATCAATAGGGAGCATATGCCTCAACACTAACTGCGCTATTAGAGCTTCATCACACCAGGGTTATACTGTGAAATCACTGCGAATTGTGTGCAAAGGACTCCGAACTTTTCCAGTTTATAATTTGCTTTGACTGTGAAGCGCTCTCATGCATCCTGCTTTAATTGTGCTATAAAGCCAAAAGACCCGTCCTATTTTGATACCCCTTTAAGAGCGAATCATTTCTTGTTTTCCGAGTGGCCACTGGGGATGCAGGAGGGGGATTTGATAGGTTTAAACTACCAATTAAACAAATGCTTACATTTGCGTAAGTTTTAAAGATAAAGACATCAAAATTGGCACAGTAATAGATACTAAGGAGAGCATTAAGCATACCAAATTTGAATCGGATTGGGTCATCCGTTGATTTTTTAAATGATTTTTTACATTTCTCCCCCTTAACCCCTTTCCTGGTATGCAAAGGATCTTAGGAGCGCTGCTGCCCGGGGTGTGATTTAGCTAACAACAACAACAACAATAGCTTTATGCTGTAGGGGATAATTCGAGGGAAACAGGTATGTGGGATGAAGCTTTTAGTGTCAGAAGTGTTTGTTTTGAGGATTAAGAGGGCAGTATCCAATGGTACCCCTGTGCTAGTGGGGCCAACCACTAGTGTAGCAGGACGCTAGCAATTCCTGAAGCAATCAGAAATGAGCAGAAGGTCTTGCTTCCAGAATGGAGTAAGTCAGTGCAGCTTGCAAAAGGGGCGTGGGGCTGACCTGACCTGTTCTGAATATGAGCTTTTCTGCTCATTTCCAGGGTTATTTTAGGAAGCTCTAGCAGTCAGTCCTGCAGGTGCAACAGAACAAGAAGAGGCATCACAGCCTCAGGGTAACTCTGCACTTTATATGGCAACGTGTTTTTATCATTAGCATTGTTATAATGGTGAAATATAATAAATTTATATAGCACCTTTCCACAAATGTTTACCATTTGTAAACATATATGCAATCCTATAGCCATTTACCTGGGAGTAAACCCCACTGAACTCAATGGGGAACATAACTTCTGAGCAGACATGTATAGGATTGGGCTCTAAAGTACCTCTCCTGCTTATTGTGACTGTAGCAGAAGGTCAGGGACATTAGATACAGAGCTTTATCACATCAGCGTTATACTGTGCAATCACTGTGAATTGCGTGCAAAGGACTCCAAAGTTTTCCAGCTTATAATCTGCTTTTATTGTGAAGTACTCTGACGTTTTCCAGTTTAAAATCTGCTTTGACTGTGAAGTACTCCCATGCATCCTGCTTTAATTGTGCTTCAAAGGCAACAGAATCGCCCTATTTTTGACTACTTTTGGAGCAAATCATTTGTTGTTTTCCGAGCAGCCACTGGGGGCACAGGAGCAGGATTTGATAGGTTTAAAGAAAAATTAAACAAATGCTTACATCTGCGTAAGCTTTAAAGATAAAGTCATCAAAATTAGCACAGTAATAGATATTAAGGAGAGCTTTAAGCACACCAAATTTGAATCGGATTGGGTCATTCGTTGATTTTTTAATGATTTTTTTTTACATTCCCCCCCTTAAACCCACTTCCTGATATGCAAAGGATCTTGCCGCCCGTTAGCAACAACTACAACAACGCCAACAGCTTAGTGTTGTAGGGATAATTCAAGGGAAACAGGTACGTGGGATGAAGCTCTTAGTTTGCAGTTACTTCGATATATCTTTGCAAGAGGCTGGTTTATTTTTAAAGGTAAAGTTATTCCAGAATAATGTGGAATAATTATCAGCTTTCTCTTCTATACTTTTGAACAGTGTATTGAACACTGGATAGAATTAGACTCATTCTTTGATTTGGGGGAAAATTACCACTCAAGCTACCGCTTCTTATCCCAACTACAGGGCACATAGCTTTACATCACCAGATGCATCAAGATGTTTTAAAGAGATGTATCCTGTGTAAAAAGTGGCAGCAACCCTAGCTACTACACCAATGACATTGGCTATGAATAGTAAAAGGAGCTTACTGTGTGAGTAACTAATCCATCTTAACACAGCTTCATTATGCTACCTGAGTCACGCAGAAACAAATAGAGAAAGGGGGAGGTGAATAGATGGCCATGGCAACACATTGGGAACCTCAAAGAAAGGGGTTATTTTTTGACGGGGCATTGCTAATAACAGTCTTTCATGTTTTCGATGCTTTTCATCTTCTGAAATAATGGTACGAATATAAATCTTTAATACACTCCAGTGAAAGAGGAAAAAAGCATTAGCACACCCCAATAGCTCACTGTGGCTGTTATCTACTAATGGTTTGCAAGGGTGATGCATGCTTCTGCAAAGTATAAGCTATAAAAACATTTCAATGCCCATAACTGGGGCAAGGGGGATGCTGTTCAAATGGGTGCAACACCAAAGTTCAAAATAATTTGGATATTAATACAATACGTAACCAACAGAAGGAGGCACACATAATGCAGCTCATCTGATTAACGTTTCCTTCTTACTATTGTTGTTTCTATAGCAACAAGTTTGAATGTTATAAAATTTTAGCACTAAGAAACAAATTCAAAAGATTCCCCCGTCCCCCAAGATGCATTAGAAACACAGCATAAACACACAAAATGTGTCACCATACAAATTAAAACTGTGTTATGCATTTATCCCTGAAATAAAAACTTATTCACACACACCCCTCACCATTTTGGAGCAGGAAAAGGATTACATAAATCTAGGTGTTTTGTTTTTCCTTTAAAAATTATTTGAGAAGCTTGGGCTTTGAGAGGAATTCTTTACGAACATGAGAGTAACAGGGGCAGTTCTAGAAAGTTATATAAGATCAAAAGGAATTAATGAAAAACGGGAACCAAGACACAATGGCCAGCCCTTATTTTCCAAATTTGTCTTTGTTAGAGGCATATTTGATTTCACCTTAGTTACATTTGGCACTTTCAGTGTAATTCTAATATATTTTCTTTTGCATCGTACCTTAATTTCAGTGAGTCGTACATTCCAAGATCAAGTCATCAAATGCAGATCAACCACTAGAGCCTTCTGCATTGTTCCAACTACTTCAGCAAAAGAGATTGCAAAACTTCATGTGAAATTTTAACGGCAGGACCCAAAATACTATCCATGATTTGTTTTAAAACTATCTGCAAGATCAATAGTTGACTCAATTGTTAGTATGTCAAAATGCTTGGTTATTTTCTGAAAATAGCTTAGTTATTTCCAAACCCAATTCTGAGAACTTCTTTGGACCCTATTCTGTTTTTGAAGTTATCAATAATACAAGAGGGGGTCCGAATCCCTTCCCCAATCCCCCAGAGCTTTCCATCTCTTCCCAGTGAGGCACCATTCCTCTTCTCAATCCCTCTCCCAACTTCCTTACCTAGCTGATGCTGCCAAAGCAGGAGGTCTTTGCCCTTTTCTCTTACCTAGTCAAACCAATTATCCCTTTGGTAGGAAGAAGCAAGAAATAGATCTACAGTTCCTCTCTCTCCTCTGACATAGGGACAGCCACTTCAGCAGTTACCACTGCCTGGGTCACTAGGAAAAGTAGCTATTTTTACATATACATATTTTTATGTTTTCCAGAGTCCACAGTATCCAGGTCATTGTTGTAGCAGCCATCCATATATATCAAGCATGGAAGAGAGGGAGGGAATTATGGAAGGGCACACTATGTACTACTACCACAGCCACAGCCAGGTGAAAGGAATGGGAAGAGTCCCAATCCTGTGGAGGCTCCCACTTCAGACCTTTGCCAAAATGTGCAGAGACCAGGGGGCAGAAGCAGCAAATGTTGGGGGGTGGCAAGAGAGACAGCCCCTCCATATGTTCAATGAACATGTGGAGTTCTTAGGTTATAATTTACAAGGTGCCGCATATTGCAACACAGATGATCTACAGTTTTGATCGCCAGTCACCCATGATGCCAAGAAGGCATGTTTCTCAACCATTCTGAGTGTTTTCTCAGCGCCTTGACTCAAATCACTACCATTTTGTTTTGCCTGGAATTTGGGCCTCCAGATGTTGGACTGCAACTCCCATCAGCTCTAGCCAGTATAGCCAATGTTCCCCAACCCTGCTCTAAAGGAAAGTTTACATGGATTTAGCTGCATAGATCAATATCCAAATCTAAGTACAAAACTTCCCATCAAAACCTTGGGAGGCATTGAAAACACCCTCTACTCAGAAGTCATGAGACCTTCAGAATGTATACACATCTTACTCTCCACTGGTCCTAGTCACAGTTCACCTATTAATTGACTCCTTAAAGCCGTCATATGGAAACACCATATGAAAAGCACTGTGAGATATAAAGGATATACAACACCATGAATACTTCAGCACCAATTAAGACTAGGAATTCACACTGAAAGAATACACATTATTCTTTTGCACTCAATGTATCTATTTTACACTAGGTACCCATGATGGGAATTACAAATCCACTAGTACCACCTAAGGTCTTTTGCATCCCCTTGAGCACTGGAAAAACCTCTCCCTCTAGCCAACTTTAGAATTGGTGGTCTAATCTTTCATCTTCCAAGCCCAAAAAGAATGCTCTTCCGTGTTCCTTTCTTTCCTAGACTATTTATATATGATTTTGGAGGACTCAGGAGGAACCCAGGCTCATTGGTGTGGAAACGTTCCATACCCTATGGGGCTCAGTCATAGCCTTGTTCCACCGATATAGCCGTAGATGTTCATGGATAACAAGATGTGGTTTATTTTCTAAAAGCTAATGTGACTTAATCATCAAAAATTGTAAGAAATAACACGTTTCCTCAGCCCCCAATGAGAAGGATAATTTCTCAGTCCATATAGATTGCACAAGGAAGGGTTTCCTTATACCGCCTTTTCATTGGGATCATAGAATAGTAGAGTTGGAAGGTTCCTATAAGGCCATCAAGTCCAACCCCTTGCTCAATGCATTAATCCACCTTAAAGTATAGGTAACATTAAAGCTTGGATCTCTTTTTTCTCTCCCTCTCTCTCCATTTCTCTCTCTGCCTTCCAGTTTAATGTGGCAGAGGCACATTAAGGGAGGCAACTTGGCAGCGTTCACATGTTTTGAACTACAATTCTCAACAGGCCCAACAAGCATAGCCAATGGTCAAGGGGATGGGAGTTGTAGTCAAAAACATCTGGAGGTCACTAGATTGCTTACCCCTGCCTTCGATTAATGATTCCAACACATGTTCCTTGAGTGTACATTAGGGATAGATGAATCTGTTCATTTCAGTTGCTCTCAATTTTCCATTCGTCCTATCTTGAATTCAGTTTCCCCCGAAAATTGTGATATTTTTTTTAAAGTTTGCATACACCCATATCTCTTAACCCATGTATCCTTGTACGCAGTTTTGCTTGGCATTCACATTTTTGGCAAGGTGTTTCCTAATATCATGCATTTTTAACATTATTTATTTTTTGGCTTATTTCCCTCCCCCCTGCATATTTTAAACTTTGTAAGGCCACCTTGAGGCCCAGCATTGGGCAAAAGGCGGGATACAAATAATAATAATAATAATAATAATAATAATAATAATAATAGTACATGTAGATGTATGTGCAGATGAAGACACAGGATAACATCTAGTACAAGATATGTAGCCCAAACAAAGCACATGTAAAACTCAACTGATTTCAGTGAAAGAAGTAGGGATATCCTTTTCTCCCCTGGAAAATAACAGGGACGTAAATGTGCTTAACTTGGTTTTCATTTATCCTTCACAGTCTTTAGACTGAGCATAAAATTGAGGAATTGTTTTATTTTATACCCTTTATTCCATATTTACATCTGTTAAGTCCTTCCACTAGTAAGGATTGCCACTAGTAACTGCTGTTAGTTCTAGGAATTGGAATCTCTTATCAAGTAACAATCAGCAAAGTCTGTATGTTTTACCACCACATTTACAATGGCTATAACATGGTAGTTAAAAATAAGAAGCACAAAATTCTTGATTTTAAGAGCTCCATCACACCAGTGATTTATCACATGCTCACCATGCCTGGTATGCGGTCCATGTCCTGCACTCATTTCACCCTCTCCCCCTCCATGTTTCATTGCTTTTTGGAACGGGGAAAGTCTGGTTTTTTCCCCTCCATGCAAAATAAATGTGCTCCTCCCTCCTGTGTATTGCTGTCGTAGCATTTTATCCAACCATCCCATTCTTTGTTGGGAGTGTGTGTGTCTAAGGGCGGTCTTGCTAACAAAAAAGGAGGGTGGTGCGGTTCTCCACTCAACCATGAAGAGGGAGGGAGAGAGGTCCCATTTAACTCTATGTTCTTACTCCTGAGAAGGCATGACCAGGGCTGCATTTTCACCTTAGAAGAAATGCGAGAAATACACCAGGATGAGGTGGGTGGGTTTCACCCTGCGTAGCTTCGCAGTTAAAAACTTGTGGACTTTTTAGAAATGGAGCGAGGTCCCTGGGGAAATGTTGCTCTGATCGTTCTGTACAGTTCTCCTGCATGGAATTTAACAAAACAGCTATAAACAGTGCTGTGAGGAAACTCTGGCAAAAGAAAATTCCCCAGATGACAAGGGGAATGTGTCTAGGGATGCCAGATGTGATTTAAATCCTCAAAGATGGTCTCTGCTGCCAGAAAAAGACAGCAGCTCCACAATAGGGTGAGAGATCATGGCTTTTGAAGCAAGACTTAAAGAGAATTTTTATAAGATGACGTATAGATGGCATATGTCGCCTACAAAACTGGCTAAAATGTACAAGCGAACCCCAAGCAAATGTTGGAAATGTGGAGAAGAAGGAACCTTCTCTCACCTTTGGTGGACATGTAAAAAAGCTATGGCATTCTGGACGCAAATACATTATTTAATGCGGAAAATATTAAAGACTAATATACAAATGAAACCAGAAGCCTTTCTTCTGGGGTTAATGGACAATGAACTAAAAGACAAGGGGGAACTTTGTTCTTGTATATGATAACAGCAGCGAGATTATTGTATGCACAGAAGTGGAAAAATGAAACAACACCAACAATGCAAGAATACATACTGAAGATATTAGAGTTAGCAGAAATGACAGCGATAATAAGAGACAAATCAACAGTCGCATTTATATCTGAATGGAAACCTCTGACAGAATTTTTACAAGAAAAAGAGAAAAATGATGTATTTGTTTGTGAATTCAATGTATGAGATATAGTTAACTTAGAAGAAAGAAATGAATTTGATTTTGTTAAATGTATTAAACAAGGAGAGAATATAATTCACATCTCTGACGTGTAGAGAGCCGAAAACATACTTTAACCTCGGTTTATGTACTTCCCTTTTTCTTTTCTTTTCTTATTGTTTTTATTGTCTTCTTTTCTTTTTTCTTTTTCTTCTTTTTCTTTCCTTGTGTGTTCATTTTCCTTAGATGTAATGTCTTTATGCAATGCTTTTATGTCACGTATGTTTATGAAATAATAAAAAATTGATTAAAAAAATTAAAAAAGAAGAAATGGGGCGAGGCAGGGCACGTTCGGTCCTCCTCCCCTGTAGTTTGCTGAGTCAGTCCATCATACTTTCAGTCCTCCAACTCAGTTTATAAGGATCCTAAGGAAAGCATTGTGTGTTCTTTTTCTCCCCCTCCCTTCTCCTAAGTTTTACAGTGCAACAATAGTTTGTTGAAACAAGGATATGTAGACGAGTCTGTGGACATGCAAGGGGTTGACTTTCCCTCATCCCTTAGGTTCACAATAGCATCATTACACCATTTCAGCCTACCAGAATTGCGAACAGGTGGACTTTCGCATTGGTGGACTATAGGGAAAGGGTTTGGGGGGGGAATAAAAATCCCTAAAAAATCAAGTGATGAAGCAATCTAATTCAAACTTGGCATGGCTAAAGCCCTCCTTAAGAGCTATCAATGTGCCAAGTTTGATCTCTTTATCTTTACAAATTACACAGATGTAAGCATTTTTGTTAATTTCTATTTTAAAAAATCATTAAAAGCAAGGCATGAACAGAACTGATTCAAACTTGGTGTGGCTAAAGCCCTCCTTAAGTGCTATCACCATGCCAAGTTTGATCTCTTTATCTTTAAAAATTATGCAGATGTAAGCATTTTGTTTACCTTGGAGCTAACGGGGGGACCTGACCACCTTTACAAAATAAATTAGTTAAAAAGATTGTTCATCTGCCCCACCCTTTGAAACGAGCAAAACAAAGGTTTGCTCCTCCCCCCTGTAAACCTTTCCCAAGCCAAGGGGTAGCAACAGTCTCGGCCCATGCACTCCCTCCTGCTTCCTACAAACAGCCTCCCTTCCTTGGAATTTGTTTAATATGATCTTAGGGGGGAAGGTAGCCTGTTGTTTTACTGTGATTGCAGTTTCAGGCTGTTGCATTATTGTATTTGCGCAGAAATAAAGAAATATTTTTTAAAAAATAAATTGCAGGGGAAAGGAGAACATAGGGGGCAAGGTGGGAGATTTTGCCGGCATAGAAGTGCTCCAGGTGAAACGATACATGAGCTGAAAGAGCGCAACAACGCACAGACATGAAAGTGCCCAGCGCTCGACTCACTAAGGAAATGGAGGGGGAAACTGGATAAAAAAGTAGGTGTGATGGAGCTCTAAATCTTCTTCCCCCAGTCCTGACCCTTGTGAGTGGCCTTAGACAAGCCACCATCTCTCAGCTGCAATATGGAAATCATACTGCTCTACTTAACTAAGGTAAAGCACTTAGTGTTCTGGAAATTGACTTATAATAGCTGCCACAAACGATTCTATGCACTTTTGCCATATCAAATCTTCAAACTATCCTGCCCTTGGTCCTTCCTCTTCTCTGGAGTAACCTGAGTAATCTCAAACCCAGAAAGCTGTTCCCACCTCATTTTCACAATAATGAATTTTAAATAGCTCAGATGTCAAGGAGAGTAATTTATCACTGTCCCTTTTCAGATGTGACCATTATTCCAACTCTTTTGTTTCCTAGCTTTTAACCATTAGCAATGTTCTTTTGTGAGCTGCTAATGGCTGAAAGGACCTTGCTATCCACCACATGGCTATTTTTTAATGCTAGGCTGAAGAACAATTCTGAATTATTTGTAAGCCAATCTACCACATTGTGAATATTTGGTGGCATTATTTCTCTGTTTTTGTGGATTTTGCTGTGACCTCCTATCTTAGCTACCTGATTGTGATCTATCTTTTTAGAGGGAATCATAATTACACTTCCCCTTAAATCTTTTCCTACCAACCAATAATTGGATGGCCCTTCTTCCTTTTTTAAGTAAAAAAAAATAACCTTCAGGTAAAGAAAGATATATTTGTCACTGTGTTTTTTGGCTAGATTGTGAAAATGATCAATGTTCATTCCCTTTGTGGACACAGTTGATGAAATCTTCGGGGGGGGGGAATCCTTGGAATTTGACATGATGCTCTCTGAGCACACATAGAGGACATTTCAGGCGCTACTAAGGTATCCTGTTAAACAATAATTTCATAATATCACCACCATGGCTCGTAAAAAATGGCAGGTCTTTGGGAATACTCTGGGCCTGTGTTAATGTATTGGATTTTTTAAAAAATTGTGATTTGCTTCTTAAAATTTTAATTTTTTAAAAAATATATATTGCAGGGGTTTAATCCTATTTTACATTTTGTAAATTTATATTTATAAGATTTAATAGTATATGTTTTAATCTTGTAAACTGCTTTGAGTCCCAGCATTGGGGAAAAGGCAGGATATAAATATGATGATGATGATGATGACAAGAATAAGAATAATAGCCTTTATGCAGTATATTAAGAGCAAAACTGGTTAAATGGCAATCTAAGGCAGGACTGAGAAACTTGTGTTCCTCCAGATGTTGTTTGACTAGAACTCCCATCATCCCTCAGCATTGGCTATGCTGACTAGGACAGAGTGGGAGGATTTGTGCTTCCTCCTGTTCTGCCAGCAGCAAGCCCAGCAGGACAAAGATCGGAGGCTTCCAACTAAAACCTAGCCATGTGTCTGCAGGGTATCACAGACATAATTCTTGGTAACCTGGGGGATTCCTCAGGCTCCTTGAAAATTCAAATTTACCTTCCCTCCTACCCTGTAAGCGCTTATTGTAATTTCAAACTCTTCTTTTTCCCCAACAGAACAAAAAAAATAGTGAATGGCACCGGAGAAGAAACATGTACAGACGGCTGCTGCAGACTGCTGTGGAAGAGAGAAGAATCATCCATATGGAAAAGTCTGTCATGAATGTGCCTCAGATTGGTCTCAAGGTAACTGCAAGGAACTCTGCGTTCCTACAAAGGCTGGCCTTTCAATACATTATGCAACCATGTTCAGCCATTTTCAACAAGGGCCACGTTTAGAATTGAACAAGAGCTGAAGGGCTTGCAGCATTGACTCCAGTCCACTACTCCCTCCCAAACAGATACAGGGACAAAGGGAGGTTTAACCGTATCCTGACCTGTGCGCAGCAACAGTGGTGTTTTGGATGCCTCAGCTGGCTTGCACATGGGAGGTGCATAATAATAATAATAAGGAAAGAGCCTCGCCAAAGTCTCTTTTGCTTTCACAATGCAGGACTGGGGTTTAAGGAGAGTCCTTTATCCATGTCTCAGCTTGGGTGGAAGTGGCTGCATCACACTGTATTTTGAGGATGCAGGTTGGAGATATTTGCAGTCAGGGGAGCTGTTAGGGTCCAGTTGGAAAGCCGTCGGTGAAAGAACAGCCACTCAGCTGCCTATCCCTGTTCTACAAAAACAAGAAGAACGAGCACTTATAAAGCCGTTATTTGTCAATAGTCCTGACAGCCATAACAGTTAAGCTGATTCCCAAACATCCTACCCACATATCAGGGTATGATGCAGAGTTAGGAACAGTACTGAAGTAGGAGATGTGTCTCCATGGGCCATTCCGCCTCTGTTTCTAAGGAAGAATCTATTATGGGCAAAACAGACAATGCTTTAAATTTGTATGTAGGAGATGAGTGTCTCCCCACCCCACTTTTACTATAGAGAAGGCACAGAGGGCCCTAATCCAGAACATAAAAGCCCCTGCCCTCTCTCCCACTAGAGTCCTAATCTGATTTAGGCAACCTACATCTACTCTTAGAGTAAAAATGAAAAAAGAAAAGAATTATCTGCTACCTGTGGATTTAAATTAATGCCTGTGTTGGCCCTATACATAGCTAACAGCTACGAGTCATCTCAAACGTGCCTCTTTCCCTCTAGGAAAGTCTGGGGCCCCGTCTACACACAGTCTTCGGGGCGCCCCGAAACTCCTAGTGTAGCTACCTGGTCAGAAGAGACGGAGAAAGAGGCGGCGGCAGCAGCGGCGGCAAAAAGTTCCCAGCACTCGGCAGCTTCTCTGGTGAGTCCTTGCTGCCGAGCCCAACTCCCTGAGGCCTCCTCCTGCTGCCGGCGAAAGAGCCACCTGGGGTGGAGAGCTCGGCGGAAGAGCCCACCTTCTTCTGCCGAGCTCTCCAACCCGGGTGGCTCTTTCGCCGGCAGCAGGAGGCCGGCGGGGAGTTGGGTTCGGCGGCAAGGACTCACCAGAGAAGCCGCCGAGCCCTGGGAACTTTTCGCCGCCGCCACCTCTTCCTCTGTCTCTTCTGACCAGGTAGCTACACTAGGAGTTTCAGGGTGCCCTGAAGTGCTTTCGGGGCGCCCCGAAGACTGTGTGTAGACGGGGCCTGAGATTGCCTTGCTCCTCCATGTTTTATCCCCAAGAATGGTTCAAATTTAGGTTGCCCTTGTTAGGACAATTCACAGATAACAGACTTCAGCAGAAAAGTCATCATAGTCACACCAAGCCTATTACTCAATTTTTGTGGATTTCCTTTGTACCCTTCAAACTATTCCCCAAATGAATTTTCCTAGAAGCATAGAGCTAAGGCAGCTGTCTCCTGTCCTGCAGCTTCTGCCCAGGATGTAGAGGAGGGCTTTTATTTCTAAAGCAGGAACAATTGGTATGGATCTCCAGCAACACCAAGTTATAAATTACCTGCCTCCTATGTCATTTAGGGAATATACTGAGTTAGAAAATAACATTTGCTTTTTTATTGCAACTTTATGTCTCATGATAAATCTAACCTCTTGGATAAGTAAATCTGCATGTCCTGAACCCAAGATATTCTAACAGCCTTCTTTTCTTTCATGACAATGTTCATGTCCTTCAGATAAAAATACTAAGAAACCCAAATCATCCTTGGGGGTGGGGGGAGGAAGTGGGATAGGGAAAGGAGAAACTGGCAGAGGAATAACTTGAGAACGCAGTTAACTCCCTAAACAAAAGTAATTTCTATTACTCTGGCAACCCTATGTGACTTGGGATTAATTTAACATTAAATTAAATAGAATTTAATCAAGTTTACCAGTAATCCCTTAGGGTGTGGGGTAAGTAGAGGAGTAAAGCCCCTCCAAAAGACACCAAGGATGTCCCACAGGGCATGCTGTTTTAAGAATGCACTCTTGTTCTCTCCAAAATCTCTTATAGTGCAATCCTATCATGTCTATTCAAATGTAAGTCCCACTGAGTTCAATGGGGCTTGTTCCAGGTAGGTCAGTATAGGATAAGCCCGTGTGCACCAGTTGCTGGGAAACATGGGTGGGGAGGGTGCTGTTGCACCATGTCCTGCTTTGTTGGTCCCTGGCAGAATGCTGCTTGGCCACTGTGTGAACAGACTGCTGGACTAGATGGACCCTTGGTCTGATCCAGCATGGCACTTCTTACGTTCTTATGACAGCAACCTTAGTCTTAACACAGGTTTATACTTTAGCTGTAATTACTTATTGGATGTTAATGCTTTTGCTGAGCTAGATGTGTTTTTGGTATTGCTATTTATTTATATTTATTTATTTATTTATTTATTACATTTTTATACCGCCCAATAGCCAAAGCTCTCTGGGCGGTTCACAAAAATTAAAACCACAGTAAAACACCCAACAGTTTAAAACACAATTACGAAATACAGTATAAAAAGCGCAACCAGGATAAAACCACACAGCAAAGTTGATATAGGATTAAAATACAGAGTTAAAACAGTTGCTAGTTATTATTTGTTCATTTTTGGTATTGTGGTTTTATTGTTTTTGAAGCTCGATAGTGTATTGATTGTTGCAAATCACCTGAGGGTGTGGTGGGGGTTACCCTATAAGGCAGCTTATATATTTTAAACATCTCTCTCTCTCTCTCTCTCTCTCTCTCTCTCTCTCTCTCTCTCTCTCTGCGAAAGAGAGAGAGAGACAATTACTGAATTTGGCACATCATGTTTTAGGCTAAGCACTTCAATGTTATGTTCCCCACAACTGCATGTCAAAAGCCCATCCATATAAAGTAGATGCTTCAGTATGATTTATATACTGCCTTAGTACCTATTTACGAATTAAATTGAACCACTAAACAAACAAACTGTGGCTTTTAAATAAAACATCAATCATTCTTGCGGTTTCCCATCTTCATTTAGCTTTGTAGTTAATCAGCATCAACACAGGCTATAAAACCTTAATTGATGCAACTTGTGTTGCTGACAGTGTATATTAGTTTTCTTTTTTAAAAACAACAACACAGTAATACTTCAGAGGCATAGATACACTGATTAATCTGTTTCAAGACATTCTCAATCTTTTGAAAATGATCTTCTTTAAGTTAAGAGAAATTTGCCTTCATTAACCTTGAGATTCAAAGGAAGAAGAGGTGAAGGCTTGGTATTGGAGAGAGAGAGAGAGAGAGAGAGAGAGAGAGAGAGAGAGAGAGAGAGAGAGAGAGAGAGAGAGCTCCCTATCATACCAGTTTTGAAAATAGACAGGCTGAGTAGCCTCTTTGCATGACCAGTTCAGCCCAGGTCAGCCATGGGTTTCAATTGGTCCATCCTGGTTTCAAGCTGTATCGCAGGCAAATGGAGGAACAATCCTAATGCCACCTCCTGCCTGCCACTACTACAGAATCTTGTTTCTCATTGCAAGCTGCCACAGTTGGAAAATTCCAACCGTCACAAGCTGAGATGGTTGTGATACTTTAGATCAGGGGATGGGGGTCGCTTCTGAGCCTCTGGGGGCCAATTTCCATCTCCTCTAAACTAAGCTGCCCCTGGTGCCACCACACACTCAAATAGCAGCCAACAACAAAACGTTAGATCTAAACAGATTTCTTCAAGAAGCACCTAGTACACTCCTTGACATCATTTTCTCTTGTGAAATGTGAAACTGCAACCTAACTTCCTACCAGTTTGCCAACGGTTAAAATTGAATGTGCTTGGTGATGCACTAAGATAGTCCTGTGGGGAGATATTGTCAAAAACTCCTTCCACATTCAGATTCCAAAGGAAAAAAATGAGACAATGTTACATCTTTCTTGAGCAAATTCCATCATTTGGCACCAGTTGCTCTTAAGGCTGAAAGACCTATGCTCAAAAGCTTCTAATCAATGTCAAACATTTTCAGAGTTCCAGTGAAGCATGGCTATTCTGGAAGGTCATGGTCTTGGACAAATACCAAGACGAGCAGGGTCAGTAACATGCAGGGCTTTGAATGCTAGATGAGAGATGTCCTGGAGTGGAGAGTTTGTGCACTGAAGGAAAGAATGCAAAGCATAAGGCAAAATAGTTGTAACAACAACAACAGCCACAATTCCCTAGATTAACCATTACAAAGCCAGGAACTAACAGGTTTATTCATCTTAACCCTTCCCTCTTGTTGAAACTAATGTCAGTTAATATTGGATCAAGGAATTGTAGAATTTCAGTACAGGGAGGGTAAAGGATAGCTAAAAGTCATCCACAATCTTTCTGCACCAGTGTGTAATCCCTCAACAAAGAGTGGCTCCCATTTTTCTTACCAGTGTTATGACTGGCCCAAGGTCAGCCACACTCACTCAGCCTTCTCCAACATGGTGTCCTCCAGATGTTTTGGACCACAATTCCCAGCATTCCTAACCACTGGCTATGCTGATTGAGGCCTATGGGAGTTGAAGTTCAAAACATCTGGAGATCACCAGGTTGGGGTTTGCCTGGCCTAACCCATGATAAAAAATGGGATAATTCCACGTATGTCAC
Organism: Elgaria multicarinata webbii; assembly: GCF_023053635.1. NCBI lineage: Eukaryota > Metazoa > Chordata > Lepidosauria > Squamata > Anguidae > Elgaria > Elgaria multicarinata. Next base: position 121,823,624 of record NC_086174.1, read on the forward strand.
CTTGAGCAACAATAAGTGAAACCTGCAACAAAATGTTGTAGTGTAGCATGCTCCTGTTAAGGATGCCAAGCAGCCAGTAATGTCCTCTTCCAGGATAGTCTATTCCATTCTCCTCCCACTCCATGTTTTTCTGTGCCCCCACCACCCCCGTCCATCAACATTCTGTACCAACTGATCATCCTCAAGTCCTGTACTTGGAAGACTCACGTCCCAAGCCTGCTCATACCTCCCTCTTGTACATGGCTGGTGCCATTTTGGCTACATGAGGATTCACACTCAGAGAATGAGTGTGTTATTAACATATAGGTTAACATACTGATGACAGAAGTTGTTTGCGGGGCAAACTCAATATTAGATATACGTTAAATACTTCAGTCATGCGACCCATAATTTTATGACGATCCCCACTCTCAAAATAAAATCTGAAGGGAAATTCCTTTTCAAATAGCAATTCATTCAGTCTAAATCACCTACCAGAGTTCCTTAAAATGACCCCCTCACTTTTTTACTGTAGCACCTGTCCACCCAAATCAAACTGCCTAAGGCTCAAAATACACAAACATTGTTTTAGTTCTAAAACAATGTTTTAGAACTAAATGTCAGGGATGCTTTAGGGTGGATTCCTGCATTGAGCAGGGGGTTGGACTCGATGGCCTTGTAGGACCCTTCCAACTCTGCTATTCTATGATTCTGATTTATTCTCTCTCTCTCTCCGCCTAACTCCCTTCCTGCTTTTTCCACGTTGCCTTTGGCTCATCATTTTAAAACTCATTCCCAAGCATAACCGAGATTTTTAGGTAATGGCATTCAACCATGTTCTCCCCACCACCACTACCCACATTGGTCCCTGACTCTGTTTCCCTACTGTATATTTTAGATTGTAAATACCCTGCGAAGAGGGATCTTCCCTTCTTGCCTCTGAGACTCTGTAAGGCACCATGTACCTTGCAGGGAAATATTATTATTATTATTATTATTATTATTATTATTATTATTATTTGTTGTTGTTGTTGTTGTTGTTGTTGTTGTCAACAGCAACAGAAGCAGCAGTTAAGGCTAAGTAAGAAAGGTAAATCCAGGTGAAGTAGTCAGCTCTTTATAATTCTTATTATCCTCTCCACTGATCACTTGGCTAGTGAATGGTATTTTCTGGATTAGATGAAGATTAAGAGGCTGTGCCATCATTTCTGTCGACTCAACAGCCCTCTTACTCCATTTCCATAGAAACAGTGGTAGAAAGCTGCAGAACACAATGGGCAGCTATGCTTCTTCATAGTAACATTCTGTAAAGACTGAGCAGCCAGACACTGAAGATCACAAAGACCTGTATTGCAAGGGAATTGCACTGCTAAAATAAATGGCTGAATTGTGAATGCTGGATCTGTCCCTAGAACTTTCTTAAAACTTTTTAGTCATTCGTCTGGAGTCAGGCTGGGATTTCCCCCCCTTTAATCTAGTGAAATCAACTACCTTCAAAAAGCCAGTTACAAGGGGGAAGGCCAGTCGAGAGAATAGCACTTCAGAATGCTGGTGGAAGTTTTTTAAATGCTCAGTCACAAAATTCACTTCTTGCACATAGAAAATGAGCATCTCCAGAGGACAATTAAACTACAACCCTTCTCCCAGACATGCTAGCTTTCCATGCACAGGGAACTTTTGAGGTAGGGGTATATTCAGTCATGCAAGCCTCTCACCTGCAACCTCAGGAGGGACAGTGTAGCCCAGGAATGGGGAACCTCTACCCCGCAGGGCTGGTAAGGCTCACGGGGATTCTCCATCTGGCCAGGCAGCATCTTGTCCTGGCTCCATCCCCTCCGTCACTGAGAGAAAACTTCTTATCTCCAAACAATAGCTGACCAGACAGTGGAGGCTCGTCACTCCGATTTGGGTGGTGCTGTGAATCCATTCTGGGTATCAGTCAGAACCAGCCAGAACTCTGAAGGAGGTATCCAAGGTGCTGGACCTGTTTTGGGATAGGATTCAGCACCTTGCACAGCTCCTTTAGACTTCTGACTGGTTACGACTGAAACCCACAATGGATTTAGAGCCCCACCAAAATTGGAGCCCCCAACCTCCACTGTGATCAGAGGTAAGCGTTTTCCCTTACTTAGCACTGAAAAAGGCTCCTGTTCTTAGTGCCTAGCAGGGGAAAGCACTTGTATCTGATTAGCTGCTGAATGGTGATAAGACCTTTTTCCTGCAGGCCAGAGAAGGTGGGACCAGGGAAGGGTTACTGCATGATGCAGTCCTGCTTCCTTCTGAGCAGATATGCAAAAGCTTGGCCTGCTTCCTTATGGATAGATATGATGCTCATCCTTACTTCTGAGTGGACATGCTTCCAACTACAAAATAGTAACAATGGAATGGGGTGTGTGTGGATTTTTCACCCCTGCTCACTTTTGACAGAGTCCCCCACCCAACATTGCAATGTAACCTCCAAAAAGCCTCTCTGAAATGGAATCCAGCCCTCAGGCCAAAAACAAAAACAAAGAAAATGGTTCCCCATCCTTGGAGTCATTCTTGCAGCCTCACAGAGTAAAACACAAGGATGCTTCCCTGTCAGAAATGGCGGCATCTAATCACAGCATTTTGGTTACTTAGGCAACACTGGCTGAAGAACCGTTTGTTACCCAGCCAGATCAGTTCTTCCCAGCTAACAAGGCAGGGACCTACCATGCTTAGAACTTGTCTTAAGTAACAAATCATTTTGAAGCTATTATGCTTATTACCTGTCTTTTTAAGTGCAAACTTATCGAAAAATCATACCTAGTGGCTGGTTAAGGGATCTATTTATGCATTACTTAATGAAAACATTCTTAGCTCACCTTCCAGTCCAAATATCCTGCAGATGGTTCACAATGTACATTGCAGCAATACACAATAACACACACGCACACACACACACACACACACACAAAAGATAAAAGGAGAAACAAAACAAAACTTGACAGGATAAAGCAGAGGCATAAAACAATAGGGGGATCAAAAGGCACAACAGAACAAAGAGTTCTTAATAATCAATTAAAATGCCAAAAATGGGGCCAACTGGAACTCTGAAACCAGGGGATTCTACAAAGCGGGTGCGGCTACAGAGAAGTCTCTGCCCCTCTGATGGCAAAGGGATATGAAGCAAGATATTTAAACTTGCAAAATACTATCAGACGAGAGGAAATCTCCAAGAATCTGGGGCCCTTCCACACGCCGTACTGAAGGCGCATGCATGCGCCCCAAGTACGACCCCAAAACGATAGTGTGCACTACAGCCAGAAGAGACGGAGGAGGTGGCGGCTGGGGAATCCGGGCGTGTCCTTGCCTTGCCGCCGCCTCCCCGCTGGCCTCCTGCTGCCGGGGTAAGAGCGACCCGGGTCGGAGAGCTCGGCTTCCGCCTCCGCCAAGCTCTCTGACCCGGGTCGCTCTTACCCCGGCAGCAGGAGGCTGGTGCGGGGGCGGAGGCGGCCGCAAGGACACGCCCGGATTCCCCAGCCGCCGCCTCCTCCGTCTCTTCTGGCTGTAGTGCACACTATCGTTTTGGGGTCGTACTTGGGGCGCATGCATGCGCCTTCAGTACGGCGTGTGGAAGGGCCCGAAGACACCAAATAACAGGGAGAAAGTGCTTCTCAAGGTTTGACACAAGTGTGGGATGGACATTGGACTAAAGTAACAGTGAAGGTGGGATAACAGATTTGGCACTTTTGAAGAAAATCATTAAGGTAAGTAATCAGGTTGAGTACCTAAGAAACACCATACAGAACAACAGGAAAGGATTTTAAACACTAATTTATACCGTTTATGTTTTGACTGTGCTTTTTACTTTAAGAACGTAAGAAGTGCCATGCTGGATCAGACCAAGGGTCCATCTAGTCCAGCACTCTGTTTCCACAGTGGCCAACCAGCCATCGGCCAGGAACCAACAAAGCAGGACATGGTGCAACAGCACCCTCCCACCCATGTTCCCCAGCAACTGGTGCACACAGGCTTACTGTCTCGAATACTGGAGATAGCGCACAACCATTAGGGCTAATAGCCATTGATAGCCTTTGCCTCCAGGAATTTATCCAACCCCCTTTTAAAGCCATCCAAATTGGTGGCCATCATTACATCTTGTGGTAGTGAGTCCCATAATTTAACTATGTGCTGTGTGGAGAAGCAGTTCCTCTTATTTGTCCTGGATCTCCCACCAATCAGCTTCATGGGATGAACCCGGGTTCTAGTATTTTGAGAGAGGGAGAAAAATGTCTCCCTAACCACATTCTCCATATCATGCATAGTTTTGTACACCTCTATCCTGTCTCCCCTTAGCCTCCTTTTTTCCAAGCTAAACTTCCCAGTTATTGTAACCTTCCCTCATAGGGGAGATGCTTCAGCCCCTAAATCATTTTAGTTGCCCCTTTCTGCCCTTTTTCCAACTCTATGATATCCTTTTTTAGGTGTGACCAGAGCTGTACACAGTATTCTAAATGTGGTCACACCATAGATTTGTATAAAGGCAGTATGATACTGGCAGTTTTATTCTCAATTCCTTTTCTTATAATGCCCAACATGGAGTTTGCCTTCTTTACAGGGGCTGCACACTGGTTTGGAGGCCTCCCTGATTTCATTCTCCATCTCAAGATCACTCTGAGCATTTTGGTCTAGGGGACAATAGCATGTTCCTAGCACTACATTAGTTTTGGGGCCCTGCATTGTCACCCACAGCACTTCTGTGGAAGAGTCTTCTCCAGTTAGGTGCTCTAGTCTACTTGACACAATGCCCTCTTTGATGTACAGAGCAACACCGCCCCCAGTACACCCTTCCCTGTCCTTCCTGTAAAGTTTGTATCCAGGGATGACCGAATGGTTCTCTGTCATGCCCACTTTGTATTATAAGCCTGGAAGTTTATTTGAAGGCTGAGATATAAATTCCTAAATAAATAAAGATTATCTCTAGCAGGAAATGTTTTTCAAAATAGTTTGCTTACTGGAGATCTCAGTTACCAGGAAGATAGATTATTATTTGAAATTCACAATTCATTGAAACAACTATTTGAAGCTTTAGTAAGTTCCTAACAATCCTCTTTCTGAAATAGCATCACATTGCAGAAAAGGCATGCAGAAAATAAAACTGTACATCATCTAGCTACTGGTATTAAATGCAATGCATCTTATTGATAAATCTACATTAGAACTGGGAAGACTGGAGGTATGACCACGCTAAGGGGTTCCAGCTACAGAAGCATTGTAGTGGAAGCATTATCATAATATATGAGGGGTTGCTAAATGTCTACTTCAGTTGTGGCAGCATTTCCAAGTCTGTCTATTCAGCTACCTATTTGCTAACAGGCCAGGTGTAAGGTTTTGGTACTAGTGTACAAAGCCCTAAACAACTTGGGACCAGAATACTTGAGAGAGTGCCTTCTCCTACTTGCCTGGTCGCTGAGGTCATCAGAGGGCATGCTCTTGGTGGTTCCACGTGGACCTATGACTCAATTGGAATCCACCAGGAGAAGAGCCTTCAGTGTGGTGGCCCCCTTTCTTTGGAACTCCTTGGAGATCAGGCAAGCACCAACTCTGTGCTGCTTTCAGTACCTCCTGAAAACAGCTCTCCTCCAGGAAGCATCCCTTAACTAACCATCCACAGTTTTAATTGGCATTCTGTTAAAAGAACAATTTTAATAATTGTGCTTTAATTCTTTTTATCTTTTTACCTCTTACGTTCACCACTACAGAAATCTGTTTTAGAAATGGAGCAGTATATAAATTTTGCAAATAAAATAAATGAAAATAAAATAAAATAGCCTTTTAAAGTTATTTATTTAGCAGCATTAATAAATCACTATACAGTACCAACTCTCACTGCCTTCACCATTGTTTCTTACCCACTGTAGCCCAATTGCCAATCTGCTGTGTAACAGATTGGGAATCATAACTCATATGTTGGAGGAACAGTTTTTGTAAAACCTGAAGGGTAAATGTTTAAGCAGCCCCTCTCTTTGAACTTGGTCAATAGCCTTTTTATTTACAGAAGTAAATGCTTAATTTTTTAGGCAAGAGCAGACAAAAGCAAAGAAGCCACAATTCAATTAACCTTTGAGTTACAGCTGATAACACAGTAGGGATTTAAGATGACATTGCGTCCTGCAATAAACAGCACATACACATATTGGCAGGTAATAAACTCAGTTTGTTTATGAATTATCAAGACGAAACAGCATGCCAAGTTAATAATCTGCCATGGTATAACATGTACTCATAAGCAATGGGCAGCCAATAGATGCAGGCAGGAAGCAGCTCATTACTCTTGATTGAAACTAACATATAGAGCTGCAATGGGTGCCTGTTAACTTCTGGGCTCAACTTAGTATGCCATTTATGATTTTTATAGATCTAAACAACCCTTGCGAGCCTCGTGTGGCGCAGAGCGGTAAAGCAGCAGTTTCTGCAGCTGAAACTCTCCCCACGGCCTGAGTTCGATCCCAGCGGAAGCTGGTTTCAGGCAGCCGGCTCGGGTCGACTCAGCCTTCCATCCTCCCAAGGTCGGTAAAATGAGTACCGAGTTAGCTGGGGGAAAGGTAATCACGGCTGGGGAAGGCAACGGCGAACCACCCTGCTATAAGGCCTGCCAAGAAAACGTCAGCAAAAGCTGACGGCCCTCCAAGGGTCAGTAATGACTCAGTGCTTGCACGAGAGGTTCCTCAAGCTGAGTCAGACAGGTTCAAGTTGAAGTAAGCCAGGGCGAGTAAGGTAGGTCAGGTCGAAGTCAGTCAGGATGAGGGAAATCAAGGTCAATGACACATTGGGTCAAGGTAAGTCAGTTCACAGTGGTGTAATCATGGCAGTTTTGCTGATGAATGCCAATCAGAGCCCTGCATTAATACCCTCCCTAACCTGGTGCCCCCCAGAAGTTTTTGACTACAACTCTGAGGTTCTCTAATCATGGGCCATGCTGGCTGAGGCTGGTCCAAAACATCTGGAGGGCTCCATGCTGGGGAAAGCTGCCCTAGAGCGTAGAAGAGACTGAGTCAGATGAATAGTTTCCACACATAGTCTGATTATATGATAGATGATATCGGTATTAATTACAATTCGGAATTAATTCTTGGACCATTAAACAACCTAATCATCATTTGATTATGTTTTTTTCATTCTGCTAATGCCTTGCAATGCTGTCAAAGCATTCATCCCCTCCTTTCAAACTCCAGTTCAGCAACACTGTCCCCACCCAACCATGCAGGCCTGGTGGAAACATGGCCACATGGGCACAGCTGCACAGAGGAGCCCCAAACGTCCTCAAGCAGCAACATCCAACTTTCCCCACCCACCCTTCCTGCTGTGGAGCTGAAAAGGCCAGCGAGCGACGGGAGCACATTCCCGGTTTGGCCCTACATGACTGGCCACTTGCCACACTTGTCAGAGGTTGGCACCACGCTTGCCACGAGAAGCAGATTCAGAAAAACCCATGTATAAAATCCTGTGGGCATAGGCTAACACTGTACAGCTGGTTCCCAAATTTTCATCCAGAAAATTTGCTGTGCAGTATTGGTCTATGCAAACAGAACGTTACACGCCTGGGCCACCATTGCAGGGACGGTTCTGAGGCAGGGCTGATGCACCAGCTCAAAGATCAAGCATTTCTAGTATCATCTAAGCCAGCCCACAGACAGTGGTCCAGTCTCATTTTTTGGGTTGGTGTACCCAAAGTAGCATCTCAAACAGAGATATAAGTGAGCATCTTCACACTCTAGCTCTCCCAAGTTTAACATCCCTGCCTCAAATGCATGACTAAAAAAACCCACTTCTCTTGAGCAAGCAAGTAGTAGGACGCACATTAGAGAACTCTACTTGGATCTAGGTATTAAGCCAGCCTTCAAACTAAATTCAGGCACATGCCTAGGTAGACTATTACTTCAATATCAATTGCCCATAACATACTAGAAATAGCTACATTATTGGAGTACTTTACAACTTCAGTAATTAAGTAATCTTAAAACTGAACCTTTACAATCAACATTCTGCCAATTGAAATGATTCCTCCTACACAGCAGTAGGAAACCATTCAATGAAATTGTGAACAAGATCTACAAAGTGTACACACACACACACTAATTTTGTAGATATCTAAAATTCATTACAAATATATTTTCCTTTGTTCAGAAATATAAGTTAACATCTAATCATGCAGCTTTAAAAAGGAAGACCCTGAAAGTAATCTTATACAAAATGATACATAATTTGTAAAAATGTTTTTGTTTTTTAACTGAAGAAGCTAATCTAAATTCAGGGATCGGATTGTATTAAATAACCCATTTCTTTCTGCTTCTTTTACTTTGAACTCCTTCATAGGGAGCAATGAGAGATCTTCTGATCCCTGTACAATTTCAATAAACAAATTAAGAGAACAGAAAAAAACTTAGTGGTTACCTGTATTCCTGTCTGGCAAAATACAGCAATGCTTCTGCAGAATGCCGGGCAAAACCTATAATAGCAGATACAAAATAAACATATGTATATGTTATTATCTGAGACTAAAAAGGCATATGCAATTACACAAAAGTCAAGAATATTCTTTGGTTGAGGCAAGCTCACATGGTACTTCTGTGCATGTGTGACACTTGCAATAATCACTTTAGTCACATGATCATGGCTTCTTCTTTCATTGGGTCTGTACCCTAATACGCTTGCTAACAGTCACTGAAAACACTGTTTTTCATTCAGGATTAATACCAGGCCTTGCAGACATTCATATCAGTCCATGACAAGACAAAGATAAGATTGTATTTCTCGAACTTTCCTTCTGGCAAGCCTAATAACTACTGATCCTTTCCATCCCCCAAATCAAGAGGGAATGGCCGACGGGGCTTGGACAAGACATTTCTGCCTGTGGTGAAACAACACTAGGGTGACCATATTTTGGAAACCAAAAAGGAGGACAACATGGTCGCCCCCAAAGGGGCGTGTCAAGTACCAAGGGGGCGTGCCCACCCGAACATAGCCTTGGTCACATGTCTGATTTTACAGCACACATTTAAGACAAATCTGTGCTACATAACATCTTAATGTTAAAATCACTGAAATAAAGAACAAGTGAGAGATTCAGTGTATCTGAAATTAACTTCACTCACTCCTACTTTTGTAGGTTTTTCTGTACTCGGAAGCTTTTGCTATACTCTGTGTGTTACATTCTCCCCTTCCCTCAAATATCTTTTCTGACTGTATCTTCACTCATTGCAAGCTGCTGTTGTTATTAACAGGGTTTGCTACTGGCCCCAGATCTGTTTCAAATTTGGTATGGCTAAAGCTCTACCTAAAAGCTATCATAGTGCCAACTTTCAGCTCTTTATCTTTTAAAATGACAGTTTTAAAAATAACAATTTTAAAACCTCATTTTGAAAAAAATTCCTAAAAAATCAATGGATGAACGGATCTGTTTCAAATTTGGTGTGGCTAAAGCTCTACCTAAATCCTATCATGGTACAAAGTTTCATCTCTTTATCTTTAAAAATGATGATTTTAAAAATAATAATTTTAAAACCTCAATTTTTTAAAAAATCCTAAAAAATCAATGGACGAACGGATCTGTTTCAAATTTGGTGTGGCTAAATCTCTATCTAAATCCTATCATGGTACAAAGTTTCATCCCTTTAACTTTAAAAATGACGATTCTAAAAATAATAATTTTAAAACCTCAATTTTTTAAAAAAATCCTAAAAAATCAATGGACAAACGGATCTGTTTCAAATTTGGTGTGGCTAAAGCTCTACCTAAATCCTTTCATGGTGCAAAGTTTCATCTCTTTATCTTTAAAAATGACGATTTAAAAAATAATAATTTTAAAACCTAATTTTTTTAAAAAAATCCTAAAAAATCAATGAATTAACAGATCTGTTTCAAATTTGGTATGACTAAAGCCCTTCCTAAGAGCTACCATTGTGCCAAGTTTCATGTCTTTATCTTAAAAAATGACGGAGTTATAAGCATTTTTGTTAATTCCCATTAAAGCTGCTCTTTGAAAAAGAATCCGGATTTGCCATCAAAAACCCAGACAAATCCGGTCATATGGTCACCCTAAACAACACACACATACCATGTACAGAAGCTGACAGTCCAGTGAGGTGAATTTTACTTCACTACTGGTGACAAAACTAGGGTGACCAACTGTCAGGATTTCCCCGGATTTGTCCTGGTTTTTGTTCTTTCCAAGGTGTCAGGGGGGATTTTCTATAATTTTCAATAATGTCCTGGAATGACACACCTTCCTCTTTAAGGCTGCCATTAGCATGGCAGGAGGGAATGACATGCTTTCTTGAGGCACATCATTCCCCCACCCCAAGCTCCAATTGAGGTCTTAAAGGGGAAGGTGGGTCATTCGTGGACATTATAGAAAAGGCCCCAATTGGAGTGGATGGTGGTGGTGCAGAATGAAATCCTTTCCCTCCTTCACTCCAATCGGGTTCTTTAAGGTGGCGGGGGAATAACGTACTTTCTGCAGGACTCAGAAAGCTGCTTCCCCCCCCACACACTAGGTGTCCTCTTTTTTGGTTTCCCAAATATGGTCACCCTAGACAAAACACCACGCCAGAGGACATCAGACTAGCGGAGCAGATGGTGTGTGGCATGCATTGCAAAGCTCTGTCTTCCAACATCTCACTGCCACTCACAGTCAGTACTCCACCTGGGGCCTACTTGCTGTCCATTCCGTGGTGTAGTGGTAAATATTGATGCACAGGCACCCATCTTAGCAGTCCCCGTAGGAGGGCCCAAAAGTGCAGACAGCTGTGTCAATCTATTTTAACAAACCCATTTTAGCTGCTTTCATCTCCACCAGAAGCAGGCCTGGAAAGTGAATAAGCCTCAGTTGACCATTCAAGGCCAAGCCACCTCAAATTTTACTTTACATTAAGACAAGGAACAAGATACTGTTGCTGGGGGGATTCATTTCTCCCAAGCAACTGTGGGGATTTCAGCTAAGCTCAGAGGGAACAGGGAAGTCTGAAAGGGGTGGCAGATGATGCCATGGTCCCTGCTAATAAAAATGTGCCCATGCTGCATCCCTGTGAGGCCTGGCTTCACTATACCACTATATCCATTCAAAGGAATACTGCAGTGCTCAGAGAGGAAAATACAGAGGGATGCATCCGACAGCTAGCGCTGTTGAAGCTGCACGATTGGAAAACAATGCTTGTGGAATGTCAACAGCACTTGCTAGCATGAAAGGTTTGCCAGGAAATGAAACCAGCATCTGCACAACTTCAATAGCACTAGCATGCACTATTGACATTGCGCAAGCAGTTTCTGCTAGCACAATGTACATAACACTAATGGACAGACCGCATAGGATCCTTCCCAGAACATCTTATTACTTCAAAACGTTTAATTAGCAAGCATTTCAGATATAACATTTAGATTTTGAATCCCTCAATAACTTTCTGTCTATTCAAGGAAAGTAATGCTATAGGCCATGGCATTTCAAACTGAGTTAAATCTACCTTCAGTCCTACTTACAGTAGACCCATTGAAATAAATGGGACTTCGATTAGTAATGACTAAGTTAAGTCCAATTCATTTCAGTGGGTCTACTCTAAATAGGATTTATTTATTTATTTATTTTATTGTATTTCTATCCCACCTTTTTTCCTTCAAGGAACCCAAGGCAGCATACATAATCATCCTCCTCTCCATTTTATCCTCACAACAACAACCCTGTGAGGTAGGTTGGGCTGAGAGGCTGTGACTGGCCCAAAGTCACCCAGTGGCTTTCCATGACCAAGTGGGGACTAGAACCTGGATCTCCTGATTCCCAGTCCAACACTTTAGCTACTACACCACACTTACGGTGGATTTTACCTACTGATTCCACTAATTACGCTGAGAATCACTGGTTTAAAAACAATGGTGTGAATTCAGATTTGGTGAACCTATTTAAATTATAAAATAAATTGATGGGAGTTTCTAAAGGACATAATTTCATAGCTAAGTGATTTCTAAATTTAAAAGTGTTTCCTTTGATGGCAAAAAAGAAGTAACAAGCCATTTCCCCCTAATCGTCAGCAGCCGCTCGACATGTAACATCAGTTTTGCAAATTCCAAAAAAATATGTTAACTGCTCATGAGTAATGGCATGACACACACCTTTACAAATTAAGATTGCATTTCTTGTGACACTGTTCTCCCATCACAGGATGATTCCCACAATTAGCCATGACAGGAAGCGTGTGATGTATCACTCAACAAACAACCTGTCCCTGAAGCCACATTAAGAGGAATATTACAAGTTCCTTTCTGACAGCCACATGACTGGAACCCACCTCTAGAGAATCAGTTTATGCAGGCAAGAACTGAGGGCTGAAGTACATCCTACGTAGTATGCAGCTGACCCTCAACTTATTTACCTCAAAGTAAGCAGGTGGGTCCCCAATATAGAGAGGGACCAATATAAGTGGATAGGGGAGATTTAAACCTTCCCATTCAGCCATTTTCATCCATAAATCCCACACATGTTTTGTGGTCATCATTTTGTACATCTAATGAAGTAGACCCTAGTGCTCAAAAGCTTATGCAGTGCAAAAATTTGCTTCTTTTCTTAAAGACAAAACAACACAGAATTCTTCGGGGAAAGTGCCAAAATGCATGTGATGTTAAATGTTCAAATGCACTTCAAGTGCCCACTTTTCCTTTTAATAATGGTGGCAACGAGGGTCTCCTGAGCAGGATTGAGACTATGACATGTGAGGAGATGAGATTAACCCTCCTCTCATACCCACACAGTGCAGTTCAAATGAAATTCCCCACCTTATACCCAAAGCTACTAGTCCTCGGTGTGATGCTTTCTTCTGGCTAATGCCAGCTTCAGGAGGAGGGATTTTTGTCACAATACTAAGGAGGGGGAAGCAGTAAAAATAACTGTTCCTGTGTACTACAGTTCTGATCCACCCCATCCTGCCAGAGCTATTCTTAAAGGGGGAGACCCAAGTGTGTTAAATTCATTTTTGTGAACCGCCCAGGGAGCTTCAGCTATTGGGTGGTATAAAAATGCAATAAGTCATCATCATTATCATCATCATCATCTATTTTGGCCCACAGAATCCAGCGCTTGGAAGACTTCTGACATCATAAGCAGCTTTACCCGATCTGATGTCCTCCAGATGTGTTAAAGTAAACTCCCATCATCTCCAACCAGCCAATGGCCATGCTGGCTGGGGGATGATGGGAATTGTAAACTAATACTATTATTAGATTGTAAGCCTATGCGGCAGAGTCTTGCTATTTACTGTTTTACTCTGTACAGCACCATGTACATTGATGGTGCTATATAAATAAATAATAATAGAATCATAGAATCATAGAATAGCAGAGTTGGAAGGGGCCTACAAGGCCATCGAGTCCAACCCCCTGCTCAATGCAGGAATCCACCCTAAAGCATCCCTGACAGATGGTTGTCCAGCTGCCTCTTGAAGGCCTCTAGTGTGGGAGAGCCCACAACCTCCCTAGGTAACTGATTCCACCGTCGCACTGCTCTAACAGTCAGGAAGTTTTTCCTGATGTCCAGCCGGAATCTGGCTTCCTTTAACTTGAGCCCGTTATTCCGTGTCCTGCACTCTGGGAGGATCGAGAAGAGATCCTGGCCCTCCTCTGTGTGACAACCTTTTAAGTATTTGAAGAGTGCTATCATGTCTCCCCTCAATCTTCTCTTCTCCAGACTAAACATGCCCAGTTCTTTCAGTCTCTCTTCATAGGGCTTTGTTTCTAGACCTCTGATCATCCTGGTTGCCCTCTTCTGAACACGCTCCAGCTTGTCTGCGTCCTTCTTGAATTGTGGAGCCCAGAACTGGACACAATACTCTAGATGAGGCCTAACCAGGGCCGAATAGAGAGGAACCAGTACCTCACGTGATTTGGAAGCTATACTTCTATTAATGCAGCCCAAAATAGCATTTGCCTTTCTTGCAGCCATATCACACTGTTGGCTCATATTCAGCTTGTGATCTACAACAATTCCAAGATCTTTCTCGTTTGTAGTATTGCTGAGCCAAGTGTCCCCCATCTTGTAACTGTGCATTTGGTTTCTATTCCCTAAATGTAGAACTTGGCATTTATCCCTATTAAATTTCATTCTGTTGTTTTCAGCCCACCACTCCAGCCTATCAAGATCACTTTGAAGTTTGTTTCTGTCTTCCAGGGTATTAGCTATCCCACCCAATTTTGTATTATTATTATTATTATTAATAATAATAATAATAATAATAATAATAATACATCTGCAAGGCACCAAGTTGGGGAAGGCTGATTGTAAGTGTCCAGCCATCCTTTTCCAGCAAGAGAAAACTCAGGGTGGGGTGGGAGGTCACTTAGCAGAATGTGCAAAAAGAAAAAGAAAATAGAGGCCTTGATAGAGAATCCAGCCATTGCTGAGAATGGCCTTGTAAAACCGTAGCAAATACATTTGCAGTCTGAAGCCTTCGTGTTAACTAGCATGAGTCACATAATTTGAAAAGGGGTTGGGCTAGCATATTTCCCCAATTAATTCTCTAAAATCTTGGCCTGTTAAACATGGACTCTAAGAGCTTGATAGAAGGGTTGGGTTTTATAGATTTCTATGCTAAAACTCTGCAACAAAAAGCCTCCCACTTAGCATTTAGAATATGACAGTCAAATTTACATAGCTTGGCTCAGTTTGCATACTTCTTTGCATAGCTTGACTCAATTTGCATGATGAAATGGCCTTCAATATCTGATCTGTCTTGTTCCTAGGGAATGAAGTACAGTCCCTTTTCTTGCATCCTACCAGTAATTTCTCATCTACCAACAGAAACCACATGCATTTGTTTCTCTTCAGAAGCAATAGACTCTTGTTCTTCTTTCTGCATATTGTTCCTGAGGATCTCTCTGCTATACTCTCCATCTCACAAATGGGCAATACTGGGACAAATAGTACTACAACCAACCAAGTTGAAAAGCACATTCTGTTCAGTCCTTTACAACCATCTAGAGAGGCACCTGTCTTTCTAAGCAGTTTATATTCAAAGTACAAAACCGATTCTGAGCTGTTAAGTCTAACAGAAAAGGTGTAGAAAAGAAATAGTTTGCCACCAGCCATCCCCTGAGCCTCCATAAAGCCCTTAACACACTGGCTTTATGGAGCAGCGAACAGGAAGCCCATGGTTCAAATCTTCCCTCTGTCATGGGGTCAGTAGGTGGTCTTAGCTACTTTCTTTCAGCCTAAACCCCACCGCCTCCCTTCTTCCACCCGAGACTGACCGTGATCAGCCACGATCCTGCTTCACCTTATATGTGTGTTCAATGTAGCATATGAAAAGGGCTTCAATAAACGTGATTAAGTACTTCAGCACAAATGCTTAAATATAAATTATAGCATGTCAGATCAGAAAAGCACACAAGCGTAGAAATAGCTGTTTCTCAGATTAGAAATGTTTCTGGAACTCCTGTTTCTGGGGGCTCAGGTCCTATTTTAATCTTAGCTGGAAAAGAATTGCCCTCTTACTCCCTTTTCACAAAAACTGCCTGCAACACTCCTCAGCCCTCTTCTTAACCACTGATTCCCAAACACACACACACACACACTGCTTATTGGCATCTGACTTAAAACGTAAGAGCCATGCTGGATCAGACCAAGGGTCTATCTGCCCAGCACTTTGTTCACACAGTGGCCAACCAGCTGTCGACCCACAAGCAGGACATGGTGTAACGGTGTCCTCCCACCCGTGTTCCCCAACAACTGGTGAATACAGGATTACTGCCTCTGACACTGGAGGTAGCACCTAGCCATCAGGAATTGCTGCTGCCAGAGCATAAATAGCCTCTAGAAAATGTAAGTTTCCCCAAGGGCTAATACAATATCAGTAGCCCTGAGAAAACGTAAGTGTTTCCTAGGGGCTACGTAGAATGCTGGGGAGAGGTCTCTTTTTCCCTGCACTCTCCATGCCTAACACAGCTTGCTGCTGCTACCACCACTGTGCCACCAGTAGGTATGGCGAGAGGAAGGTGGGTGGATTTTGAGATATCGATGGGTGACAGTGAGGGGGGCTGGCATCAGGCCCTGGAGATTTGAATTCGTTCAAAGAAATTAGGTACTTCTCAATCTCAAACTGCAATCCTGCCCCTTCAGCTTGTACTTCACTTTTTCCAGGGGGGGTCATAGACCCACTTTTTGGAGAAGACTGAGCCAAAGTAGGAATTGAGCACTTTGGCCTTTTCTTTGTCATCTGTTATCAATTTGCCATCCTCATTAAGAAGTTTAATATATTCCTTGATGGTCCTATGGAATGCAACTCTTCCACGGAGTTTGGTGGTTGGCAAGGGACAGAAAAGTGGCTTTACAGTTTGAGAGCTCCATCACACTAGCAGTTTAACACACTCCCGCCATGTCTGGTATCTGGTTTTGCAGTGCTGGATTCACATGACGTCGTCCCTGTCCTGCACCTATCTCGCCTCTTTACCTCTGCATATTATTTTTGTGTGGGGAAAGTCTGGATTATTTTCCCTAAGCATCCTTAAGCCTCTGTGTATTGCTGTCCTCTTGCCTTTTCCTTTGTTGGGGGCATGTGCTTTGAATGGAGTCTTGCTGATGAAAGAGGAGGGCGGGGCGGTTCTCCTCCTCCAGCACGCTGTGTCGAACAAATGGACTTGTGCTAAGTCAGTTGAATGGACTTTTTACTGCTCCAACCCCACCCTCATTGCCCGAAGAAATGGAGCCCAGCCGATGAAACGTTAAATCAGTAAATCGCTAGACAACAAAGCCAGAGCGAGGGGGAGAAGGAGCCCGTGCCCATCAGAGGAGTCCGTGCCCACCACAACCAATGAACTGGAGGTGGAAGGAGAAGGGGCGCGATGGAGTGGAAGAGCAAACAAGCGAAAGGGAGGTTTCACGGTGCAGCGCAATACTACAAACCCATGTGAAAGGGACCATTACTTTGATGCGCTTATGAAACGTTGGTAAAAAACGGAGGCAAACCAGGGGGAAAATAGATGTGATGGAGCCCTGAATTTGGAGTCAGAGTCAGATAGAAAGCTGCGAGCTTCAGAAAATTAGCAGGGGGAATCTGCACGTCGTTCTCAGGGCGCTTCCATCCGCCCGCAGTGCACCCCGAAAACGATTGTGTAACTTGCCGATAAAAGAGCCGAGGAAGAAGCTTCCTTGCCAGCACCGCCGGCACCCAACTCCCTCCTCGCCAGCTGGGACGGAGAGCTCAGCAGAAGAAGGCGGGGTGGAGAGCCTTCTTCCCCTGAGCTCTCCGTCCCAACTGGCGAGGAGGTCTGTGGGTGGCGGCGGCAAGGACGCCTCTTCCTCGGCTCTTCCAAAGGCAAGTTACACGATCACTTTCACGTCGCACTGGGGTCGCTTAGAAGCGCCCTGAGAACGACGTGCGGATTCCCCCCTGGAAAACAATGGGGAATCTGATGCAGGACCTGTCTCTGGGCACCTGCTTGCTTCTCATAGGCTCTCCTTCTCCTTTTAATATTTGTAAGTGCTCAAATATTGCAGACACCAGAAATCTCCAGTGCTCTCTGTCATCCAAAGGAAACTGCCACACTTGATAGAATTGCTTCTGAAGTTCTCAATGCTCAGGGAAGTGGGGGGGGCACTTAACAATGCAACGAAGACACCAGAAAAGGCCCATTAAAATAATTCTATATTCTCTTCAGTGTGTGGTTTTCATTGTTTAGTAGAGCAGGATTTTAGATTGAAGGGAAAATATTAGGTATGGAGGTTTCTTGTTAGCCTGGTGAACAGCAAGTCCCTGGATACCTTTCTGCATGGGATAGAAAAGGTTCCTGCTACAAGAAATGACAGGATGCATTGCAGTGGACCAAGCATGGCAGCAGTGCACCTGGCTGAAGGCTGGGTGGTGGGTGGGGGTGGGGGGAACTCACTGTAGGACTGCGGAATCCACTCCTGCATCTGCAGAGCTGCTTTTGCACTGAGGCCTGCATGCATTAGGGGGAATTGATTAGGGTGCAGTTTTCTTAATTTTAAATACAAAAAATAGGGGGGTGGAGAAAGAAATAAGAGAGCTGCTTTAAAAAAGGATGCCAGGTACATAGTTACTTTTTCAAAGATTTTTTAAAGGTGCCAGGCACATGGTCTGCTGGAAAAGGACAGAGCCGAAACAGCCCAGACTCAAAATTTGCCACAGGTAAAGAGCAGAATCTAAAAGCATATATAGCAGGAGAACAAATCTGCGTCGCCACGGCCACCACGTCACCATTCCCTGCCACCCTGTGTCACAGCACCACTGCACCCCCCACCCCACCTGCACTCTGGCTCCAGCTGAGGATCCTCTCAGAGCAAGCCAGAGGGCAGGTGCACAGGCTTTCTCCAGAGACCCAGCCACAGCCAGGCCCAAATGCCTAACTTTCAGTCAGGTCATTGAGGTACAGGCAATCTCCTGGGACACGCCTGCCACGATGCCTCAGAGCCAGGCATTTGGGCTCTCTGAAAAGCTGCTCTTTCGGGCTGACGGCCCTCTTCAGAGAGCCCCTGCTCTCACACTACAGCAAATGCCACAGCAGGAGAGTGGCTGGCAGGACTCCCTGGAGCACCCACTGTAGTCCAACCATACTGGAGTAAGAAGCCAGGGGGGAGGACCATGCAATTTGCCATTCCCCCTGCTCTACCATATGAGGTAGGGAATTCACCCCACCTCATGGGAGGACTGGTGATCCCCCGTTACACCCAGAGTCCAAAATAATCTAGGTGCACCACTAGATGGAGCACATGCTCTGTTGTATTTATTTATGTCTTACATTTTTATATTTCTCATTAGCCTAGGGTGACCATATGAAAAGGAGGACAGGGCTCCTGTATCTTTAACAGTTGTATTGAAAAGGGAATTTCTGCAGGTGTCATTTGTATGTATGGAGAACCTGGGGAAATTTCCTCTTCATCGCACCAGTTAAAGTTGCAGATGCCCTGCCCTCTTTTAAATTTGGTCACTCTAGTAGAGCTCCTGCACCTTTAACTGTGGTGATAAAGAGGGAATTTCACCAGGTTTTCCATATATACAAATGACACCTGCTGAAATTCCCTTTTCTATGCAACTGTTAAAGATACAGAAGTCCTGTCCTCCTTTTAATATGGTCACAATACCATTAGCCAAAGATCTCTGCAGAAGTCTCAGGATTCAATCCCAGACATTTCCCAAGTAGCGCTGGGGAAAAGACTCTAATCTGCAACCCTGGAGAGCTCTAGCCTCTAATTATAGCCCAGGGGTGGGCAGAAGGTAGATCAGGATCTCCTTGCAGATCACAGGGTTATTTGGTTATTTGCAATAGGTCAGCAATCTATTGCAGACTCCCAGTCGCCAACATCAAAATAAACCCCGACCCTAACAATTCTAAATTATACTGACAAAATGAAGAAAATTTTGGGTGACCAGGAGTGGATTTATGTGTGGAAGTTCTGTGAGCTCTATTCAACTTTGGTAACTTAAAAAATAGTACTTAAAATAGGTACATAAAACAAGTTTCTGGGTTCAGAATTCTCTTAACAAGTTTGCACCAGGTTCTACCTGGTAGGTTGAGACATGTGGTAGAAAGTATGATAGGAATAGGAGATTTAAATTGGTTGGAAGCTAGAAAGGGAGATGATATAGAATGGAAATTAGAAAATATATATTTTTAGAGAGTATGCTAAAAAATGGGGGGAAGAAATAGAGAACCCCCCTTTTGAAAAATCACTGGGAAATTTGGCGAATATATCAAAAGGACTTAGTCCCGAGTATATCTCCAATAACAACAGTGATAATAACGAGGAACATTCCTGAAAATTTAAAAAAAAGAGTTGGGAAAAAGTTTAAAAGAAGGAAAGGTAATGAAGTTAAGAGACTGGTTAGAAAGGATGAAAACTAGGGAAGAAATAAAGGAGAGATTAAAAGAGGGAAATATATCGTGGATAAATTGCCTTCAATTAGAACAATGGACGAAGATATGGTTAAAAGATAATGGAGAGTGTAGAGGAATTACTAAGTTTGAGGAGTTGGTTTTAAAAAAAAGAAAATGTGAAAAGAGAAAATAAACCAATAAAAGGTCTAACAAGTGAAAAATATAGAATATTAGTGGAAAAGGGAGAGACGGAAAGCATAGGTAGGATGGCATGGGAAACTGATTTGAAGGAACAAATTGGGCAACAGAGTTGGAAAAGGATATGAAAACAACGAGTGTTGAGAAATACGTCCGTGAGGATAAAAGAAAATTATTACAAGCTTGTCTGGAGGTGGTACCTAATAGGGATGTGCTCCGCTCCGATTAGAAGCGTAGAAGCAGGAGCGAATTGGCCTGCTCCGCCTTGCCCAGAGGCTGAGTAGAAGCGGACCGTGGACCCCTAGAAGCAAGGCGAAGAGAAGCGCCCATTTTCAGAGCGCTTCTCTTTCCGCGGACCGATCCGATCGCCATTTTGAAACATTTCGCCCATAGGATTGCATTGCGGAAAAGAAAAGGGGATAACTGTGTTGTTTTTGAAGCTATCTTTCTGAAACTTCTTGTGCTTAGAGAGTCATGGCTGGGGGTCATTTTGAGCCTACTCTCAGCTCTCTGCGTGGTGTGGTTCGCTTTCTAGAATTTTAAAAAAACCAGCGGGTAAAATACCTTTTCTGAAGGGCTGAGGGGCAGAGTCAACTCCCGGTCATGATCACATGATCCCAAAGTTGGAGGAGGGGATAGGCAAAATGGGTAACTTGGGATTCTGGGAACTTCTCTTTCTTATTCTGAACGGACTTTTCCCAGTGTTTTTTAAAACAGTAGCCCCACCAAATGCACAAACACAACCTGAAATCATATACTAAGCCAATAATAAGAGAGCACTGCTACCCACCCTAACTTTGGGGAACAACTGAAAAGATGTGGTGCAAGGGGATGAGCTCCCCTAGGGCATCTCATTGTGGACATGCCCCCACTCTCTCCTGTACTTGGAGGGCCATCAGAGCCCTCCAAAGAGAGTAACCCGGTGGAGCAATGCCTATCATGAGTTGAAGTGAGAGCTTTGCTTCTTAAGACTGGGTCTCAGAGCCCTCGTGGTAGAGAAATGCCTTTCATGAGTTGAACTGAGAGCGTTGCTTCTTAAAAGACTGGTGTCACTAGGACCAGTCAAATTGGCAGATGCTTCCCCCTCCCCTGGGCACGTCCCCCTCTTACTGGTAAAAGACAGATATAGCCTTTTTTAAAAAGTTTTTCTTGTTGTTTATTCAGCAACACTGCTGCTTTTAATTCCACCCCTCCTTCGTTTATTTATTTATTTATTTATTTATTTATTCCATTTTATATGCATTACTGGCTTATCCTTGGCTCACTTCCTTATGCCCCCAGAAATGTCTGCTGCCTACCTGCCTTCCCTCCCTCCTCCCCTGCCCGCCTCGCAGGGATGGTTTGTGTCTGGCTTTGACTCAGGGGAGAAGTCCTTCCTGCGCTCACTTGGAGTTTTGGAAGTTCCAAATCCATTTTTCAAGTGTGGAAGAAGATTCATATTAGGTTGATGATCTCTACTCCCCAATTCATGGCATGTTGGGATTTCCTTTGAAATGGCCCCATTGAGCTGTCTGCAGGTTTAAGCCCCACCAAAAATCAGGGGATGATGGGATTGCCTTGTACCTTGGCATGATTGTGAGTCTAGATGGCATCTGTGAGTGTGCCCACTTCCCTTTTTTTATCGGTCCAAATGTCAGAGAACAGTCCATTTCTGCAAATGGGGTGCCCGATTTTCATAAATTCCCCAAAAATCAGGGGATGATGGGACTGCCTTGAGTCTTGGCGTGCATGTGTATCCCTGGATAAGCTGTCATGGTGGCGAGTTTGAGGTTTCTAACATGTAAATTGACGGAGCTATCGAAAGGGGTGTGAATGGGGTGCCCGATTTTCATAAATTCCCCAAAAATCAGGGGATGATGGGACTGCCTTGAGTCTTGGCATGCATGTGTATCCCTGGATAAGCTGTCATGGTGGCGAGTTTGAGGTTTCTAACATGTAAATTGACGGAGCTATCGAAAGGGGTGTGAATGGGGTGCCCGATTTTCATAAATTCCCCAAAAATCAGGGGATGATGGGACTGCCTTGAGTCTTGGCGTGCATGTGTATCGCTGGATAAGCTGTCATGGTGGTGAGTTTGAGGTTTCTAACGTGCAAATTGACGGAGCTATCAAAAGAGGTGTGAATGGGGTGCCCGATTTTCATAAATTCCCCAAAAATCAGGGGATGATGGGACTGCCTTGAGTCTTGGCGTGCGTGTGTATACCTCCATGAGGTGTCATGGTGCCAAACTTGAGGTTTCTAACTTTCACAGAAAAAAAGTTGTATACTTTTTCAGCTTAATGCAAGCCTATGGGGGGGAAAAACGGAGCTCCGATCCGGATCCGGAGCTCCACAGCGGAGCGGAACGAGGGCGGAGTGAAGCAGCCCGATCCACAAATTGCGGATCTGGAAGAAAAGCGGAGCGGGGGGTCCGTGTACACCCCTAGTACCTAACCCCAGTGAAATTAAATATGATAAATAAGATGAACTCAGCATTATGCTGGAGACGTTGTCAAGAGAAAGGATCGTATTTACATATGTGGAGGGAATGTGAATTTGTACAAAAATTATGGAAAATGATGTTTAATGAGATCAAAGAAATTATAGGAATGGAGATAGAAGAGACACCAACTGTGGCATTGTTATCAGTGTTTGGAGAACTGAATTGCAATACAGAGACAAAAGAATTGATAACGAATTTGTTAACAGCTGCAAGATTAATGATATCCAGGAACTAGAAGGTTCAAGGGGTTTATCATATAGAAGATTGGTATAAAGAAATATGGGATATTGCTATTAATGATAAATTAACATGTAATATGAGAGTTAGAAGAGGAATGATAAAAACGAATGACTTTGAAGAAATATGGAAACAGTTTTTAGATTTTGTATCATTAAAGGGGAGAGGGAAAACACCTCCAGAGGAAGTAATGAGATTTTGGAAATTAGAATAAGATCCCGGGGTTGGGGGAGCACGTTAATGTTAATCAATGATTATATTAAATGAAATTAAGTTAAAATATATGTTTATTAAATTGTTTAGTATGTATTATTGTGTATTATGGGGTAGTGTTTTATATTGTATTGTTTATATGGTTTGAAAGTTTAGAAAATAAAAATTATGTTTAAAAAAAAAGGTTCTACCTGGTAGATCTCAGGGTTCTAGTAAACCAAGTAGATCCTGCAAGCTTGAAGTCAGCTCACTCCTGCTACAGACAATGCTGAGCTAGCAGACAAAAAGTCTGATCCAGTATAAGGCAGCTTACTATGTACCTCTGAGCATGAGCAGAATGCCCTTCATTCACCACTGAAGGAATGCTGTCGCCTGTTTTCCCACGCATGGCATTCAGGAGGAGGCTGCCTCTGAGCACAAACTTAGAGCATCTCTTCATTCAGGGAAATCATATTGTTTACCTGGGGCTATTGTGCTTCCTGGTTCTTTGGCACCCTTGATATGGGATATATTACATGGGAGGAGAGGGGTGACAAGGGGGAAGATCCTGCTGTTTCCTTTAAACAGCAGAGATATTTTGAGGGAGCACCTCCCTCCCTCCCTAGCATGCCTGCAAAGCAGTGGGGTGGGAGGGAGTTGTGTACTGTAAGTCTGCAACCCTCAGCACACTTACTTCGGGGTAAGCCCCGCTGAACACAATGAGGCTTACTTCTGAGTAGACACATAGGAAACTGCTAGCACTAACAGAAAGAAGAAAATATAAAAAGACTCAAAAGCACACCTCTAATCTAGCATAATTAAGGGTCTATCTTACTTGGGAATAAACCAGATCTGCCTCCCTTTGTTGCAGGGAGGCATTTTACCTAGGGTGATTTGAAAAGGAGGACAGGGCTCCTGTATCTTCAACAGTTGCATAGAGAAGGGAATTTCAGCAGGTGTCATTTGTATGCATGCCGCACCTGGTGAAATTTCCTCTTCATCACAACAGTTAAAGCTGCAGAGCTATACTGCAGCTATACTGTGACCAGATTTAAAAGAGGGCAGGGCACCTGCGGCTTTAACTGTTGTGATGAAGAGGGAATTTCACCAGGTTCTCCATATATACAAATGACACCTGCTGAAATTCCCTTTTCAATACAACTGTTAAAGATACAGGAGCCCTGTCCTCCTTTTCATATGGTCACCCTATTTTATCCTCTTCTTCCTCAGATAGCATGGAAAGTCCTTCCTCCTCTAGTTTATAGCGCAATGTCAGCTTTACACACTGCTGATTTCACACCATTAGGGTTTATTCCATCTTATCTCTGTTTTTTTTTTAATGGAATAAGGGGGGGAAACCACAGGAGATGTCCTGTTTGTTTTCAGCATCATGTAATCCACCTGGAAACTTACATGAATGGCCACTCACATGTGTGCTATAAGTAGCATGTTTAGAGAAGCCCTTAGACATGAGGGCAGGAAGGGCGGAATCAAAAATCTTTTCCCTCCACACCACCCTTTCCTCACTTAACCAGCCTTCCCTTGTTCCAGCCAAATTTTCCCTATTTTTCCCTTTGCATCGTCCCTCCCCCACCCCACAACTCCTTAACAACCTGCCACCAGACTTCAATAAAGGACTGTTATTTTTGATCATCATAACGCTTTAGCAATAAATTAAAGGAGAAGGAAGAGGGAAGTCAGAACACATTTCTCTTCCTCTTACGATAAGACGTAAATTTTGAGGCAACAATGGATGAAGGCCAATGCACCACAGTACAGAGAACAGCTCCAACAGTGTCCCAAAATAGTGTCTGCAACAAGGTAGGAACAAAGCCAGACTATAAAACACATGGTCTTCGATGTCTATATACTAATGCCCAGAGCATGGGAAACAAACAGAATGAACTTGAACTCTTATTACATGAAGGCAAATACGACTTGATAGGTATAACTGAAACTTGGTGGGATGACTCCCATGACTGGAATATAGCAATTGAAGGATATAACTTGTTCAAAAAGAATAGAAGAAATAGAAAGGGAGGTGGAGTTGCACTATATGTTAAAAATACCTATCCCTGCACAGAAATACAGGCGGATGAGACTGGGAGCCCTGTCGAGAGCGTCTGGATTAAAATAAATGGGGCTAGGAATAAAAAGAATATGATAATCGGAGTCTACTACCGACCACCCAATCAAGGAGAAGACGAGGACGAAACTTTTGAGAAACAAATTGCCAGTGTTTCAAGGAAGTGTGATGTAGTAGTGATGGGGGACTTCAATTACCCTGATATCTGTTGGGAGACCATTACTGCCAAAAGTGGCCCTTCCAAGAAATTCCTGACATGTATGGGTGATAACTTTCTCCTACAGAAAGTGGTGGAAGGAACTAGAGGATCGGCAATCCTTGACTTGTTATTGACCAATAGGGATGACTTAGTGGATAAAGTGGCAGTTACGGGAACTCTGGGGAAAAGTGACCATGTCATACTCGAATTCTTGATTATGAAGGAGACAAAAGTCGAACGTAGCCATACACGTACTCTGGATTTTAGGAAAGCTGACTTTAATAAACTCAGAACTATAATAAGTAAGGTCCTGTGGCAAGGGAGCCTAATGAGAAAAGGAGTGCAGGATGGGTGGGAGTATTTAAAAAATGAAATTTTAAAGGCACAGTTACAAACAATTCCAACAAGGAGAAAAGATAGAAGACAACAGAGGAAACCAATGTGGGTCCACAAAAAGCTTAGAGATGACCTGAAAACAAAAAGGGATACATATAGGAAGTGGAAGGAAGGCCAGGCTACAAAAGAAGAGTACAGACAAGTGGCGCAGAAGTGCCGAAATGGCGTCAGGAAGGCTAAAGCTGTGAATGAGCTGAGATTAGTGAGGGATGCTAAAAGCAATAAAAAGGCTTTCTTCAGATACGTGAGTAGTAAAAGACAGAGGAAAGAAATGGTGGTTCAACTGCTTAACGAGGATGGCAAATTGATAACAGACGACAAAGAAAAGGCTGAAGTGCTCAATTCCTACTTTGCCTCGGTCTTCTCCCAAAAGCGGGTCTATGGCCCCCCTGGAAAAAGTGAAGCAGAAGTTGAGGGGGCAGGATTGCAGTTTGAGATTGATAAACAAATGGTCAAAGAACACCTAATTTCCTTGAATGAGTTTAAATCTCCAGGGCCCGATGAACTGCATCCTAGAGTAATGAAGGAGCTAGCAGAAGAACTCTCAGAACCTTTGTCTATTATCTTTGCAAAATCATGGAAGACGGGTGAGGTGCCGGACGACTGGAGGAGGGCTAACGTTGTCCCTATCTTCAAAAAGGGCAAAAAGGAGGAACCTGGGAACTATAGACCAGTCAGTCTGACATCCATCCCTGGGAAAATTCTGGAGCAGATTATAAAGAAGTCAATCTGTAAACACCTTGAAATCAATGAAGTGATTACGAGAAGCCAACATGGATTTGTCAGGAACAAATCCTGTCAGACTAATTTGATCTCAATTTTTGATAAGGTAACCTCCCTTGTGGACTGTGGGAATGCTGTGGACATCATATATCTTGACTTCAGCAAAGCTTTTGACAAAGTACCACATGACATTCTGATTAACAAACTAGCTAAAAGTGGGCTAGATGGAACAACTATTAGGTGGATTCACAGTTGGCTACAGAATCGGACTCAAAGAGTACTTATCAATGGAACCTTCTCAAACTGGGGAGAGGCAACGAGTGGGGTGCCGCAGGGCTCAGTCCTGGGCCCAGTGCTCTTCAACATTTTTATTAATGATTTGGACGAGGAGGTGCAGGGAACGCTGCTCAAATTTGCAGATGACACAAAATTGGGTGGGATAGCTAATACCCTGGAAGACAGAAACAAACTTCAAAGTGATCTTGATAGGCTGGAGTGCTGGGCTGAAAACAACAGAATGAAATTTAATAGGGATAAATGCCAAGTTCTACATTTAGGGAATAGAAACCAAATGCACAGTTACAAGATGGGGGACACTTGGCTCAGCAATACTACAAATGAGAAAGATCTTGGAATTGTTGTAGATCGCAAGCTGAATATGAGCCAACAGTGCAATATGGCTGCAAGAAAGGCAAATGCTATTTTGGGCTGCATTAATAGAAGTATAGCTTCCAAATCACGTGAGGTACTGGTTCCTCTCTATTCGGCCCTGGTTAGGCCTCATCTAGAGTATTGTGTCCAGTTCTGGGCTCCACAATTCAAGAAGGATGCAGATAAGCTGGAGTGTGTTCAGAAGAGGGCAATCAGGATGATCAGAGGTCTAGAAACAAAGCCCTATGAAGAGAGACTGAAAGAACTGGGCATGTTTAGCCTGGAGAAGAGAAGATTATTATTATTATTATTATTATTATTATTATTATTATTATTATTTATTTATTTATATAGCACCATCAATGTACATGGTGCTGTACAGAGTAAAACAGTAAATAGCAAGACCCTGCCGCATAGGCTTACATTCTGAGGGGAGACATGATAGCACTCTTCAAATACTTAAAAGGTTGTCACACAGAGGAGGGCCAGGATCTCTTCTCGATCCTCCCAGAGTGCAGGACACGGAATAACGGGCTCAAGTTAAAGGAAGCCAGATTCCAGCTGGACATCAGGAAAAACTTCCTGACTGTTAGAGCAGTGCGACGGTGGAATCAGTTACCTAGGGAGGTTGTGGGCTCTCCCACACTAGAGGCATTCAAGAGGCAGCTGGACAACCATCCGTCAGGGATGCTTTAGGGTGGATTCCTGCATTGAGCAGGAGGTTGGACTCAATGGCCTTGTAGGCCCCTTCCAACTCTGCTATTCTATGATTCTATGATTCCCTCCACCCCTCAGAGGTCCATTACAGCGCTGGGAAAAGCAGAGAGTGCCTGCTAGGCCATTGCCAATAGCATTTGCTTGGCATTAGGTTGAAGGTTTTTAGGAGGAAAGTTCAGGGGGGAGCAAGGGGGGGCAATCATTAGCAAATGCACTTAAAACACCACATTTTATGCCTCTCCATTTGCTGCAGAAAACAGTTACGATTTTGGCATAACCGTAATCGCTGGCATGTCAAAAGATACGGGGTTATAAATCCCAATCTGATCAATAAACTCTTTGTGCTGGCCTATCAGCTCACAACCACCAAATTCGGAAAATTGGGAGGTTGAGGTTTTTCCCAAGGACAAGGCTCCTGCAAAGTGTGGCTGAAGAAGGTCAGTTGGAGGACAAGGAATATCTCTCCTAGCAGAATCAGAATGACTCCATAAACCTAAAAAGTAATTTCAGGAGCTGCACTCCCTTCTCTGGCTGTGAAATGAGAAGGGCGGATGGAATCAGTGCAATACAGACATCGGAGCCAAGATCTCTCCAGCAATTCTGACAAGAGGTTAAATAGCAAAGTGGATAAAAATGGTGTCCAGAACTCATATATTAAGTAAGAGGTGAACCCACACAGTCTATTTAGTTTCATTTTCACTTTTGCTATCATCCAAAAGCACCTTCAATTCTTCTGGTACATTTTAGAGAGCCACTGTGAAATTCCATGTCTCTTTCCTTGGAATGAACGGGAATTCAAAACAAGTGCTATGGAACTGCCCTCTCCGCTGGGTCCTCTTTAACATCCAGTGCCTGAATATTCCACAGGACACAGCTCAGGACAGCGCATGAGCCTTGAAGCAAGAGAGCTGTGCAATCCCTCGGCTTGTCTGAATAAACCCAGGGAAGCTCACCCACCTGACTGATGTAAAGCATAGCCAGAGAGTCTGTGTATCTGAGTGGTAGGCAACCATTTTTTATGGGGTCGTCACATTAAAGCCCATGGAGCCCTTCAGAGGCTGCATGGGGGGGGGGGCGCAATACACACCCATTCACACATACACACTTGCACCCATTCACACACAACCCATTTGGGATGAGGAGCTGAGGGTGGTGGGGGGAGGCTAAACCTTCTCCCTCCTCTCTTGATGAGGACTGCTGGGGTAACCTCACCTCCACTCACCTCGTGTTCCTGATGCATTCCCCTTGATTAATAGCAGGGGGGAAGATATTTTTTGCCTTTATCAAGATCTCAGGGTGGGGGAGGGAGGTTAAAGCTGTCCCCCACCCCACCACCGATCTTGCCTGCATGGCAAGACTGACAGGGAGTGAGAGGTTTTAACATACCAGCAAGCCAGGCAAGCTCACTCTCCCAGTGAAACTGATTAAGACTGCTGTTTCTAAGCTGCTAGTAGTGGTGATTTGTGTCCCTGCAGCCCAGCTGAGAATTGATCAGCTGGGCTATGGAGAATAGTGGATGGGGCTTCTAGGGTCTACACAGAGGGCTGCAGATCCCCGATATGAGCTTTCTATACGTCCTATAATTCGCTCCTCCTAGACCATATGACTGGTAAGAGTTCCACTCTAGCCCCACTGTAGCTCTAGCAACAGTCATAGAGGCTAGGGGGTGGGCCTACAGGAAGTACGTAAAGGAAATTGGCTTAAGCTTTATCTTATTTGGGTAGGGGAGCTTCCCCAGACAAGGTAAGCTATCTTTTGCCTAATGCTCAGGAGGTTCCCTGGCTTGCGCTCTGGGACAGCAGCTCAGGGCTTGCACAGTTGCACAGATCTTTACAGTGAACCTTCAGAAAACCAAGGAATCTTTCTGATCCAACGCAGCATAAATCAACACAGTGAAATCATCCACACAAAAGAATGTATCATTTATTAACCAGAATTATTATCCTACAGAACTCTTCACCCATTCCTGCTCCTCCCTCATAGCCTCCTCATCTCTAGAGACATCTCCCCACACAAACCTCAGTCCAGCTTCCTCCACGTACCTGTCTGCCTGTCTTCCCGCCCACGTTCTTGTCAAACATCCTATCCAGGGACTTTGTGACAGCCACGCTGACTTTTCATTTCTCTGACAATACTCGCACCATTTGTCAACATTCTACCACTGAGCCTTGCCCCACAGCAGTAATAATTATTACACACTCCATGACATCACTGCAGCTTAGCCAATTACTATTGTTTAGGCAGCACGAATCACTGAGGGTTTTTTTAGCCTATTACTTAATGTGACTCCTTTGTTCATTACAATATTTTTAGTGTTGACGTGCCATGTTTACAAGATGATAGATGTTCAGAGTCCCAGTTCTGAATTTGCTTCATCAGATGTCTTGTAATATAGGTGTGTGATTAGAATTAAACAATATTGTTCTACTTGCTGGAAGAGCCAGCTGTTAAGATATTCAGTGTCGTAAGTAAATTGCTAAGGTTAAGTGTTTAGCACACTTGAAACTAAAAGAGGGATCGCCCATTTGGTTCAACCACCCAGCAGAGATAAAGTTGACAGCCACCATCAGGAGAATTAGCATAAAAGTGGCCCCATCATCACAGTTATTCTGTCACTATGAATCATGACATTACATAAAAGCTACATTCTTTATTTTTAGGTAATGACAATCTCCCACCATCCCTTCCTGTATGCCTTTTCTGGAATATTACGGATGCACTTAGTAGCAGAAGAATCTATATCGATGCCATTTTTTCATTTAAAAGGTGACTATGGAAACCGACAAAGAAACGGCAGCTGTCATTTTGCAAACGAGTCATGATCTCAGAAGTTACTGCTTAATTATAGTGCTAGCTGCTATCAATAGGTTTCCTCTTCTTGCATAATCACAGTTTTTTTTCTGCCCAGTTCAGAAATGCTCAATGTTGTTAACAATAAACACCTGAAGTGGAAGTGGAAATCCGAAGAGAAAGGGCTGGATTCAATAGTGTCTTTGCCTTAGTGGAAAGGGCTTCAGCAATTCAAGGCACCCGATTTTCACTGATGCCCCTTATCTACTGCAGCCCACCATGCCACATCCTATTCTGTTCTGAATGTTCCCCCAACCCTCAAGAACCTTTTGGGGACAGAAAGCTTAAAGGAACTTTGTGAATGACCCATATAGCTTCAGCTATGGGACACTATGGAAATATAAAAAATGAAATTAATGAAAAAGGTGATAAAATCTGCAAAGATGAGGTATGCCAACTTGCGCAAATGGATGCACTTTACACTAAGACAAAGCCACCAGTGGGTACAACCAAACATGTGCAACCCCATTATTGATACACTGATTAGAGGACAATTGCAGATGTAGATTATAAAACGAAAAACCTGTACAAAAAACTGTCAGGCAATTTCAATTTTTACTCCTAGGTTTCTCTCACATCATCTTTCATAAATGTTGGTTCTCTCAGAAGACAATATATATGATTTATTTTTATATCTCTGAAATGTATGAAAGGGGAGGATAAACTGCTTTTTAAAATTTTGGGAATCATGATAGAAAACACTCACACACGAGAGAACTTCCCTTACCAGGGGTGGGGCTGTCTTCAGGGAGCCTGGTTGGCACCGTCTCCCTCTCAAACCCTGTATTTTCCCTCCCCTGTGGTGGTGTCAGCTAATCCCGACATCAAGGAGGGAGTGCAGGGTTTCTGGATGGCCATCCGGGGACCAGAGCTGCCCCCACCCTCTTCCTGGTGGAAGGTGACCAATCGCAGGTCGCCTTACACCAGGTTCCGCCCGGCCACGCCTTCACCTCAACTCCAGAGAAAGGCTTTGGGACTGTCTTGATGCTGTCTTGCGTGTCCTCGCCACGCTCCGGAGCTTTGTCGGAAAGTCCCAGGGTGAGTGCACAATTGCAGCAGCATCATATAATTGACACCGCACCACTATGCACCCACTGTGGGACTTTCCAAGTGTTTAGACAGCCCCTGAATACCTGTATCAATTCACCCTGTTTGGCTCAATAACATCCCATCCAAGTGGAGATTAATTACAACAGAAACCAGCCTACCCACTACTCATGGGTGGATTCAAATTTCTATAGTTTCCACAAAATTAATTATTACATTAAATTCTCCAACCATAGGTCAGGAAAATTCCAGCATAGGTCAGGAAAATTAATCTAGGCAAGCTTGCTTCTGCCAAAATATGGAGCACTGCAGGAACAGAAACTGCAGTTAGAAAGAGAGTGTCACAGATAGATGTATTAAAGTTTATACAAGAGTAGCTAAGCTATTTTGTGCCAGACACTAGCAATAAAGAGTTAGAAGCCTTGAAGTATCTTAGGGCAGAGGATGACTCCCTCTCAGGATCTGAGGTGGGTTGGCAGAGCTGCTGCCTGACAGGAGCACACTGCTGCACACCTCCACCTGCGTGCTACTTGTAGATGTTAAAATCAACCCAAACATTACAAAGAGGCCAAACGTCTCCAATGATCTCTCCTCCATCAGAAGGCAAGCCCAAGTGGTTTTGTCCCCAGAACTGCTCAGGGATGGGGGGATGTGGAGAGTATAAAATGACAACAGAAATGCAATGCATAAAATACATTAGCAAGTAGGGGTGTGATCCGCTCCGATTAGGAGCGTAGAAGCAGTAGCGGATTGGCCTGCTCCGCCTTACCCAGAGGCGGAGTAGGAGCGGACCGCGGACCCCCTAGAAGCAAGGCGAAGAGAAGCGCCCATTTTTCGGAGCTCCGAGTTCAGGCGGAGCGCTCCGGTCGCCATCTTGAAAACATTTCGCCATAGGATTGCATTGCGGCAAATAATCGCGCATAACTAGGTTGTTTTTGAAGCTATCGTTCTAGAAATTCTTGTGCTCAGAGAGTCGTGGATGGGGGTCATTTTGAGACCACTCTCACCTCTCTGCGTTGTCTGGGTCGCGTGCTACATTTTTGTGAAAATCGGGTCAACCGCGCTGCTCAAACGGCGTTTTTGGCTTTTTGCCCATAGGATTGCATTGAGGGAAAGAATCGGGGATAACTGGGGGGGGTTTAAGCTATCATTCTGAAAATTCTTGTGCACAGAGAGTCGTGGATGGGGGTCATTTTGAGACTACTCTCAACTTTCTGCGTCGTACGGGTCGCGCGCTAGAAGTTTTTAAAAAATCGGTGGGAAAAATACCTTTTTCAAAGGGCTGAGGGGCAGAGTCAGCTCCCGGTCATGATGATCCCAAAGTTGGAGGAGGGCATAGGCAAAACGGGTAACTTGGGATTCTGGGAAACTTCTCTTTCTTCATCTGAACGGGCTTTTCCCCGTGTTTTTTAACACAGTAGCCCCACCAAATGCACAAACACAACCTGAAATCATATACTAAGCCAAGAATAAGAGATAGAAACACAGCACTGCTCCCCACCCTAACCTTGGTGAACAACTGAATAGATGTGGTGCAAGGGGATGAGCTCCCCTAGGGCATCTCATCGTGGACGTGCCCCCACTCTCTCCTGCACTGGAAGGCCATTAGAGCCTTCCAAAGAGAGTAAAACGGTGGAGCAATGCCTATCATGAGTTGAAGTGAATGGTCACTTTTCAGTGGTGGAGCAATGCCTGTTATGAGTTGAAGTGAGCGTTATACTTCTTCTCAGAGCTGTTGGTGGCTGTCTTGAACTGGCAACTACTTCCCCCTCCCCCGGGCACGTCCCCCTATTGCTGGTAAAAGACAGATATAGCCTTTTTAAAAAAATTCTTCTTGCTGTTTATTGAGCAACACTGCTGCTTTTAATTCCACCCCTCCTTTGTTTATTTATTGATTTATTCCATTTTATATGCATTACTGGCTTATCCTTGGCTCAGTTCCTTATGCCCCCAGAAATGCCAGCTGCATGCTTGCCTGCCTTCCCTCCCTCCTCCCCTGCCCACCTCGCAGGGATGTTGTGTGTGGGGTGCCCGATTTTCAAAAATTCGCCAAAAATCAGGGGATGATGGGATTGCTTTGAAACTTGGCGTGCGTGTGTATATCCCCATGAGGTGTCATGGTGCCAAACATGAGGTTTCTAACTTGAACAGAAAAAAAGTTGTATAATTTTTTAGCTTTCAATGCAAGCCTATGGGGGGGGGAAAACGGAGCTCCGGATCCGGATCCGGAGCTCCGAGCGGAGCGGAGCGGAAGTGGGCGGAGCGGGGGCGGGGCGGAGCGGCCCGATCCAGAAAATGGCAGATCTGCAAGTGAAGCGGAGCGGGGGGTCCGTGCACACCCCTATTAGCAAGCACTAGCACAGGCCATTGAGAAAGACATGTTTTGCTAGACCAGTTACAGCAGTGCTGTATCCTGGTCTTCTTGTATGCAGGGAGAAAAAAACAGGATTTGAGATCATTGGCTACAGAGGAACAAGAAACACAGACCCCACCCCCATCCCACCCTCCCAGGCCACTGAAATGTCCTGCAGGGCTGTACCCTCTTCCAGTATGCTACTACAGGACCTGAATTCTCATTCAGCACTTTCATCTTTCTCTTTCTTTCCTCCTTCTCCTTTCTCATACTTTCCCTATGTAGGCAAAGCTATTCCTGCTGCTTCTCCTCCAACTTTTCAGAAATGTAACTTGAATATATATAATAAAAATAAATACACACACACACACACACATTATATATCAAAAATCTGCTGGGTGTGTAAGCCTAGCAGAACTGGACTGCTCAGACAGTCCCATTTTTCACGTCAGTACCCACGTACACTGACATTCCAATTAAATTTGGTTGCAATATGGAACCACAGGGGCACTATTAAGACTTTCACGAGTAAAGTGTATGTATGTACGTGTGTGCAGCAGTTCTGGCCCAAGACAGTATACAGCCAGCCAGTCACACCAGCGAGGACCAACACTTTAAAAAGATATCTGCACGGTTTGGAGACACAATACCTGCCTTCATCTAATTCCCCCCTTCACCATTCATGGTGCCATCTAGAGCTGGTTGCTTCACCCTGATATATGACAGGGTCAACCCTAGGGTAAGAGTGGGGACTGAGAGAAGGAGCTTGCAGACCTTTATGTAATGGCATGCCGTTTTTAGACAGGATGGTTATGAAATCCTCCTATCCTGAATTTGTCCAAGAATTTCTGTTGGCTTTCAGGTTTCCATACCAGTGGAAATATTTACAAGAGTAGAATGCATAGAGTCAGAATCTGGGGTCCTTCTGGAATTTTTTTCTGGAGTGCACACATTTTATTTTATTTTTAAAAAGTACACACTATGGGATGTGTAGCTACTTATGCATGGCCCTGCCTTCACAGCGCCAAGTTTGGTACACTCCGCCTCTAAACCCCATGGTATTGCTGCTGCAGGGTGGCGGTGATTAATCTAGATGAAGGGAGGGTTTCCGATGGCCACTCAGCTTGCTGGGCCCACCCCCGTCCCCGGCTTCTGGTGATCAATGGGAGGTCACCTTCCACTGGGAATGCCCCGTGGCACCACCGGAGGAGATGGTGGAAGAGCCGTGTCGACCTTGCTCCGGCAGGAAAAGTCAGGGTAAGTCCATGACCTGTTCCACTGCGCATCATCGTCTCTTTGCAGTGAATCGGCAGCCGTGTCATATAACCAATGTAGTGCTGATTCAGAGCCACAACAGGGCAAAGATGACATTTAGACAGCCCCCATGTTGACTGGGCAATGCACAGAATCTCCTATGAAATGCTGTCTGAGTGAAAAAATACAATTGTTGGCGCTTCTGTACAGCCAACTCACATTAATGTCAATGTATTCACCAGAACTACCTTCTAATTCTTTTTTAACTTCTCTTTTGTTAGGTTTTGGAGTTGTTGAGCATGAAGAATAATCCCCAATACTTTTCATAAGGGGTCTGTCAAATTAATCACATTTTGTAATAGCAACAAATTGCCCTTTTTCTTTTCTCCCTTCTAAGTCCCGTAAGGAAGCATGACTAGAAACAAACATCGCTTTTGATAAATTTTATCAGGAGCATTGCTGAATGAACCATAGATGCAGCTTATGCAAGACACGTGGGTGGCAGATCAGCGAAGAGACTGTGGGGGAAAGAAAAATGGTTGATATAGAAACACAGAATAGATGGAGCGTAGAGAAGGCAGAAATGAGCCAAGAGATGTAATTGCTGGAATGTTAGTGTATCCAAGAGAGAGAAATTTCAGTTATGTTGTACCTATTATATATATAATGAAATATATTTGTTTCTGTGTTCAGGGAATTCACAGATTATCTAGGGAATAAGAGAGTATTATCCTCTACTTTAAGAGAATATTATCCTATACCTACAAACTTTCCAATTATGACTATGCATGCAATACTAATTAGCTTTCCATAACTAGGTTTAAATCACATAAACTGAAAGCATAAATGCATGAGGGTTGCCATGTGGCTTAAATACACACACACACACACACACACACATACACACACACACACTTTTACACACCTAGGCCACCAGTAAAACAAAGGTTTTGGAGAGCCCACTTGAACATATCATAAGAACATAAGAAGAGCCATGTTGGATAAGACCAAGGGTCCATCCAGTCCAGCATTCTGTTTACACAGTGGCCAACCAGCTGCCCACGGGAAATCCACAAGCAGGACATGAGTGCAACAGCACTCTCCTTTCCATGTTCCCCAGCAACTGGTGTATATACTGTAGGCTTACTGCTTCTGATACTGGAGGTAGCACTTGGCTGTTGGACTTCATTCAGCTTAGTTCAGGGATATAGAACCTCAGCCCCAGGGACCAAGTTCCCCAAAATGGCACAGTTCCTCCAAAATGGCATAGCCCCTTCCCTTGGCTCCACCCCTTTCCCCAAACACCAATCATTTGGTGATTTCCTGCGTTGTGTATATTTTTCCCAATTCTAAACATTTAGAATACCTCTCCTAAAGCTTTGTTGCTGGTAGTAAGAGCATTAAGAGAGCTTCGGCTATTGGGCGGTATAAAAATGTAATAAATAAATAAATAAATAAATAATAAATTAAATGAAAATATGCTGGTTTGGCCCCAGAGTGAAAGAGCCAAACCTGTTATTGCAGTAATTCCAGTACTTAGCTATAAGCCTTGAGAATCCCAGTAAAGATCCACAGTTAACTGATCCCAAGTAGTTCCTTGGCAAGAGCCTCACAAGAAGAGACCAAATCAGTCCTGGGTTCAGCACCAGAATAAATCCAAATAAGTTCACAGTTCCTATGAAACCAGGAAGACTTACAGGATACCAAGGCATTGCTTCAAAGCAAAGTCTACTGCCAGCTGCTCTGCTTTAAATACATGGGACTGGCGGCTAAAGGGCACTATCAGACATTCAATCCTGACAGCGAAACCTGGCTCTCAGGTGGTTGCTGCGGCACCTGAGATAAATAATAAATAATTTATTTATAAATAAATTGGACCCCTCTGAACTGTCCTCTTTAATTGATGATGCATCAAACGACACCCCCCTGAAACTTCCTCTCCTGCAGGGACCTCTTACCGCTGCCCTGTTCCCATGGAAGATTGGGGGGCAGAGGGGTCTTACCTTTTTCCTAAGAGCAATCCTAGGGTCCCAGGAAAGCATTCCAAGGGCCATAGGATTGTCTATGAACAACCCTCCTTCATCTTAAAAACCCAACTTCGGAGTTGTTTTTAAGTCAGGGTCCCCTCCTGGCTCCTTCTAGCCACCCTGGAGATTGAAGAAAACAAACAATTGTTGACCCCTGTTTTGGAAAATATAAAATGCAGCTGTTACTCAGAATGTCACTTAGGTCCATTCATTTCAATGAGCGTTCAGCATAGTTCACCTTCTCTGGATTATGACCATTCCTTTCCATTCCATCAAGAATGATCCATGCTAGGATTATCCACGGTAAATCTCATTGCAGTATTTTAAAAAAGCTCCATGTTTTTACTTGGATGCTAGAATTTAAGTAGCTCTACAGCAAGTAGAGAAAAATGAAAACACATTCACACCAGTGTTCAAGCTGGATTTATCATCTAGAGTCCCTTTGTAACTTGCAAATTTTTAGATAATGACAGAGAGAGACTAATGAATTGCACATTCCTCTATAAACCATTGACTCAAAGCAGCTTTTCAGCAGCAGCATAGTAAGAGACTCTCTCTATTTGCAGCTCCACAACAACTGCATAATTAAACATTTGGAGTAGCAGGTAGAAGGTCACTGCTGTTGAATATTGTCAGCAAATAAATGCCCCGGGCTTGGAAATAAACCTCTTCCATTTGACGTTTGTTTTCCAATAAATGTCTCCGCATAAGGATGGAGAGAACCATGTGAAAAACAACCCTAGTGGCAGCTTTCTATTCCTCTGACCTTATCTGCTAATTAAGTGCATTAATATTAGGGGCAGTTAATATAATAGACACAATAGTGCCCTGCCAAAGGGACAGATGGAAGGGGGAGGGAGATGTGTTTGAAAATAACTATGTGAGGATGGTGCATAGAAATAAGACCTTGCAAAGTTCCTCATACAAAATAAACAATTAAAAATGTAATAAAAGAAAAGGCTGTGGTACACACACATATTTTGTAAATCTCAGTTGCAGGTGGGGATTCCCTTTACTGGTCTACTTTGTGATGGAAATTGTATCTCATGCAATTGTCTGATGTACTTTTTTCCTGCTGCAATTTAGTTCGGGATGGATAAATCTGCCAAGTTCAATTCCACGCAGTTTCTCATTTTTCCAACATTACATTTATTCCATCCTGTTTCCACATCAGTTTGATTTCCCCCCCCACACAAAGTCCACGTGAAAATTG
The DNA here is from genome assembly GCF_023053635.1 of Elgaria multicarinata webbii. Lineage (NCBI taxonomy): Eukaryota > Metazoa > Chordata > Lepidosauria > Squamata > Anguidae > Elgaria > Elgaria multicarinata. The sequence continues at coordinate 121,862,064 of NC_086174.1, forward strand.
GTTATTTTTGTGTTCATTTCTCATAATAGACAAATTTTGTACACATTTTTCCAAATTTTGTACACATTTCCCCCAAGCTATTTCCTAAATGCAATGCACTTTTTGACACACTTTCCCCTCATAGATGCATTTTGTACACTCTTTTCCCTGTTACATCCATTTCTGTGCACATTTTTAAATTTGCAAACTGCATCACAAAACTCAGGAAAAAAATCAAATATCACCAAAGTTTGCACTACACTTCTCAACCATCCCTAAATTTTGCAAAAGTACATGTCAATTAAATACCAGTCCCATTAAATATGCCAGTCCCATTTTCCTCCCTTCCCACTGCATTGAATTAAAAATTATAAACCCTTTGGGGCAGGAACCTGACCTATTTTACTTTGAAAAGGACTACGTACTTAGATGTAAGTATAAGTAATAAACCAAATCAGAACAGTACATTAGAAGGAAAGGAAAGCCACGAATTCATTGCAAACAAGCCTAAATCAAAACATTAGGCCAGAATGACAGAGGCTCCACCGTTACTACAAATGGGAGTTTCAAAAACAGAGTGGTTCGTAGATCACTCTTAAAACCATTTGGGCAGACTCAGAGAGGGGTGGAATGGAAGGGGGGATCCTGAAGGGTAAATCCCAAACTGCAAAATTTAAGGATAATTTTGCTTATGGGAAGATGCGGTCCCCTTTCCCCCTCTCCCCCCACCAAAGATGGTCAAAGTTGCATATATGCAGCCCTGTCTTTTCAATTACCTGTTATGCTTCCTACTTTGATGGCTGAAATATAGAAGGCAATAGGCAAGGTGAGCCTATTTTTGACAGCCACAATTGTGCACCTCTGCAATTGTGAAAAACTGCCCCCCCCCCAAATACTGATGATATTTGTGCACATTCTCAGGGCCAAAAAATAATATATAGATATACATGTATTGGCCCTGTATGCACAAACGTTGGGTGCAAAACAACAACAACTTCCAAATGCAACTGGGATCGTGATCAGAGCTGGGATGGGGGACTTGATGGCAGATAAGACATCTTCTGCCACCAAGTCCCCTGGGATACTGGGTGGAGCCAACTGGAGGACTGAGGGGGAGATCAATCCACCATAGGCCCAATCATCTCTAAGGCTCACTGGGGGTTGTTTTGACGACAACCCAGGCTGTGTGGCTTATTCTCCAGGGTGGGTTGTCATGTCATGCAAATTCACCCAGAATTTCTGGCAATCCCTAATACATGCCATGGGGTTCAGGGTTCACTAGTTGTGCACTTCTGCAAAACAGGAAGTCTTTAGTGACTGGAATTCTATATACTACATATTCTGGCAGGCAAATTGGCTTAGAGCAAAAGTGAATAGTTAAGAAATATTACAAAGTTAGTACCATACCATGCCAATTATCTTATTCAAAATATCTAAAGTTTTACAAAATCACTCATTTTCAGAGCATTCTTTAAAAAAAGAAGCTTGAATTATAACTTAATGGAGCATATCCCATTACACCTCAAGTTGCACACACTACTTCAAAGGGTGTTTAAGTCCACACATTTTTTGGTTTTTTGTCTATACAAACAGTCCTGACCAACTGCAGAAATAGAATTGGCATCAGGGCACACAACTAGGCTGGGGAAATGGGTACTGTTGGGACTATTCATTGGGGCAACAAGACCTTTCTCTGTTCTTCAGTAGGGGTATATGTTGGTAAGGGTCCATTGCAAGAAGAGTGGGCAGGTTGCCAGACCAAGCCCCCCTAGGTGCCATTTCTTGATAGAAGAGTGGCGTACAAATCAAATAAATAAATTGCTGTTAAATCAACAGATGCGCTTTGTGGAATTTTACAATAGTGCAGTGGTAAATTTTGAAGTGCAGGAGCTCATCGTGATAACCTGTATACATTCTCTCTCACACAGCAGCAGCAACAATGCATAACATTATATCTAATTCATTAAGATCAACAGAACCGTTCTATGCATAGTTACTTGGGAGTGAAATCCAATGTACTCAGTGGTGCTTACTTCTTACATAGGTTTAACTTTTAAAATACATTGAGATATAATAAAAGATCTTCAGTCAACTGAAATACAACTTCTTGACTTTTAATTATAAGTGCAAACGTTCTTGCAAAGACATGTTACCCTTTGAACTGCTCGTGTGAATTAGGCATCCCATCAGAGAAAAGGAAAGAGAAATTTAGCCTTTGTTTTAATTATTTTTGCAATCTATGACTTCCTCTATGCTAATCTGCCACAAACAGTTGCAAAAATTGAAAGCTTCGTTATCACTTCATTCACTTGGTAGAGCAAGGAGACTTCCTGAATTACTCCAACAGGTGTCACTGCTCCTGTTCTGAAAAAGTCCCGGACCAGTTCTTCCCCTCCATTACATCACTGGATATTTATGTGACCTTCACAGCGAGTTTAATCTACTGCTGAAGATTAAAGTGAGACATGGCTTCATTTACTCCTGATAACAATCTCTGTGGTAGCTCTACAATATTATTAGTCTCCCAACAGAGAAAAACATATAGTGACATAAAATTAAGGGTTTTAAAAAATATGTCAGCGATAAACTACTCGGAAAAGGGAGTAATGTAATGTGTTTGCTTAAAAGCACAAAGTGCTTTCATTTAGAAAAGATTATAGATAAGTGATTTATTAAAAGTGTGACAGGATAGGAAATATTTGAGCCCCAGTTGGTTATTTCAATGACTGGAATTGTTAGCCAGTTTAATAATAATTCCCTCTGTGATGTATATCTTAGATACCTGTTAGAGAAGGCCATGTATCCCTTAATTTTGCCTCACTGACTAGTGCAACAAACCTTAATTGCTAGTGCAACAAACCTTAACCGCTCTAACCTTAATTGCAATGCTATTTTCTATCATCACAATTTTAAGTATACAAATTGTGCTTCTTCACGGACAAATTTCTGCATATTTAATTGTTAGTAAGTCCCATTCAGTTCAGTGCAGTTTATGCATAAGACTGCAGCCTTATAGTTCATACACACACACACGCACACACACACACACACACACACACACACACACGTTCCACAATTAATGGAGCTTAAGTGGGCATTTTATATTCTTCTCTCACAATACTAGAACCTGGTGCCATAAAAGGAAGCTGAATGGTGTGATATTCAAGACAAACAAAAGGAAGCACTTCTTCACATAGCACATAACTAAACTGTGGAATTTGCTACCATAAGATGTGGTGATGGCCACCAACCCGGACAGCTTTTAAAAGTGAATTAGATGAAGTTATGGAAGATAAAGTTAACAATGGCTACCAGTCATAATGGCTGTGAATTGCCTTCCATATCAGAGGCACTGTGCCCCTGTATGGCAATTGCTGGGAAACACAAGCAGGAGGGTGCTATTGCACTCATGTGCTACTTGTGAGCTTCTCATATGTCCACAAGTAGGTGGTTTGCCACTAAGGAAACAAGATGCTGGATTAGATGGACCTTCGGATTGATCCAGCAGGGCTTTATGAATAAGAGAAATGTGTTTGTACACAAGTGTTTCAGGAGGGAAGTGGAGAGACAGGTCTCAGATCCTTGTCAAGAGGAAATCCAGCTTTGCAGCCAAATCACATGTTGAACAGCCTTGAGGAAGCATGGATTAATTATGTATGTGCCTGATGCTGCATATTAGGATCTTCTCCACCCAACCCAAGTATATGTCAGTTACCCTTTGGAGAAGATCAATCTTTCCCCAAAGAGGTGATGACTGCCATCAGAATTGAGAGATGCATGTAGATCCAATGTGAGAACCCCATTTACAGTTCTGTATGCAAGACACCTCATTTCCACAGCAGCTACTGGCATGCCCACTATGAAAGATTTCCTATGGGAAACCTTGCTGAATGGAGTTTGGGGATTTCAAGATTTATTACAGTTCTGGTATTTGGCCAGGCTAATTTGGTAACATTGGGAAACATGGAAGCTACATGGGCTGTGGACCATTCTCATCTGATCATTGCCTTATCTCCTAGTAAGGCAACAATCAAGTGGGAAGGATCCACACAATTGACCCTGTCCACATGGTTCTGAACACTGATGTTACCATGCCACTCCACACTAGCTTAAAGTTCCATTACACCTGGGGGGGAAATGCTGGCTACTGTGGCTTCTCCACTCCTGGTTTCGATGCTCAGGTACTTCCTGTTTGAAAACAAGGAGCACGAGGCCCATTTAGTCGGCCATTGTAATCACGCTGCTTCTCCCACACACAGCAGGAGAAAGCAGCAACCAGACTTTTCATGGTTTTTCTTGCAGCACAAGGAAGGCCAGAAGGGGCGGAAGGCACAAGAGAGGCAGACAACGTCATGTGAGGGACCTCTGAGAAATCCACGAGAGCCCAGTAACAAGAGTGCAATAAAACACTCGTCAGATGGAGCTCTTAGGGCTCATCTATACCAAGCAGGATATTCCAGTATGAAAGCAGTATATAAAAGGCAGGAGCAACAGTACTGCTTTATAGCGGTATTGAAGTGCACTGACAACTGTTGGGGCCCACTGACACATTCCATATACCGCTTTCATAGTGTTATATCCTGCTTGGTGCAGATGTGTCAATGGGCCTCAACAGTTGTCAGTGCACTTTAGTACCACTATAAAGCAGTAGTGTAGATCCTGCAGTGCCCTTCAATACTGCTATAAAGCAGTAGTGTGGCTCCTGCCTTTTATATACCACTTCCATACTGGAATATCCTGCTTTGTATAGATGAGCCCTTAGACTGTTTTCTGCTTCACTACAATAAAGTACCATCATGGGTTAGCTGAAAGCAGCATATAACTGTTGTATAGAACTAAAAGATTGTGAAATACTTCTTGCTAGCTGTAAGGGATATTATGTGTTTAATTTAAAGATACGAAAGAGGTCAGTACGTACTATCCCAGGCAAAGCATTCCAAGAGAGTGGTGAAAACTTGTTTTCGTTTATACCTAATTAGAGCTGTTGCAGGAGATTGTTGAACAAATCTAAGAAGTATAAATTTAGAGAAATTTATTTATTTATATTTATTTATTGCATTTATATCCCACCTTTTTTCCTCCAAGGAGCCGAAGGCGGCATACATAATCCTCCTCCTCCACTCCATTTTATCCTCACAATGACAACCCTGTGAGGTAGGTTGAGCTGAGAGTCCGTGACAGGCCCAAAGTCACCCAGTGAGCTTCCATGGCCAAGTGCAGACTAGAACCCGGATCTCCCAACTCCCAGTCCAACGCTTTAGCCACTACACCACACTGGCTAAAATGTGTTTGCATCTGTCTTTCAAGACTGAATCAAGATGTTATGGTACCTTCTTGAAGGACATCCATGTGGCCAATGTGACTGACTCCATGGAAAGATCCAACTGGGGGGTATTAGTAATGTAATCACCAAAAATTATGAATTTTATGGTATAGTTGTAGAGTGTTGGACTACAACTGGAGAGGCTTGCATTCAAATCAGCCATGGCGCTCACTGGGAGACCTTGTGCTAGTCCTTCTCTCTCAATCTTGCCTAACTCACGGGGTTGCACTGAAGATAAAACAGGAAGGGAGGAAAAGCCATGTCTACTACCCTGAGCTTTTTAGAGGAAGAGCAGGATTAAAATATGACATCAGAAGATTTGGGGCAAGGTCTCACCAGTATGTTGAGGACACCCAGCTCTATTTCTCTGTGACATCTATATTGGGAGAAGCCGTACATGTTCTGAACCAGTGCCTGGATGCAGTAATGGCTTGGATGAGGGTGAATAAAATTAAGCTGAATCACAATAAGACAGAAACCCTATGGGTTGGGGGTTTCCCAGGTCTGGGAATTGGGGTGTTTGCCTGTTCTGGATGGCTTTGCACTCCCTCCGAAGGAGCAGGTTTGTAGTTTGGGGGTGCTCTTGGATCCATCTTTGTCACTGGGGTGATCCATGCACTTGTAACCTCACAATTAGACCACTGCAATGTGCTCTATGTGGGGCTACCTATGTGCATGGTTCAGAAACTAAAGCTAGCATAGAATGCAGCAGCTAGGATGTTTAAAAAATTGCATTGGCTGCCTAAGAAATTGCCACTGAGTCATGTACAAGGTTGTGTTATGTCATACAAAGTCCTAACCATTTTGAACTAAGATAACTAGCAGACTACCTTCCTTACCCTTTAAGAACATCAGAGGAGGCTCTGCTGATCATTCCAAAACTAATGGAACATCACCATGCAATGCCCCAACAGCAAGCCTTCTCTGTAGCAACACCCATCCTTTCGCAGTGTGTGGAGGGGAGGGAACCTCCTGCAGTTCTGGAGGCAAAAATGTGGCATCTTTCAAATGCCTCCTCAAAACACACTTGTTCACCCAGGCTCTCGCTGAGCTGTAATTAAATTAATCGTGCTGCTGCTCCACCTTATTGCTCCTTGTATTGCTTTTATTGTAATTGGAACTGTTTTTAATGTGGTGTTTGTAATATTGTATTTTAAATGTGATTTTAATATTTATATGTGAACTGCTTAAGGATTTTATTATATTTAATTGTATATAAATAACACAAATAAGAACACTAACAATATGACCTGCATTCATGTGCTCCTTTGCAACCCCTCCCTCACTCTAAATCAAGATAACCTATAATATCATAATAAAAGGCCTTGACAATTGAGTACAATTGAATTTTCCTGCTAATGAAATTGGTATAAATGGGTGGTGTGTCTTTCTGTAAATGAATCCTTAGTGTCAATGAATATGACCATTGGCACACAGGGCCCTATCTTTCAAGAGGAAAATGTATGTTCAAAGCTAAAACTATCACTCCTCTGATAGTAATAGACTGTGTGGACAATGCAAAGTTTTGATCTTGGGTGCTCCATTATGTTGATAGCACTCTAATAAATGAATGCCACCAACTGAAATAAAATTAATTCAGTCTCCACCATGCCAACTGCCAAAATTCTAGTAGTAAATTACTCCTAATAATATACTACCTTGAAGAGCTTTTTATAAATCTGATCTTTTTAAGTTTTATGTAGATAATATGCAAGCATAAAAGCGAGCAAATTTGAAAATACTCTTGAGCTAAACATCTATAACAAAAGCAATCCTAAAATGCGCTAGACTGTTCATCAATATTTATTATGATTTGCTCACTTGAATGAGTGATGTTTCTCATAAGCACTCATCTACTTTGCAAAAAAAGAATGTATTAGTGATACCATCATCACTTTTGTTAAGTTCACACTAGGGGGTGCTGCTGTAGTATTATTTATATGAAGCATTTTAACATCAGGTTCAGTTCAGACCCCTTGTTTCCATTTTGTATTTGAAATGTACTAAAGTCTCTAGCAACACCTAAACTTTTAAAGAGGGCATATGATACAAGCATGAAATAACTTAAGCCGTTAATGCATCAAGAATGATCAGCCTGGACCAGATCTACACCAAGCAGGATATGACACTTTGAAAACGGTTTGAAAATTGTATATGGAGTGTGCCCTGGGCCTCAACAGTTGTCACTACTGTTATAAACCGTTTTAAAGCAGTAGTGTAGATCCTGCCCTGGAGAAAGATGTCTTTCTTCACTGCCCCCTCAGCCCCACCCAAGTGTTGAAAAGTGTGCGGAAAAGTGTGTTGGGTGCAGGAAAGACAGGGGCTTCGGTACCGTCTTGCATTTCTTTTGTGAGGTCCTGGGTTTTGATGAGCTGGCTGTTTATTAAGAAAGGGTGTAACTTTCATGCATGCAAGGGCGGAGACAGAACGACAGATATCCTGAATTATGGCAGGAATGTGGAAGCGATTTTGGCATAAGCCCTATTCTAGGGTAATACCTAGGGTTTATGTCACAGTTAGGCAACTTGTGTTCCTCCAGATGTTTTGGCCTACAGTTTCCATCAGCGCTTACCAGCATATTCAGTGCCAGATCCAGGTTTTGGAGGGCCCTTGGGCAAGAGCCCCTCCCTCAGTGAGTCTACCTTCTCACCATTATCACCACCACCTGCTTATCCTCTTCCTCATCCCTGATACCATTTCCCTCTTGATAGGCAGAGAGAGAGACAATGAACAAGTAGGCAGTGTCATCTACCACTCCCTTCTTCTCGCCACTTTTGCCACGGCTATAGAGAGAGGCAGCTGAACTAGGAGAAAGTCCAGGGAGCTTTTGTTCGTGGCCCCCTGCTGGGGCGACGTGGGGTGCCCCCTTGGCACAGGCCCAACCATGCCTACCCTTGACACGGGCCCTGAGCATGGTCCACAGGGAAGGATGATGGGGAAAACGAAGGGATGATCTGGAACACCACAGGTTGCCCACCCCTGGTTAGGGGGCACATGTGAGCTGGGAGTGGGGCTGCACCAAGCAGTCCTTCCTCCTCAACACAAACAGCATGAACATCTGTAGAGAGGGGGCCTCCATGTGCACACCTGTATGTACAGAGGCTCTCTGTCTTCTTGTGGTATGGTGGGCAGGGCTACGCAGCACAGCTCCGCTTCCATGTCACATGTTCACCTAAATTGTAAGTAGAGCAACCTAACAGGGGCTGAACTCTCTCCATTCAGAGGCATTTCTTTACAGAGCAGAGAACAAGGGTTGAAGCAGCATCCAACACACTTCAAGTGTCTGGCTGTCCCTACCATTAGATGCCTCTCCCCTGGGCTATGTCAGCCACATGTGTGGGACCTGAGCAATGCCCTCCCAACCTTTCACACTCGGGGCCAAACCAAACATGTAATTAGGGTCTCCTAAGGCTTTTGTTTAGAGAATGAGCAACCCCACTGGGCTGCTTTGAAGGGGTGCTCTGGGAGAGGGTGCTTAATTCCTCCTTCCCATGTACTTTCTCCCCCTTACATGAAACACTACTAGCCCCAGAGGGGTGGGGAGACACAGAAGTCTTATTTGGTCCTCGCTGTCTTTTGTGCACTGACTTTGTTACCCTTCATTAGCTCCTTGGTTGTTCTCTCTCTCTCCCTCTCTCTCTCTCTCTCTCTCTCTCTCACACACACACACACACACACACACCACCACCACCACCAACAACAACAACAACACCATGCTTTTCCTCAAGATTCATGGTTCTTGGCTTGACTAAGGGAGATGCAGTGGCTAAAAAAGTATAATTGGGATAGGATACAGGAAACACAGGTTCAGATCTCCACTTGGCTTTGAAGCTCACGACAGGACCTTAGACAAATCACCATTTCTTGCCCCACAACAGGGGTGTATTTTGACTCTGAGCTTGTTGGAGGGAAAGGGAGGGAAAGGGCTCTAGTACAAGTAACAAATGAAACATGGATGTTTCTTATCTGTTTGAGATTACTTCCAGTTGCCATTGCTTGCAAAGCCCAGCATTGGGCATGTCAGGGCCTCAACGGAGAAAGCTAACTTGAGGCACGTCTTTAAGAGATTGTTGTTGGTGAGCAGATGCACGCACTGGGTCCAAAGGCACTGGAGCAGGCAGGAGCTTCTGCCCCTCACCTATGTATTGCGAGTTAGTTTAAATCAGGTATGCTGCAGCTCACATATGGCAATTTCCCTTCTGCTTTTTGAGCATCCTGCTAGGGCAATGATTAGAGATGGGTGAGAATTGCATTTCACTTTGGTTCAATAAGAAATTAACAACATCTGCAAAGTTCTCCATATTTGGGACAAAAAGAACTTCAGATTTTTTAAAAAAAAAATTGCATGAGAAATCGAAATTTACAGATCCCTCCACTCAGGCTCAGAGCTTTGAGTACTTTGCTCTTAAAAGTCTAGATTTGAATCCTTATATGTTCAGCCATGTTAGTCCTGATTTAGGGTTGACACCTCTTTTTTCTAGCAGGCTCATATTTAACAATTGCAAGGCAGGCAAATTATGATCCTCTCCACGTTGGGAATAGCTGTACCTATTGCATTTAGTTTCTGATAAGAATTTAGTTTCTGATAAGAATTTAGCAATATTCACAACATTCTTCGTGTTCAGGGAGAGAAAATAAGCTGAGTTTTTTTAAAACAAACAAACAACCTGAATGAGGGAGAAAGTGGAACTGACAGATTCACGCATCCTTATAATGAAGTCTTTGGGGGAACAGACGTTGCTTGCTGTTGTATAGGTGATGATTGCGCAGGTGAAAGAAGCTATGAAGGCTCTCCTCCCACCGCCAGGGCTCCATGTGCCCCTGCCATCTGCATAATCCCCCATGATGTAGCGCATATTAGCATGACGTCTGAACCTGGTGCTTGACGGGGGTGGCTTCATAACCCCCCTGCAACCACTACTGCATGTCATGGGTTATAGGGTGGGGATGAAGCAACCCCCGCTACGCCCCGCGCTGGGTTTGGATAACATGCCAGCCCACGCTGCATCGTGGGGAATATGCAAATGGAGGTCATACACGGGGGAGGGGAGGCCACAACGGCTTCCCCCCCCCCTGCACAATCATCCAAATCCCACCATTGAGTCAAGCTGGTCATTTTTGCCCCAAAGGGGCTGTGTTACTTTAATAATGCTAAGAGCAAGCATATGTGGTATTAGCTTTTGGCATGGCCTCTTTTTTTTCTTTTTTCTTTTTTTGCATTGCACTGCAGTTCTCAGTAAACTAGTTTATTAAATAGAAAAATATTCATTAGTGGATGCATAATGACAGAGTAGCCATAAACCTATATACACAATTGAGTGCATTATAGATATCGAAGTATGAGTGGTTACAATTACTTTACTTTCACGGTTGCAACATTCCATGTTCTGAGGCAAAAGTACAGCTGAAAAGTCCTTCTAGCAGTGTGGTTATTTCATTTGTATTTTAAAAGGCATCCTGTTTTGGTTTTTTTTATTCTCCTTTGTAGCATGGGGGTCTTTTTTCTTTAGAAGCAAGACCTTCAAATCTGCCTGTTGTTGGAATAGTCTGAGCATAACATGTTGCACACACACACACACACTGGGGTTGGGTGGTGGTGGGGGGTAACTGTCATCTTGACCCTGTGGGGAAGAAGAAGCAAGGGAGACAGGAGCAGGCAGAGGCCCTCAGAACCTGCTTCAGTTGGACCTCCCCAAACAGGGCTAACTGTCATCATGACTCTGTGGGGAAGAAGAAGGAGCTGCTGGTCTGCCCCTCCATTGGGAGATGAGAGGGGGGAGCAGGGCCTTCCCACCAGCCTGAACAGTCTCCTTAATTTCTTTTTCTTTTCTCCCTCGTCCCTCCCCATCCCCACTTCCTTGTGTGCCATGACTTTTTTAGAATGTAAGCCTGAGGGCAGGAACTGTCTCCTTTACTGATCATTGTAAGCCGCTCAGAGAGCCTTTTTTGCTGAGGTGCAGGATAAAAAAATACTCCAAATAAATAAATAAATAAATAAATAGTTCTGAACTTGTTAACCATCATACATACTCATGGCAAGCATTTCTCAGGCTACCTTTTCTCTACCTTTCCGCCCATTCGCTTTTAAGCTATTTCACATCATCAAGAGTAATGAAATCAATCCAGGACAAGTGACCGTTTCTCAAGTGCTAGTTACTGTACATTCTCCAGGCAATGCACAAGTTATTTCTTCTGTGCAAAAAGAGGCATTCGTCCCAGGAGGTTGACAGTACCTGAGTTGTCCCCATAATGTCTGAGCCTTGTGCGCGTTGCAGGCATTCACAAGAAGCAGCAGTGGGTGAAGCAGTTACATTCGCACTTCAGAAGATGAGAAACCCTAAGATGAGGAATGAATAAAAATGGAAAAACAATTTCATAGCAAAAGGTTAGAAGCCCCCACACCCACACCCTTCTGCAAATAGAAAAGCGTAAATGCATATGGTGCTCACACACACACACACACAAAAGGAAAAACTGTGGTCCCACACAGCACTTATTTCAACCAAGCAGAGTAATGGAGCATGAAGTAAGTAAGTACAGAGCCACAAACTCCAGATTGAACAAACTTTGGGTAGAAGGATTGTAGATTTGATACTGATTGCTTAAACATTATTAATTGCTTCTCGTCACTTTTATCCCAAACAAAAAGTAAAGTGAGCCTTTTCATTTGGTAGAAGCAGGAATTCTAACTTGGGCTAACACGGCTTCCACTAGATCGCCTCAGACAAAAGCCCTCTCAGATGACAGGGGTGGGGGGGAATCATGTTTCCTTACCGTTGCTTTTCTGTTTCACAATAGGGATTAGTAGCTTCTTCTTTCTTCACACAGGGAAGAAAGAGGAAGCAACAATGACCACATGGCCCATTTAGTGGGCGTTTTTATCACGCTGCTTTTCCTGTACACAGCAGGAAACGGCAGCAAATTTCACCTCAAAAAAAAAAATCGGATTTATAGGGCCTTGTTTTGTTGCAGAAAATAGAGTAGAAGGAGCAGGAGACCTGCTGGAGGTAGACGGCGGCATCAAAAGTACCCACAAAAAACTGATGCGATAAAACGCTTGTCTGATGACGCTCAGAATTAACATGGGTAGAGAGGGGTCATGATGGGAGGCCCCACGCACAGCCTATTAAAAGTCTGAGGTGAGCCTGAAAAAGCAGTGTTCTATATTTCATTGAAAGAGCCCAGTTGTATGCACTTAGGCTCTAAAGAGACCTTCAAACGAACTCACACTGCTGCTGTTTAAGGGAGAGACCATAGCTCAGTGGCAGACTACATGCTCTACATGCTGACGGTCTTGAGTTTGAACCCCAACATCTCTAGGTAGGGCTGGAAAAAACTCCTGCCTCGAGCATCATCAGACAGGTGTTTCCCTAACGTCACTGCACTCAGCAGGAAATGGCGGCACATTCCATTTTTTTTTTTTAAAAAAAAGGATTTAAAAAGGGTCCATTTTGTGACGGAAAAACAAGCTGAAGGAGCGTGAGGCACATGGGATGCAGACATTATTGTCTAAAGGTTGTGTGAACATCCGTAAGTGGGCAGTAGTAAGTGTGCAATGAAACACTTGTTGAAACCCTGGGGAGCCACTGCCAGTCAGTGTCAACAATACTGGACTAGATGGGCCAATGACTTGATTGACTCAGTATAAGGGAGCTTCCTGTGTTCCCATGTGCGCTTGCTCTCCCTTTCCCCTGCTCCCATGTATAAATTCTACCATGCATGCTGTCAACTAAGGGCTAACATAAATATTCGTTATTTAGATGTATTAGTGGTGCCAAAAGAAATTTTGGCATGCAAAGAAGTACAAGGTGTTTTCTGAGGGAACATGCTGTAAAGTTCTCTTTCTTTTTTTTTCCAGTTCAGCAACTGCTGTTCACCTGCAGACACCTGCTACTGCTGCCAATCTAGCAGTTGAACAAAGGGAGGAGAAGCTGGCAGGCACAGAGAGAGGCAACGCTAACCTGAATGCAGCATCAATTCCACCCCCCACCCCACCCCCGACCCAATGTTAAGCAACAGAGCATATTTGAAACGTCACAAGGATGCTTCTCGCTAATTGGCTCCAAGAGATCAAACTCCGTTTCTCCCTCTCCTTCAGAATCAACCTGTAGCTTTCTACACACTGGTTTTATATACCACCTACTCAACAGACTCTCAATGCCCCTTAAGCAAATACCTGGAGTTAACAAGCCATTAAACATATGGCGAAATATTTGACTTTTTGCTTTGCACAACAGAACAGCATGGCTTGTGTCGGTATTCTCTCCACGTAGAATGATGAACGCAGCACAAAAGCCTTTCAATATAGAAAAGGGAAATGTTTTAAAGGGGCATTATGTATACATGAGACAAGCTGTCACCATTGGTCTGGAAGCACTGCTTTGCCTTAAGAGGACAGTGAAAGAGGAGGCCATTCCTCGGCTGTGCAATGGCTCCAAGTCCTATGCACAGCTTTAAAGTGGAATCTGATCCAAGACTCCCTGGAATATTCTTTTTTTTCCCCCTCTCCCTAATTTCAGTCACCCCGATACACTAACGATCTGCATACAAAAGCAGTTTCCCTAGATCAGCTATTCACAATAGATTGCAAAACAGTGCAGAGAACATGAAAGAAGCAAACTGAATCGCTAAGCTGATTTTTGCAGAATAAAAACCAAGAGGGTTGTACCCTAAAAGGCAGCCTAAAAATATTTTAAATGCTTTTTTTTTAAAGTAGAATGTCTCCACAACCCTCAATCACCACCATCACTTTACAGAACGCAAACCACTTTTGGCAGAAAGTTTTAAAAATAATAAAATTATTAATGTCATTATGAAGATCTTCAGCAATAACGATGAGTTCTTCAACTGTAGTTCTAAAATTATTTGTTTGTTTGCATGTATTTATTACTATTGTACAGTTACTAATTTAACGTTTGAACCTGAGGAAGAGTTTCAGTCAAAATTCAAGCTTCTTTAGTACTAACTTGAAGCTCGTCTTTCTTCATATTCTGATTCTGTTTCTCTTTTTCCCCTGGTTCAGGGTAAATAGCTTTAGATTGGGACTGGTAAGGCAACCCCCTTGTTAATTGCATGAAGGGTATTCACACAATTAAAGGGAAGGGAGCTCCCAACGTCATACTCATCCTCTCAGCTCCACCCCACCAACCTCCATGCACTGAGCAAGTCTGTAGGTCTGTCCCACTAATGAACCAACTGGGCGTGCCGTCACAGCACTAAGTTGGCACCACTCAGCCGCAAACCCCATGGTGTTGCTGCTGCAAGGTGGCAGGGAGTTCTCTAGACGAAGGGAGTGAGGACGGGGTTTCCAGCAGCCATTTGGTTCACTGGGCCTGCCCCCTTGCCTGGCTTCCGGCAACCAATGGGAGGTTGCCTTATGCTGGGAATGCCCCCCGGCATGGTGCCGGAGTGAGGACAGATAACAGAAGAGCTGTGTTGACCTTGCTCTGGCAGGAAAAGTTGGGGTAAGTCCTTGACTTTTCCGCTATGCATCACCGGCCATGTCTACACCAGCCCTATATCCAGGGTTGTCCCTGGATCATCCCTCTGCGTCCAGGGGATCCCGGGGGCAACCCAGGACAACCAGGGACTTTCCCCGGGATATCTGGGACCGTGGAAAACGCACATTTTCTGTGGTCCTCAGACCATCCCGAGAAGCGTGGGCCATCTGGCCATTGCTTCTGGGCATCCCCTTCCTCCCCACGAGTAGCAGGGCTCTTAAAATGGTCAGGGACCTGCGCAGGGGCAGTCTGTGCCCATCAGGGGTGGGGGAGCGGGTTTGTTTTTGAAAAACTCACTTTTGCGGAGGAGCGCAATTGTGCTCCTTCTCCTCCTGAAGAAAAAAATGGCAGGCGCAACATCCCTCTTTCCTTCTGGGACGTCGCACGGCCGTCAAAATGCTGGGGAAAGATCGCAGAAGCAGGTAAGTCCACGATCCTCCCCCCTCCCTCCCTCTACACCCTTAGGTATAGACATGCCCCCATCGTCTTTTTGCCCCCTGGTGGCATCAAATTGGCTGCTGCATCATATAACCGATGCAGCACCGATTCAGAGACACTGCTTGGCAAAGTCGATGTTTAGACAGCCCCCTGGTTTTCCAAAGGCAAAAAAGTCATGACTGACATACAATGGTTAACTCCTAGTGTAATTCTGTTATTTCAGTGGACCGGATATAAATATGATCCAGCCTATTTGAATACATGAACTTAGTCAGGTCTTTAAAATAAAATTATCTATTCATTTATTGCATTTCTATACCACCCAATAGCTGAAGCTGTCTGGGTGGTTCTCAAAAGTTCAAACCGTCAAATGCAACTCAAAGTAAATAAAAATCTTGATCTAACCAATAGGGGAGTGGATATCTATGATTTCAATTTGAAACACTAAAGTAAGAGAGTGCTCTCTCAATCTCTCTTGATAAACACTTTAAGTAAAAAAAATAGGTCAAGTGTCTTTGTAATGCACACCAGGCAACTAGAACAGGTTTCGGGACAGTATTCCTAACATTTGAGTTACTAATGATTCAGCAAACATAATTCCTGAAGGTAAGAAATGCGTTAAGCAAACCTGGCATGATAGGGTAAGGATTACTGGTGGATTGTATTTCTTATGACGCTGCAACTTCAAGGTTTATACCTGAGATGCTTAAACCACAAGTGCCAATGTTTTAATTGAATTATTTGCTAGTAGCATTATTTTAGTTTCAATGCTTCTCACCTAACTTTGAGAATTAACCTGCAGGGCGGTAGCTATAAATATTTATGAATTAACCAGCTCAGCCAAAGCGCATATTGAGTGACTCCTAATAACCTTGCCCTGGTGACACAGCTCTGGCAGAAAATGACATGAAGACAGAGTGTGGCTTTTTTCTTCTTCTTCTTCTTTTACCCACATGCCAACTTTTTCTCTCAATTGTTTTATTTATTTAATTCCAAGAATACATATCAAATTAAATGTAAAATATGGGAGAATGTAACATGTTAATTCTTTATGAGCATTTTTAAAAATAAAATGGTCACTGGTACACCTAGGGGTGACCACATTATACCAGTTTTAAAATCTCTTCACTGGCTACCAATTAGTTTCAGGGCGAAGTATAAAGTGTTGGTTATCACTTTTAAAGCCCTATATGGCTTGAGTCCAGGCTACCTGCGGGATTGCTTTCTCCCGTACAATCCGCCCCGCACACTCAGGTCCTCTGGGAAGAATTTACTCCAGCCAGCAAAAACAAGGCTGACAACTATTACTCAGAGGACCTTTTCTTCTGCCGCTCCGTTTGTGGAATGGCTTGCCGGGAGAGATGCGTCAACTTAACAGTCTTCCAGAATTTAAGAAAGCTATAAAGACTGATCTCTTCCAGCAGGCCTACCCAGTTAAATTTTAAGATGCCCTTTAATAATGTGCTGCTTTTAATAATGTATTAGTTTTAAATGTTTTAATTAGTTATATGTATTTTATGGTGTTTGCATTTGTGTTGTACCCCACCTCAATCCAGAGGGAGAGGCGGGTAACAAATTAAATTAATTATTATTATTATTATTATTATTATTATTATTATTGGATTTCCTATAGATGTAGCCAGGTGTGATTTAGGGGATATAGTGTTGGTCTTGGTCTGGTGAGATCTGGATTCAAATTTTTGTTCATTGGTTGGTCATAGGTAATTTATTGGCCCGATTCAACTATCATGGCTGGGGAAATAAGGTATGGTGTCTTATTTCCCTTACCACACATGCCAGTTGTGTTCTGGGGTGTGTGTGTGATTTGCATAATTTAGGGTGACCCTATGAAAAGGAGGACAGGGCTCCTGTATCTTTAACAGTTGCATAGAAAAGGGAATTTCAGCAGGTGTCATTTGTATATATGGGGAACCTGGTGAAATTTTCTCTTCATCACAACAGTTAAAGCTGCAGGAGCTATACTGTGACCAGATTTAAAAGAGGGCAGGGCACCTGCAACATTAACTGCTGTGATGAAGAGGAAATTTCCCCAGGTTCTCCATATATACAAATGACACCTGCTGAAATTCCCTTTTCAATACAACTGTTAAAGATACAGGAGCCCTGTCCTCCTTTTCATATGGTCACCCTACATAATTACCCTCAATAGCCAGGGTACCTTGTTGCCATGGATAACAAGGCACCCAGAATCCATGGGCTGTTGTAGAGTTGGGTGGGGGGCTTGTTACCCACAGCAACAAGCCACCCTAACCGTTTTTGCAGTCACTCTAGCTCCTGCACCTTTAACTAGGCATCTGCATTCGAGTGGGTTGTTCAAACACTGTCTCTTCTGTGAGCCCAGAATCCCCCTGAACTGCTTCACACTCCCTGGATGCAGCCTGCTCCTCTGAGAGCTCTAGGTCATCTTCCAAAGGTGTCCCCTCCAGAGGGGGCATGACAATGGCAGCTGAGGACAACAGGAAACCACTTCAGCTAACTGCAGGAAATGAGGCGCTACTTTGTGAGCACTGGCTGAGAAACGGAATAAAAATCCAAGAAGCGAAGAAAATAAAGCAAGATAGCACAAGGCATAAACAATCCAGCAAGGACTTCTATGACCATCTACTCCAGCTACTTTCTAGAGCAGGGATAGGCAACCTGACAGCCCCAGATGTTTTGGACTACAACTCCCATACTCCTTTACCATTGGACATGCTAGCTGGAACTGATCAAAGTCCAAAAGTATGGAGGGCACCAGGTTGCCTACCCTTGTTCTAGAGCAACATACAATTGGAAGGAAACTGGTCTTAGAGGCACAGTTGCATACAGTGCAATACAATGCTGAGTTATACTTATATATCAGAAAGCTACTGGTTACTTATTTTTTTTATTGGGGGAACAGAAATGTGTGCATTAATATCAGACCTTTTTGGATCTTTACTTAAATGTGGAATGCAGGTAATTCTGTAATGCAAACGTGCCATGCTCCATAACAGATACTGAAGTGTAATTACACTTGTAAAGCTATAAACAGCTAAACAGGATATAGAAAGGGCAAGAGACCCTGGGGTGCATTCCATAAAAGCTCAAAATAAAATTCGATTCCAGAATACACTGGGGAGCTCAGCTAGGAGTGTAATGTGTGCTACAAATTGCAGAATCGATTTCTAGTAGGGCCCTAAGAGGAAGACCTCTGGGCTTCATGATGAAGTGCTCAGGCAGAATAGAAACAGGTACCAGATATACTGAGAAGGAAACACAGAAGTGAAAACCTGTGGGAAGCAAAAATGAGTAACTGTCCTTCCCACTCAAGATGAAATACATTATGGGCAGGGGAGGAAGAAGAGATTGTAAAATAGTGAGAGAGGTCTTGAAAATATAATTGGAAAACAGCTATATTAAATCAGCCATTGGAGGACCTGAATATTTAAGTTGTAAATAGCATCTAATTTAATAGCTTGTTGGTGGTTAGCGGTGCAGGGGTTATTTTGCATTTTTGGGCAGCAGCTGAGCATTCATAGTTTTGTTGTTGTTTGTGTATTCTTTTTTGCAGGTTCTCCCTTACAATATTATTTCTCATAGTCATACTTAGTAGGGCTTTTTAGGGGATCTGTCCGGCTCCCTTCACACTTTGTGCCTTTGCATGGTTTGAGGTTTTAACAGACTATATATTGAGGGTCTCACAATGGCTGGTTTCATACAATCAGGGAAGGAAAATAAGTTACTGTGGCTGGTTACACACCTTATCATTACCATAATTTCTCTTGATGGGCGCAGTTTGCTGGGCAAGGGCGGGCAACAGGGGTGGGTTACAAAGCACCCGACAACCCGAGAACAAGCCATGGTTTCTGGAGTGGTTTGTAAGCCTCCCCTGCCCCTCCCACCCTTGCTGGGTTTGTACAACATAACAAACTGCATTGGCAAGGGTGATTATGGTGATTATGTGGCACGCACAGGGAAAATAAGCTATCATGACTTATTTTCCTTCTCCAATTATGCAAACAGGATCAGTGCTTAGAGTACAAATTAACCGGAGGCTCCTTCAATTGTGAAAAGTGTACGTATGTACTTGCTGCTGCTCCATTTCAAAATAAACATGGGGTGACTAGAAAAAACCTGTGCTGCTTCCATGTTTTTCTAAAAAAAAAGACAGATGTGTATAATACATGTAATGCATGTATGTGTCCTTCACAGTTGACGCAACATGAATATATTTTGTACTCCATATTAGGGGTGTGATCCGCTCCGATTAGGAGCGTAGAAGCAGTAGCGGATTGGCCTGCTCCGCCTTACCCAGAGGCGGAGTAGGAGCGGACCGCGGACCCCTAGAAGCAAGGCAAAGAGAAGCGACCATTTTTCGGAGCTCCTAGTTCAGGCGGAGCGCTCCGGTCGCCATCTTGAAAACATTTCGCCATAGGATTGCATTGCGGCAAATAATCGCGCATAACTAGGTTGTTTTTGAAGCTATCGTTCTGGAAATTCTTGTGCTCAGAGAGTCGTGGATGGGGGTCATTTTGAGACCACTCTCACCTCTCTGCGTCGTGTGGGTCGCGTGCTATTTTTTTTGAAAATCGGGTCAACCGCGTGGCTCAAACGGCGTTTTCGGCTTTTCGCCCATAGGATTGCATTGAGGGAAAGAATCGGGGATAACTGGGGGGGGGGTTAAGCTATCGTTCTGAAAATTCTTGTGCACAGAGAGTCATGGATGGGGGTCATTTTGAGACTACTCTCAACTTTCTGCGTCGTACGGGTCGCGCG
Source organism: Elgaria multicarinata webbii (assembly GCF_023053635.1). Lineage (NCBI taxonomy): Eukaryota > Metazoa > Chordata > Lepidosauria > Squamata > Anguidae > Elgaria > Elgaria multicarinata. Next base: position 121,882,062 of record NC_086174.1, read on the forward strand.
CTAGAAGTTTTTAAAAAATCGGCGGGAAAAATACCTTTTTCAAAGGGCTGAGGGGCAGAGTCAGCTCCCGGTCATGATGATCCCAAAGTTAGAGGAGGGCATAGGCATAACAGGTAACTTGGGATTCTGGGAAACTTCTCTTTCTTCATCTGAACGGGCTTTTCCCTGTGTTTTTTAAAACAGTAGCCCCACCAAATGCACAAACACAACCTGAAATCATATACTAAGCCAAGAATAAGAGATAGAAACACAGCACTGCTCCCCACCCTAACTTTGGGGAACAACTGAAAAGATGTGGTGCAAGGGGATGAGCTCCCCTAGGGCATCTCATCGTGGACGTGCCCCCACTCTCTCCTGCACTGGAAGGCCATTAGAGCCTTCCAAAGAGAGTAAAACGGTGGAGCAATGCCTATCATGAGTTGAAGTGAATGTTCACTTTTTAGTGGTGGAGCGATGCCTGTTATGAGTTGAAGTGAGCGTTTACTTCTTAATCTCAGAGCTGTTGGTGGCTGTCTTGAGTTGAACTGGCAGCTGCTTCCCCCTCCCCCGGGCACGTCCCCCTATTGCTGGTAAAAGACAGATATAGCCTTTTTAAAAAAAATCTTCTTGCTGTTTATTGAGCAACACTGCTGCTTTTAATTCCACCCCTCCTTTGTTTATTTATTGATTTATTCCATTTTATATGCATTACTGGCTTATCCTTGGCTCACTTCCTTATGCCCCCAGAAATGCCAGCTGCATGCCTGCCTGCCTTCCCTCCCTCCTCCCCTGCCCACCTCGCAGGGATGTTGTGTGTGTGTGGCTTTGACTCAGGGGAGAAGTCCTTCCTGCGCTCACTTGGAGTTTTGGAAGTTCCAAATTTTGCAGGTTTAAGCCCCGCCAAAAAACAGGGGATGATGGGACTGCCTTGAGTCTCGGCGTGCGTATGTATCCCTGGATAAGCTTTCATGGTGGTGAGTTTGAGGTTTTTTTTAACGTGCAAAATTGACGGAGCTATGGAAAGGGGTGTTGGATTTTCATAAATTCCCCAAAAATCAGGGGATGATGGGACTGCCTTGAGTCTCGGCGTGCGTATGTCTCCCTGGATAAGCTTTCATGGTGGCGAGTTTGAGGTTTCTAACGTGCAAATTGACGGAGCTATGGAAAGGGGTGTGAATGGGGTGCCCGATTTTCAAAAATTCCCCAAAAATCAGGAGATGATGGGATTGCTTTGAAACTTGGCGTGCGTGTGTATACCCCCATGAGGTGTCATGGTGCCAAACGTGAGGTTTCTAACTTGAACAGAAAAAAAGTTGTATAATTTTTTAGCTTTCAATGCAAGCCTATGGGGGGGGGAAACGGAGCTCCGGATCCGGATCCGGAGCTCCGAGCGGAGCGGAAGTGGGCGGAGCGGGGGGGGCGGAGCGGCCCGATCCGGAAAATGGCGGATCTGCAAGTGAAGCGGAGCGGGGGGTCCGTGCACACCCCTACTCCATATCTCTGCATGTTTAAATGGTTGCATGAGAAACTACCATACAAGACTTTGAGACATTCCCCACTGAGGAATGGGGAAGTGGACACTTCGTTGACCTGGTGAAAAATTCTTTTTTCAGCATTTCTATGTATTCAATGAAACATCACAATCTAGCTGCTGTGTTATAGTGCCATGCTGGCATTGCACACTGGTACTGGAACTGCTCCTGCCCCGTTTAACATGCTGCATTTTCAGTGAACGGTTTTATGGAAGGGATTAAAGATCATCTAAGCCAAATCCCTGTTTAAACAGCAGAACAACTTACTCTTTCACCAATCAACTGACACAACCCAGAGCACTGTGTTCCACAGACAGAGCAGGTTTGCTGGAAAAGGGTACCTGCAGAGAAGACTGCCCCAGATGATTCAACCACTAGAACTAAACCACAAGCTGGAGAAGGGAAAATATTAAAACACAAAATCAGAGTGTGTGCCAAACGATGCTATGAATGGAGTAAAGAATGGCACAAGAATGCACACACACACACATTCATTCATAGAGCCATCTTTACCTGAGTTAGAGGGTGTCTTGGTGTGTGAGGCAGAAGTCTGCTTCACACATTCAAAGTCTAAATGCATGTAGGCAGGAAGCAGCCCGATCACATGCCCCCAACCTACATACGTTCAGGGTGGGGCTTGTACACACAGGGCATCTCTACATAGAGCAAAACCCCCGCATCCTTACCAGGTTTTATTCTTCCGGAATTTTTCCAGGTTTACGTTGGGCTTGTTTAGACGGCGAACAGGTGATTTAGAATTAAAAAATGAAAATTTATTTTCTTGGCATTTCCTTTCTCTATGTATTCAATGAAACATCACAATCTAGCTGCTGCATTATAGTACCATGCTGGCATTGCACACTGCCAATATGCCTCATTTATTTTTATTTCAACTTATCACTGATCTTTCTGAAAGCAGGATAAAAGGGGGAAAGTGTGGGAGATTTCCTACAGGTTGATGACATTGTGTAAAGGACCCACAAACATCCACATGAGAGCTCCCTCCCTCCTGCTACCGACTGTCACTGCTGAACTTTGCAACTAAGAATCTAGTGCCTGAATTTGCTTTTCTTTTTCCTCCCTCCCAATCCTCTTTCCTTTTGTGTCATGTTTCTTAGATTGTAAGCCTGTGGGCAGGGACTGCCTTAAGAAATATTTTTTGTAAGCCACCTTGAAAGCCAATTTGGCTAAAGGGCAGGATAACAATGCTAAAATAAATAAACCTGCTGCTGTGATTACACCCACCCCACAACCCACTTTGTGTGCCTGACCTATGCTCTGAGTACACAAAAATGGGTAATGAGAAACAAAAGAAACAGAAGAAACAGAAATTCTGCAGGGCACTAGAATGGGGACTGTGTCAGCCCACTCAGAACAGAAAAATGAATAGGGAGGAAATTAAATAGGAAAGAGTAGAGTATTATGCTCTGGATATGATTAGAAGCACAGTTAAGGCTGATGGGACTTGTAGTCACACACATATGGAAGCCACCAGGCTGCTATAGTCTCATGCACATCAGTAACTTGCTGGAGCAAACAGCCTAAAATAATACAAATAATTGTGCCAAGAAATATGAAGTTCTCCTGTCTCATTAGGTTTTAGATTTAGAATCTCAGAAGATAGTTCCTGCTATTACAGCAAAGAAGCAGATTAAGGACTTTAAAAGTTTGATGACAAGCATAGAATGGGATATATAATTCACAACTTTCCCTCAGGACTAGCTTCTTAAAGTTCAAGCCATGCCAAGAGCCCTATTTGCATGATCTTCTGACATTTTACCCTTTTAGAAGCATTTGGTATACATTTCAGAAGATGCCCTTGACCTACTTGGAAAGCAAGTGGGATGCAAGCTAGATTTAGGTTAGAGGTCACTAACCTTTCCCAAACTTTTGTGCTGCTTTACCTTCTAGAATCCTCCTTGCATCTTTCTCCGTAGCCTCCTGCTTCTCTCTTATCTTCGTCTTTTTTTGTCCCCACTTTGGCTGCTCCCTCTGGCCCTCTCTCCACATTCTCCTCCAGCTCCTCTCCTCTCCTACCTCCATAATCCTTCCACTATCTCTTAAACGTGGCTTGGCTCCACCCTCTGCTCTCTCCTTCTCCCACTCCCTGCCACTTTCTTTTTCCTTCCTCTCTCCTGTCTTCTCCTTCTTCCCCTTCACTTCCCAACCAGTATTTTGGGTTTTCAGTGAGCAGCTTAGTGTGAAAAGGATGCTGGACTAGATATACCCTCAGTCTGATCCAGCATTTTTATGTTCTTAACACTAATACCCTATTAACTTGAGCAGGAGGAAGACGCATATACCATATTTCTTCAATTGTAAGACACACACTAATTTCAGTACCACCAACAGAAAAAAAAAAAACCTAAGACACACCCGCGATTCTAAGACGCACCCCATTTTTAGAGATGTTTATATGGGGAGAAAAGTGTGTCTTAGAATCGAAGAAATTGGGTAATAAAATTTGACTCCATAGTTTGAATTGCCTCTGACCTATAATGTAACAAATATGGTGATGGGTTCCCCCACCCCCATCTGTCTTTGATTTTCTGAAGAGGCGTTAATTAGACCACTCCTGAAGAAGCCTAACCTGGACCCGGAGGATGTTAACAACTACAGGCCGGTGGCTAATATTCCTTTCCTGGGCAAGGTGCTTGAGCGGGTGGTTGCAGGACAACTCCAGGCACTCTTGAATGAAACGGATTATCTAGATCCATTTCAATCGGGTTTCAGGCCTGGTTTTGGAACGGAAACTGCCTTGGTCGCCCTGTGGGATGACCTCTGTCGGGAGAGAGACAGGGGGAGTGCGACCCTGTTGGTTCTCCTGGACCTCTCAGCGGCCTTCGATACCATCGACCATGGTATCCTTCTGGATAGGTTGTCTGAGCTGGGAGTTGGAGGTACTGCATTGCAGTGGTTCCTCTCCTACTTGGATGGCCGATTCCAGAAGGTGGTGCTGGGGGATTATTGCTCTGTGCCATGGCTCCTAAGCCATGGGGTTCCGCAGGGCTCTATCTTATCCCCTATGCTGTTTAACATATACATGAAGCCGCTGGGGGAGGTTATCCGGAGATGTGGACTGAGGTGTCATCAATATGCGGATGATACCCAGCTCTACCTTTCCTTTTCATCAAACCCAGGTGAGGCAGTGGCTGTTCTGAACCAGTGCCTGGGCACGGTAATGGACTGGATGAGGGCTAACAAACAGACTCAATCCAGACAAGACGGAGGTACTGTTAGCGGGTGGTTCATCTGTCCGGCAAGGTGATGTTTGCCCTGTTCTGGACGGGGTTGCACTCATCCTAAAGGATCGGGTCTGTAGTTTGGGGGTGCTCTTGGATCCAGAACTGTCACTTGAGGCACAGGTGAACTCAGTGGCAAAGAACACCTTTTATCAGCTTAGGTTGGTATACCAACTACGCCCTTATCTGGACAGAGATAGCCTAGCTACAGTTATCCATGCTCTGATAACCTCTCATTTGGATTACTGCAATGTGTTATACGTGGGGCTGCCTTTGAAAATGGTCCGGAAACTTCAGCTGATACAAAACGGGGCAGCCCGTTTACTAACAGGGACTGGCCAGCGAGACCACATTACGCCAGTCCTTTTACAACTTCATTGGCTGCAAGTCCAGGTCCAGGCCCGATTCAAAGTGCTGGTATTGACATTCAAAGCCCTAAACGGTTTGGGGCCAGGTTATTTGAAGGAATGCCTCCTCCTATATGTACCTGCCCGGACCTTAAGATCATCTACAAGGGTCCTTATCTGTGAGCACCTGCCAAAGGAAGTGAGGCAGGTGGCTACTAGGAGGAGGGCTTTCTCCGCTGTGGCACCCTGGCTGTGGAATGAGCTCCCCAGAGAGGTCCGCCTGGCGCCTACACTGTACTCCTTTCGTCGCCAGCTGAAGACCTTTTTATTTTCGCAGTATTTTAACATTTAATTTTAACTTAAATTTATTTATTTATTTATTTATTTATTACATTTCTATACCGCCCAATAGCCGGAGCTCTTTAAATTTTACTGTTCTAACTCTGTATTTTAATCTTATATCAATTTTTGCTGCGTGGTTTTATCCTGGTTGTGCTTTTATACTGTATTTTGTATTTGTGTTTTTAAACTGTTGGTTGTTTTATTATGGTTTTAATTTTTGTGAACCGCCCAGAGAGCTTCGGCTATTGGGCGATATAAAAATGTAATAAAATAAATAAAATAAATAAAGATTTACTAGTGCCATTAATAGTTTTGCCACTAGTTGTTTCCAAACCCTGCTATAGACATGTTTTCTCCTTATTTAAAATGTATGTTTCAAGGAGCTCAAATATGTCTCTATCATTCTGCTCCAAGCTTAGTAAAAGAACACTTAAAATAAACAACACAAAAAACATTGTTAATGGTACAATAAATCCAATTCATGACAGCTAATCTCTATTTTATAGAAAACAGGGCTTCAGTGTCAAGATTGTATGACAGGGGTGTATATTCATAGAGGAATTAACATGTTTCCCATTGAAATTAATGGACTGGGCTGATTTCTGTGTTAATCATTCCAGCATCCTATTTTAAAATCTATACTCGATAACTTATCTTTAGCTGCAGTGATATTTGGAGGCGGGGGGGAATCATTTATGATTTTTCACATTATGCCTTGGATCCTAAGATAAGTGAACAGAAGAATGTTAATTTAAGGAATATTTTCCACTCACCCTTGACTATGCAGCCATCTATACCCCTTGAAAGCCTCTCTCCAGAGGGTGATATAGAAAGAGGCAGGATGTGTGTGTGGGGGGGGGGGGGGCTTTATCACAGGGAGAGAAAAAATCCAGAAAATAGGGCGCAGGAGTCAGCACAGCACTACTTGTAAGCTTTGCGTGCATGGAGGGCCAATTAAGAAAGGCCGCCTCCCACCCCCAAGTCTGATGGGTCCAAATGCTTTTTTGACGGGCCTCAGGCAGTGGTAGCAGCGGGGGGGGGGGGATTTTGGAGGACCACAGAGGGGAAAATTAAATTTCTAGGTGAGCAAGATTTGTCCCCACACACTAAGACACCTGAAACAAAAATAATGGTATATTTCACATTCTAATTTCCGTCTTAAATGTATTATTTCTGAAATAAATGGGGAAAGGTTACTTTAGGCCTATACCACAGAACAAGAGATTAATCTTAATTTTGAAAAAAAATATTAATTTGTAGTCAGGAGCAGGTATAAGAACCTTTGAGGAGACTGAACCTTTCAAAACGGTGACATTTTGAACATTTGAGATATACTGCAGAACAGGATTGGTAATGATGCATGTGTCATCACAACTCATCTTCTGATTGAACGCATGCGGATCGTAACTTAAGCTGGGATGCATCTCCAGGTATAATCTGTTTTTTTGTTCTAAAGAACATCAATGCAATTAGTGTAGGACCTTAATGAAAAAAAAATGCTTCATTTCCAACTCTAGAAAGCAAATATGGAAGTCTTTGAGGACACTGTGTAGGGCAGAGCCTAAACATTGTTCTGCAAAACAAATTAACCTGGCCCAAATACTCCCCAACTTGGAATTCTTTCCACATTCACCTTATCGCATAGAATTCTCAATGCTATTTCTCTGCCAGAAATGTTTTTATAAAATCATACAACCCAAGTTATGTACATAAAATGTATGTATCTTTAATCCCCACCAAACAACCATCGAATAATCCAGATATCATTTTCATATGTGTATTAGGCTCATCTGGTGCTTTCCTTACAATGGTAGACATGATTTGACATAATAAAATTGTGTTAGAAAGTACAAGGAAAGTATTATTTCCAACATAACTTCACATCTACTCATTCACAATGGACTGTATGTCTTCCAAGTGAATGGAGTACTCCTATTAGCTGTTTCTCAAATTACTAGGGATGTACAGATTTTGTTCAATCCTTTCCATCTGTGTTTTGTAGATTGTCATGCATGATTTGTCTGCTTATTGATGGAATTGGATTTTTTTAACCAGTATTTCATTCTATTTGCACTAATTCACACAAGTGTGAATTTGCCCAAATACCCCCCAAGTGGAAAACTGGTCCACATGTCCAAGGAATCCATGTGACTCACAAAAAAAAGTGATCTGTTGTGGAAACCACAGGTCAGATTTATAAAAAAAATCTGAACTCCGTAACGTGATACAAAAATAAAAAAACAAACAAAAAGGAGGTGTGAGTCTGCTTGGGGAAAGATCAGGAAGCTGTAGGAAGAGAGCTAAGGATCTCTTCTGAAGCTGCTTTTCTTATGGAACAATCTTACATGCATTTCCTGCTCTGATGTGCTTTTATTTGCATTATCTTCATTTAAAATCGATCCTGATTTTTTGAATTTTTAGTGGTATTGGTGATGGTAATCTGTTGTGCTTGTTGCTACTTTGGAACTCCTATGCCAATTGTTTTTACTGCCGTAGTTTTTGAACTATATAGGGTATGTTCCTTGTATGATTATTTAATTGGGTTTAATATGTGAGATGCTTTTGTTTTGGTCTTCAGATGCGAAAAAGTGGGATAGAAACAAACAAATAAATAAATAAGCACTTCTTGTGTAGTTTCAAGTAATAGGCTAGAGCAAGCAAATCCCCTCGTGAGTAAGCACTCAGTCTTTCTAGTTCACATGACAAGGTGAGGTGCTTGTCCTCATTACAGTGTTGTCGTGAAGGTCACTAGGTGAACTTGAGCCAGTCTCTCTCTTTCTCAGCCTAAACCACCTCACAGACTTGTGAAAATAACATTGGTGGTGGGGAACCGTTTATGCTTTCTTGAGCTCCTTGGTACAGGATACAATGGAGGCTGGTAGCTCCAATTTCGGTGGAGCTGTCAATCCATCCTGGGTTTCAGTCAGAACCAGCCCAAAATCTAAAGGAGCTATCCAAGGTGATGAACCTATTTGGGGTGTGCTGAACCAACTGATACCGGGAGCCACCAACCTCCACTAGCGGGATATAAATGTGATAAACAATTAATTCTTCTTACATGTGTTTGTGGGTCATGGGTTTAAGTTCCCCAGCTAGCAGATCAGTTCACAGCTAAATCAGATTACCCTAAATAACAGTGAAACTAGGTTCCAAAAGTCAGCCATATCTGAGACTGACGCCTGAACAACCCTTTAAAAAAAAGAAGAAGAAGAAGGCCATAATGCCTTTACAGTCCTTCAACTCACCACCAACTTATCCTCTACCTGCAATTTCAACAAACAGCCTTCCCCAACCTGGTGCCCGCCAGATGTTTTGGATCACAATTCCCAGAATTCCTGCGCCCATTTGCCATGATGGCAGTGCTAATGGAAGTTGAAGTCCAATATATGCACCCAGGCTGGGGTAGGCTGTTCTATGTTTCAGCCTTCCAGACTCCCATATGGGTAACATCCCAGATTGCTTTCTCTTTTGCAAATAACCTTTATCGCCGTCTCATAATGCCAAACGGAAGTAGATACATTTCCCTAGCTCTTTTGTATTTTCTTCTCTCTCCTCTATTCCTTTTGACGTTATAAGAGCCTGGAGCTATAGGTCATCCATCTTTATCTACTGAACATTTTTAGTGGGAAAATGAATGCAATTCTCCTCTGCAGACAATGCCAATGTTCCTATATATACCGCTGTCAAGTGTTGCTTAGCAATCTCTATGGGGCATATTCTGCTAGCTAATTCTCATGCTTTGCATCTGCCTGTGCTATCCAAAATGTAGCAACACTATTTGATACCTTTTAAAAAAATCTATTTGGGCAGATGTTGTTTTTGAAAGTATTTGAAGTAGCATTCTTCACAACTGAATTCTAACATCAGGATTTTTGCCAGTTATCATCTTTGGTTTAACTCCCACACAGCCATGAACTCATCAGTTGGACACAGGCAAGCTTCCATTATTTCAGTGTGGACCCCACTCCAACCCTGTCCTTTCATCCACAGTTTGGAAATGATAATATTGGATTGTCTTATGGGGCAAGATGTTTGGGGGTGAGGTGTTAGCAGGGACGACCTTTGGGGATGGAGAGTATGGGTAGCAGGAGAGGAAGCCAGGAATGTCTCTTTCCTCAGATTTTAGTCTGAGCTGGAGAAGAATTCAGAACTTTTAATGTTCATCCCACAGTCGAGCCAGGCTTTTACAAGATCATGAAGTTCTTTTCTGAGCTTAGCTTCTGAGAACTTCACCAGTAACTATATTAGCTATGTGGTATTTCATAGTCATCTAGTTACCATTCTCTCTTATGTCAAAGAACGTTGCTATTCTTTCTTTACACCACAATCTTTTTATTAGCACAAGGAAGGCCAAGGGCAGTTCACAAAAACCACTTAATTATAAAATTACAATATAAAAAGTTAAATACTCCACAAAACATGCTATTACAAACCTCTAAATTCTTTAAACAAAAAACAAACACAAACAAAACAAGAAAACCCAAAACAAATGCATGCCATAAGGCCAAACTAGGGCTGCTGCAAAATGGCTTCCTTAAATTCACCTCATTTGCAGGCAACAAAATGGGGGAGCAATTTCATCTATTTCCAGGAGACGGGTGCAAAATGGAACTGAAGCAGGCTACCCATGGTATGGAGGGCAGCTGGGTCCTTGTTCTCTTTTCATTATACCTACTGTTCTGAGGAGGAGATACAGTTTTAGAGTCTATATGGCCCCATTCCATCCAGGGGTGTTATGAGAAGAAGGGGAAATTGATCAGCATTTACCAGATTTTAATTTGTCAGTTTCTGTCTTGGCTCCACCTGACAGGAGGCAATATGTTATTTCTAATATCAGAGGTGCTATGCCTCTCTATACCATTTGCTGGAAAACACAGAGAAGAGCATTATTGGGCTCATATCCTGTTTGTGGGCTTCCCAAGGGCAGCTGGTTGGCCACTGTGGAAAGAGAATGCTGCACTATATAGGCTTTTCGACTGATCCAGCATAGCTCTTCTTATGACTTGCTATATTTCATCAGGCTCTGCCTCTGCTCCATTAGATTCTGCCCTGGGTTGATCTCTGATCTCCCCAGATATGCCTGCCCTGGTTAAGCTACCCAAAAGGTGAGCATTACTGAAATCAAAAGCTGAAAAACTTAGCTGTATGTACTCTGTTGCTGAAAAAACAACAAAAGCTCATACAGCACCGTAAACATTAACTGTTTTATTGTTACATAAACAGCAATCCACCTGAATTCCATATTTCCTGGCTCAGAAATATAAACCTTTGTGGGCTCATAATACAAGACAAGCATTGCGCCCCCAAAACAACTTCCTCAGCTCAGATTAAAATCCAATTCAGAGAGGAATTTAAGCCTTTTATCCCTCTCTCCCATCCCCACTTTCCTTGCTGCTCTGGTAACAGTAGAAAGAGGAAGGAAGGTCTGTTTCTCCCCTCCCCAATCTGATGCCAGGCATGCAGCATGCCAGTTACACAGAGGGCTGTGGGAGCCATACTTGCCAGTTCTCCAGATGCCTGGCACACTGCTGTAGCACAGTTCTAGGTGACAGAAAGGGGATAGAGAGAGACTTTCCCCAGTTCCCTTCAGGCCACTGCTGGAGCACCAACAAAGGGGAGAACTGGATCTTGTTGCATTCCTGATGACACTGTGATGTTCAGCTGCCTGATATGTATTAAATGTAAATATTTTCAAACTTATTGTTGATATTATGCATAAAGTTCCAGGAAGTAAGTAGGTCTCACAATCCTGTAAGTACAATTGGTACTTACAGGATTAGGTAAGTAGAAAGCATAAGGGGTGGTGGTGAATGCCTGAGTGCTGAATGGATGGTGGCGGGGGAGTGCTTGGATTGGCTGGCTGTGTGAGAGTGGGAGGAGCTGGAGAAATATAGCTCTTGGTGCGGCCTTGCTTCCGGGTGGACCAGGGCGCTCAGTTCAAGCCCGGGCCCAGCGACGATGGAGCAGGTAAGTGGGGTGAGGTGGGGTGGGGTGAGGGCTTGCTTGGAGCTGCCGCCGCCGCCCTACATTCCCCATCCTGCTGTCCCAGCATTCCTGACCATGGGACATACTGACTTGCAGTGATGGTCGTCGCAGTCCAACACCTTTGGAGGGCACCAGGTTGGGGAAGGGCTGCTCTAAACAAAACAAAAAGTAGGTGGCTCTAAGTTGTTCGTCATCAGTTTTCCACAACCCCACAGTCACCTCTGCATATCCTATTCTCCATCCTGTCCTCATGGTTTATCTGCTTTGGGAGAATGAGAATTTCACTGGTACTTTCTGCCTCCTTAGGGAGGATGTGGCGTTAAGGCTTGTGAGCCTTAACTCCCAATTTCCCTGCTTTTTGGTGCTTGGTTAAAACTACATCCTGAACGTTGTTTTGTAAACCGTAGTTTTTTTGTTTATTGAATATATAGTTGAGCTTACAGGAAGACAGTAGTGTAGATTCTAATAGTAGGAGAAGTGGATGATTATAAGACAGAAGTGGATGATTATAAAACAGAAGTGGATGATTCTGTGGGAGATATTGGGTTGAGAATAAAGATATTTGAGTATACAGACAGTAGTGTGTATATAATTAGGTGAAGAGAGTGAGAGGCACATAGTGGAGAAATCTGTTAAGAAAGAACATACAGAAACCAATACGCTTAGAAGCCTTGTAACCATATGCATTGCAACTTAGGAAACCATTAAGCTTGTTGATATGCAATTACTTACGTTAATAAATTCCAATTAATTTCAAACAACTGTTGTGGTCTGTGGAAGAGTGACTGAGGAGGGAACAGTTCATGGTGGCAGTGGAATGGGAAACTGAGGACTAGGTTGCTGGGCTGTGGAGCTGTGGGGCCTAAAAGAATAAAGGCGAGACAAGAGCAGCAGCTATAAACCTAAACCCTTACACGCATCATCAGCACAGGGGGATTGAAATAGGTCCTGAGTGCTAGTGGCATGGATAGTCTTGTCAGGTAGCCTGTGGGTGGCACAGGTGAAGGCAAGACATCACAGACACGAACTCCAAATCGGCCTTCGAATTGAGCTTGGAATAAGTTTTTCTGAAATTGGGCAAGGTAGTTATGTTTTTCTGTAGTTTTTGTTTTCTGTGGGGACAAATAAAATCACGGCGGCATCCCCAACTCCCCCACGTGTCAGGGGTGAGAGAGAAAAAATGAATTGAATTTGTTTTAAAGTTACATCACAGGTCTAGCACTGGCCTACCTTGCAGGGTTGTTATGAGGGTGAGAGAATCAAAAAAGATACAAATTTAACTGGTTTAAAAGTTAACTCACCAGCCTAGCACCAGCCTACTGCTTTAAGATGATTACCTCGCAGACATATATCTTAGGGGCCCCGAGCAATGCTGGGTATATCAGCTAGTCTCTACCTATAAAGCCGAAAGTATGTGTGTGGGATGTATGTCCGGAAATGTTTACTCACTTTCAGATGAGTTAGAAACTTGGAATTTTGTGAGCTGATAGGTCTGGCTGTACAATGTACCAGAAAAAAACTAAAAAGGGAGGAAGGGGACTCACTCTGTGTATGCCCAGAAATAGGGCCAACGAAGGGGGGTAAGTGCCCGGCCTGGCCCCAGCCCTTCAGTACAGGCTCCTCATGGAGCACTTGATGAGCAAGAAGCACAGGACGAGGCAGCAGGACTTGACCGGAGCTGGGCATGTCCACTGATAACCGCTTACCTCCCCTCCTTAGTGATGCTACTCCTCGATGCTCTATTGAGGAGCAGCATCAGCAACGAGAGTAGGAAAGCGTCTCTCAGAGCCAAAGGTATGCTGAAAGGTGTAGTACTGGCATGTAGAGTGGCTAATTTTAAATAAAGCGTGGATTAGCAAACCAGGTCACTATGTGCAAACCAGGTCACTATCTCTAATCCTAACTTAGCTCCCACTTTCCTGAGCTCTCACGAACTGTCTTAGTTGTCCTTCTACCTGACTTTCTCCAACTGCCACTCACCCTGCCCACCACTCCATTCTAGCCTCAACTATCAGTCATTCCTCCATTCAGTCTTATGTTTCAATGGTACAGTCAGGCTTTTACATAAAAATCATAAACTTTACTCAGTAATTCCTACAACTGTCTTGGAATGTTGTGGTTTAATTATAACAGGGGGGGGAATGCAACATAAAAAATCTCATCAAGTTAAAAGGCCTTGGAAAATTAATAATAATAATAATAATAATAATAATAATAATAATATACTTGGCACTGGAAAGCCATTAATATAGTCTCTAGGCAGCCCTGCCTGGGAAAAAGAAACCCATAAGCAGGGTGCCACAACCTCGCAGACATATATCTTGGGGGGTGGGGAGCAACGCCGGGTATATCAGCTAGTAATTAAATAGAATAATATAGGAGATGCCACACAGTGCTTCCATAGAACCTATTGGTCACAAATAATACCATAAAATATGTTAACATTTTACATTCTGAAAGGATAATTATATTAGTCATTCTATGGAGTTGAATATAGTCATAAAACATATTTTCAAAGGAGAAAGTGATAGATGCAGTGCACAATATTGCGAAAAGTGCAAAATTCTATTCTGTAATTATATGGATGGCAGGTAATTGTATGTGTATGCGTGCATGGATATGCATTTAATATATGCAACACCAACAACTGATAACAACCCCATTCAAGAAAATGATTGATTGATTTTATATCTTCAAAAATTAATCCCATCTAAAATTTAAATGGGAGAACTTTTGATTCCCAAATGTTGCATTTAAATTACATTTCCTGTTTGGAACTAAAGTAAACACACCATCATCAGCATCACCAACAGAATCTGCTATCTGTAGTTTTCCTAGAGCAAAGAAAAGCTTCAAGGAATGACAGATTAATAAAAATGAAGTAATAGCTAACAGCAGTAAACATCAGCTTTCAAAGAAACAAATGTAGACAGCAGAGGGCACCAAAACCCTTTTGTTCTTGAACACCCAAACAAATGTAGAAGTTGGAAGTTGGAACCCTATGTAGAGTCTCCTGCAAAATATGGCATGTACACATGTTCAATTCTTTATTTGTAGGAACATATAGCTAACATGAGCTCTTATACACAGTGTACTTTAAGGAAGGAAAGGAAAGGAACCTCTCGTGCAAGCACTGAGTCATTACTGACTCTTGGAGGGACACCAGCTTTCGCTGACATTTTCTTGGCAGGCCTTATAGCGGGGTGGTTTGCCATTGCCTTCCCCAGCCGTTATTACCTTTCCCCCAGCTAACTGGGTACTCATTTTACCGACCTTGGGAGGATGGAAGGCTGAGTCGACCCGAGCTGGCTGCCTGAAACCAGCTTCCCCTGGGATCGAACTCAGGCCGTGGGGAGAGTTTCAGCTGCAGAAACTGCTGCTTTACCGCTCTGCGCCACACGAGGCTCAGACTTTAAGGAACCTTAAACTAATCAATCTCAATTTCTTTCTCTTAATGCAATTTAGATTTTGGGATATAAAATCTGAAATTGTTTTCTTGATGCCAAAGATATTATGCCTACATTGTAACCTATTGCTGTCTGCTGCTTTGATAATCCCAAGAATCACAGCACAGGCTTCTTCTTAATGAGCAGGTGAGTTTATTTCTGCAACCTTTGCAGCCTACTGGGAAAGAAAATGGTCCCTGCCTAACAATTGATAAGAAAGTGGGCCAAATTATCACATAGGACTATGATACTGTAAGTAGAGCTATAAATAATAGTTGTGCAAGAAATCATTGAGGATCTGGTAGCATTAGGAACATCTCTATTAACATTTTAGGAGGTGGTACGGTTCGGAGTGAATTGAACATCCACTCAAATATTTCTTAAGGCTTTTTCACAATAAAGTCTGGATATTTTTTAAAAGTCATATGTTGCTGCTATTGTTGTCAAGTGAGATCTAGCATGGGCTTTAAAGTATCCACTTACATATAACTACTCTATAAATACAAGTCATGTTAGGATAGTCTTGTTATCACCCTTTGCTGAAATACCTACATTTAGATGGATGTGCTCCTTTCAGACAAAATGAGGAATAAAGTAACATTTTTTCTTCATTGCGTTCTTTTCCCCAGTAGGAAAGGGCTGTTGATCCGTTTTCCTATTGTGCACTGCTAGTACAATAAATGTACACTGTCTGTCTAGCAATAAATACCATAGGGGTATTTGGCAGCCACCTCCCATGATTCTCCCAAATAGTCGCCTTTTGAGCTAAACATTGTCACATAATTCTCTGACCGTGGGAAGAAAAAGAAAAGATTTTGTCTTTGTTAAGCTTGTTAGTTGAGTGGATAAAAGGAGTCCCTATCTTGCCTTAAATATTACTGTGATCAGTAAATATTTAAATTAAATTACCATTATTTTAAATTTATTGAATATTATGCCTTAAATATTACTATTTCTTTGTAGATAGGCTTTGATATAAAAAGCAAACCAAGCTGAAAGCATATTCCATCCTGAAATCAATAGAACTATAATGGAGCACAAAATACCCAGAAATATTTCTTTAAGACTTACTATGTTTACACTGAGAAATGAAAGGATGTTTCCCTTTACAATGCATGAATGTTTCCCAGTACATAAGTATTTTCTCATACTAATAGAGTATTTAAATCTCCCTATTTAGCACCGAATAGATATTTATCCATTCCTATGTGGATTCCACTTTGATTACGGAATCTGTGGATATGTCTGTGACTTGTCCTGTTCTTATGGTTATTTTTCAGCTTGTTGAGCCTGAGGATGTGAACAGGGTTATTGGAAGTGTGAGATAGACCACTTGCAGGTCTCAACCCTTTGTCCATCCTAGCCGATTAACAGAGCTAGAGGTGGACTGGTCACGTGACAAATGCTTTCATCACACAACTAGGTTAGACTATTGTAACACACCCTAGATGGGTCTACCTTGGGAAAATGTACAAATACAGAAGCTGATGCAGAATGCTACAGCCAGAGTGTTAACTGAGGCCTGCTTTCCACACGTGCTACATAATCATTTTCTGCTTTTTTAAAACAACAACAACACACCACCACCACAACAACAACAACACACCACACAATTCCTATATGTGAACTGACAAAACATTAGGACCCACAAACATTTTCATCATCTCCTTTTACTCCAAGAACAGAATTTACTTTAAAAAATTGAGCTTCCAACTACTGTATTTGCTGTCTTGAGAAACCTACCAAGCCGGGGAACTTTCTTGCCATATAACTGAGTGAGGAAGGTTTCTGGAGAATGTGAAATGGTCATGTCATGTGGTGTGTGTGTGTGTGTGTGTGTGTGGAGGGGGAGTTTCCTTTCCTCCCTCCTGAAACCTCCCTCTGTAGTGCAAGAAGAGGATGCTTCTTTGTTTTTTTAACTACATGGAGCACATTCACTTGACCCTAATACCCTCTTCTCCAGCTTGTTCGGGTCTCAACCTGACTAATTCCTTCCATTTTATTTTGCTTCCACAAACCAGCCTGACTTTTTTTAAAAAAAATCTTTAAATTTGCAATCTAAAAATACTTCTGCACACTCAGGCAGTCTCCCGAGTATACAGAATCTATTATCTTATTGTGTGTGGCACCATTTCACTACCGAACAGAAAAGCACCAGACCACCTAAGTTTGACATTAGAAGAAATTAGCATGTCTATTTCACCCTTCTTAAAGATATAATCTTGCCAACAATATTAAGTATATATAGTTGTACGGTGTTACACAAACACATAAATATACAGAATATACCATTTCAGAGCAAGCAATATTTCCTGGTACCATACTACTCCTTACTCACACGCAGGTTTGCAAGACTGAGTTTTACTGCCTGGTTTAATGACTAATGTCAAGATATCTACAGATAGAAACTATCTGAATGCCCAGAAAGCGCTCTAGCCAGAGGTTATTACTGGAAAAAAATGACAGAGTACTTGTTCCAGTCTTAGCAGCTTGCTCTAATTGGAAAGCTTCTCTACTAGATTAATGAGAGAAAATTCTCTCTTCAAATTTGCACAGTGGCTCTTCTCAAAAGAGTTATTTTGCTGCTCTCACTTCATTCATTTGGATCACATGGACATAGATAATACCAATTCTGCCTTAAAAGCAAGAAAGGAAAAAACACAGAATATTTCATAATATGGAATGAATCAAAGAAAAACAAATATTTTAACTGAATAGTTAGACTGTAAATATGGGAGGGCATGTGGAGATGAGAATTGCTTGGAAACTCATTATAACACTTTCCAACATGAAGCAAGCTTACTCAGCCCAAAGTAACTACATATTATTCATTCTGGTAGTTTTGGCCCATCTAATATATATTTAAAAACCCATAGTTTTAAAGCAGGAGCAGCCAGACTTCAGGCTTGTAGAATCTGCTTAGTATTTTTAAATTTTATTTTAATAGAACCATGAGCTTTCCCACCAACTGGAGTCTGGTACAAAATAATAGCTTGGGCAAATGGAAGGGAGGCAGATGCAACATTTTGGCCTACCTCGTCATAGTTTCTACCCACTCCTGTTTTAAAGGATGAGACGCCGAGAAGCCTTTCACAGAAGGATGTATTTAGATTTTTATTCTGCTCTATTAAGAAGGTTCAAGATGAACACATTTGAAACCAAATACTGACAGTGTAAATACAACAAAACAACACATGACAAATTCCAAATGAAATTCAAATCCAATTAGATGCCCATCGATGGCCATTAAAAACTAGCTCAAAGTGAAAATGCAAAATGTTATGCACTACAAAAGTCATCATATAAAAGTATCTGATGTTAATCTGAAGCATGTACAGAAGAAAAGTTACCATCAGACTAAACTTGACCACACACATCTGAAATATTAATGCATTTTCAGTATTATTTACATAGGAATGGACTTAATTTAAGTCCATAAGATGACACACAGGGGATCCCGGGATCAGGGAGGGATCATCCCTCCGTTGCCCCAGGATATAGCCCTCCCTTTGGGCCCGCTTTTCTGTGGTCTCAGGCTGAGCCCGAGACTGCGGAACGTCTGGCCCGTTTCCGCAGCTTGACCCCGCTCCGCGCGATTACTTTATAATCTAACTTTTAGATATCTCAGCATTTCCTATGAGGACTTTTAAAAATAGTGTACCTAAAAGTAAAATAGTTGGGCATGATCCAGTCAAAGTGAATCATTTCACCATTGATTCAGTGTGGAAGGTGGGGAATCAATGGATGTTGGGCAAAGCAATCCTATTCTCTACATACACTGGGACAGGAGATACACAACCATCATTTATATGAGTTCAGCTCATAAGGGAACAGGAAAACACTCAACACATAAAATACAAATGTGACAGCAGACACACACCCAACATCCCTGGAAACACTGCCAGGGGCAACCAATCAGGGACTATGCTGGTAGCAACACCCATGTGCTGCAAGCAAGAGAACTCTGCAGTGCAGTCTGAGGGAATCAACCTATGGAAGACAAGCCAGGGGCAAAGCCATTACATAGCCATACCCTCAATATACAAGAAACACTAGAGAACTAGGCAGCAACCACAGGCATAGCCAAAGGAGGCCCATGCCTACTTTAGTACACAGCACCACAAACACACACAAATGCTGAAGGGGATAACATTTTACCTCTCAACCCCACCATCCAAAGGAAGAAAGGGGGGGGGGGAACCCAGACAGAAACAATTGAAGCAACTGTTGTATTGTAGTCTACAAAGCAAGCAAAAAGATACACCAGGGATTGCTGGTTCTGTTTCCCCATGAGAAAAACATTTAACCTCCCATCCCTACATGGAAGAAGTCAGTGGGAGGTCGATTTCTTGTGCCAGATATGGGACTGCTGTAAATTCATGAGGAATAAGGCTAGGGATGGCTACTAGTCTTTATGGCCATATGCTACCTCCGGTATCAGAGGCAGTATGCCTATGTACACCAATTGCTGGGGAACATGGGTGGGAGGGAGCTGTTGCACACATGCTCTGCTTGTGGGTTTTCCATGGTGTCCTGCTATGGCTGAATCAGCCTCAGAGTTAAACAAATTATGGGGAAATCCAAAAGGGCAAGGGAACAAAGCAGGTAAATGGTCATGTACAAAAATTCTAGTCTGCTTTGGGTCAAAGCACAGTTAAGCAGTAAGTCATCATACACAGTCCAGAAGCAGAGTCAAACAAGATGTAAACGGTCTATAGCACAGAAAGGTAATCACAAGGTAAGGTCCAAAAAGCAAGATCCAAGGCACAGCAGCTGATGAACAATGTTGCTCCAGCAGTGGCTAGGCTAAAACTGAAGGCTTGTATTGCCAGAGCTGGAGGAAGGCCTTGCTCCCAAGGAGTCCTCTTTTTAATCAAAAACTCATTGTCAGAGGAGCACTAGTGTCTTGCCTCTTGAGCGTGGCTGCCCAGCCTCTGCCCTCCTCCTGCAGGGATGGGCAAGTGGTGATCTCCTCTGAGGACCCAGGCTCCCCTAGATCTCCTGTATGGGTGGTCCCTCGGCATTGTCTGTCTCTAGAAGCTCTAGTTCCTCCTCAGAGGAGGATTCCTCCAGCAAGGGTATGACACATGGGCAGCTGGTTGGTCACTTTGTGAACAGAATGATGGACTAAATGGTCCCTTGGTCTGATCCTGCATTGCTCTTAAAACTGCAGTATGCTCTTAAATTTACAGTATCGATGCGGGCGTGGCCATGACTTGAAGAGGCAGAAGGCATAGCGTGTTCTCTTCCCCTGTGCTCCCTTTGTCCTGCTTATGACTCCACTGCATTCTAGCCAGTTTGCCAGTAGAATAGCTCCATTGGTATTGTGTTCCACCAATGGACCTTGGGAGTTCAAACCACTGGCATATCATGGGTTGCAGCACTGTAGCATGGCTTCTGCCAAATCCTATAGGCCTGCAGTTGCTGTAACTTGAGTAGGACTGAGCCATAACTTTCCCATTGACATCCATAGGCCATAAAACACCACGGGTAACTCCAACCAGACCTTTGGCAAACAATCAAAAGAAGACTGTGTTTCAGTTATTATCTGTTTATTAATTTGTTTTCATGCTGTTCAAACTGCTACGTATGTCTACAACTTGTAAACTAATTAATAAACTCTGTGGTTAATAACTAAAATTAATAAACATTTATATATTTTGTAACTTTGGCAGTCTACAGACATGTTGAGCAAATGGGGACAGCACATGCTCCACTTGCTATGTATCAAACAGCATGAAATGTTTTGATTTCAGGCAGGTGTGATATAAAATTTCAGTGAGCTATAAAAAGAGACTCTGATATACCTTGGTTTAGTTGCACTTAGATTTTATAACAGTTGTTCTGTGCTGCAGATACATTATTTTACTAATGGAGAAAGGAAAATGGGGGTTATGTATTATCCACTTTCATCGATGGGATTAACATCTGTGTAGAATATCTCTCACAGGATTTTCCTCATCACAGTGATCTGTTGCCTTCCTCCTGCCTCATCTTGAAGCACATGTTCTGCATGGATCAAGTTTTGCATGCTATGCCTCTGAAGGGTCAGCCACAGGTTCACTTCAGTATGTGAAGTAACTAGGGTGACCATATGAAAAGGAGGACAGGTCTCCTTTATCTTTAACAGTTGAATAGAAAAGAGAATGCATGCAGCACCTGGTGAAATTTCCTCTTCATCCCAACAATTAAAGATGCAAGAGTCCTGCCATCTTGACCAAATACAAAAGAGGGCAGTGCTCCTGCGGCTTTGACTGTTGTGAAGAGGGAATTTCACCAGGTGCTACATGCACGCAAATGACACCTGCTGAAATTCCCTTTTCTATGCAACTGTTAAAGATACAGGAGCCCGGTCCTCCTTTTCAAATGGTCATCCTAGAAGTAACAAGACATGGAAAAACTTCTGCTTGAGACTTTGGAAAAGCTGCTGCCAGGCTGAATAAACAGCATAGGGCTAGGTGGTGTAATACTAGTCTGGCAGCATAAGGCAGCTTTCACCTGACTGTAAAATGGTGTAATGTGTACAGGCCCGGTGCTGCCATAGAGGCAACTCAGGCGGCCGCCTAGAGCACCAAGCAAACCAGGGCGCCGAACAGCATACCCGGAAGCTGCTCTCCTAGAGCGGCTTCCAGGTGTGCTGTTCCAAAGCCGCCGCCCCAGCCTCTGCCCAACCCCAGCGTCCTGGCTCCTTCGAAGCCAGGATGCTGGGGTTGGAGGCGGAGGCTTCAGTATGGCGTGCCAGGAAGCCACTTCCAGGCGCGCCCCTTCATATTTTTTTCCTTTTTTTAACCAGCTGACCAGCCTGCGGGGGGGGGAGCAGCAGCAGCAGGGGCAGCCGGGCGGTGGGCGGCCTCGGCGGCCCCTCAGCAACGGCGATGGTGGCGGCTCCTCACATCCTGGAGGCAGCTGTGAGGGGGTCGGTGGGCCGGCCCGCAGCGGCGGCCCCACCCTGCTCCATCTGCGCCGCCGCGCCTCGGCTCCCATCCTGCCCTGCTTTGCCTCGCCCCTGCCTGGCTCTTGCCCGCGACGCGCTCCAGCTCCACGACCCAGGCGTGCCGCTTCAAAGCCTCTGCCCTGCCCCCTGCCCCCAGCATCCTGGCTTCAAAGCCGGGAGTGGGCAAGCGGGGGGGGGCTTCAGAACACGCCTGCCTAGGGCATGATATAGTCTGGCGCTGGCCCTAAATGTGTATCCAGACAGTAGGCTAAACCCAAAACTTGAAATGAAAAGGTTTAAACATTGTATTGGGGGGCGGGGGGCGGGATAGGTTGTACCAAAATGTGAATCTGCGGCCTTAGCTAGACCTAGCTTTTGTTCTGGGGCAGAGGAGGGGAGATCTCGCATTGGGATTAACGCGAGATCTCTGCCCTGTTTACACATAAGGCGTGACGACCTCAGGAAGAGAGGTGTCCCGCCCGCCATTTTTTTTGTTTTTTAAAGAGGATGTAGCACACGAATGCTTGTGCGCTAAAAGTAAGTCTTTTTTTAAAAAAAATTATTTGGTTTCCCCGCTCCCCCCACCCTAACCTTGATGGGCGCAGCACTCCTGGCTCCACACAGTAATTGCGCAGAGCGGGGTCAAGCCGCGGAAATGTGCCAGACATTCCGCAGTCTCGGGCTCAGCCTGAGACCACGGAAAAAGCGGGCCCAAAGGGAGGGCTATATCCCGGGGCAAGGGACGGATGATCCCTCCCTGATCCCGGGATCCCCTATGCATCATCTGGATGCACAGGGACAATCCTGGGGTTCGCCCCGGGATATAGCCTGGTCTAGCTAAGGCCTGTGTTGAATCATTCATAAAACCAAGATGCACATGTATGTATAAATCAAGAAAAATCTCGAGTGACATATTCTAGGCTATTTTAGTAGCCTATTGCTTAAATTGCTCACAAAATTATAAGAGTTGTAAAAGAAAAATGATTTGATTATACCAAGTCCTCTCATTATGGAGAAAATTATAAATAAGGTTCATTCAGGCTAGTGACAGAAATCTAAATATTAAAGGGAGGTATTCCTTCCCCCCCTCCTACAAAAATATTCCTAATACTATACACATTGATTATTTATTTATTTATTTATTACATTTCTATACCGCCCAATAGCCGGAGCTCTCTGGGCGGTTCACAAAAATTAAAACCATTCAAAGTATAAAACAACAGTATAAAACCATAATATAAATACAATATAAAAGCTAAACCAGATAAAAACAGCAGCAATGCAAAATTACAAATTTAAAACCATGTTATTTAAAATTTATAGATTGTTAAAATGTTGGGAGAATAAAAAGGTCTTCACCTGGCGTCTAAAAGCATATAATGTAGGTGCCAAGCGAACCTCCTTAGGGAGCTCATTCCACAGCCGGGGTGCCACAGCAGAGAAGGCCCTCCTTCTGGTAGCCACCTGCCTCACTTCCTTTGGCAGGGCCTCACGGAGAAGGACCCCTGAGGATGACCTTAGGGTCCAGGCAGGTACATACGGGAGGAGGCGTTCCTTCAGATAACCTGGCCTCAAGCCGTTTAGGGCTTTAAATGTTAATACCAGCACTTTGAATCCGGCGGACCTGGACTGGCAGCCAATGAAGCTGGAAAAGGACTGGCGTAATGTGATCTCGTCAGCCAGTCCCTGTTAGTAAGCGTGCTGCCCTGTTTTGCACCAGTTGAAGTTTCCGGATCGTTTTCAAAGGCAGCCCCACGTATAACGCATTGCAGTAATCCAAACGAGAGGTTATCAGAGCATGGATAACTGTAGCTAAGCTATCTCTGTCCAGATAAGGGCGCAGCTGGTATATCAGCCTGAGCTGATAAAAGGTGCTCTTTGCCACTGAGTTCACCTGTGCCTCAAGTGACAGTTCTGGATCCAAGAGCACCCCCAAACTACGGACCCGATCCTTTAGGGGGAGTGCAACCCCGTCCAGGACAGGGCAAACATCACCTCGCCGGACAGAAGAACCACCCGCTAACAGTACCTCCGTCTTGTCTGGATTGAGCTTCAGTTTATTAGCCCTCATCCAGTCCATTACCGTGCCCAGGCACTGGTTCAGAACAGCCACTGCCTCACCTGGGTTTGATGAAAAGGAAATGTAGAGCTGGGTATCATCTGCATATTGATGACACCTCAGTCCACATCTCTGGATAACCTCCCCCGGCGGCTTCATGTATATGTTAAACAGCATAGGGGATAAGATAGAGCCCTGTGGAACCCCATGGCTTAGGTGCCACGGCACAGAGCAATAATCCCCCAGCACCACCTTCTGGAATTGGCCATCCAAGTAGGAGTGGAACCACTGCAACGCAGTACCTCCAACTCCCAGCTCAGACAACCTATCCAGAAGGATACCATGGTCGATGGTATCGAAGGCCGCTGAGAGGTCTAGGAGAACCAACAGGGTCGCACTCCCCCTGTCTGTCTCCCGACAGAGGTCATCCCACAGGGCGACCAAGGCAGTTTCCGTTCCAAAACCAGGCCTGAAACCTGATTGAAATGGATCTAGATAATCCGTTTCATTCAAGAGTGCCTGGAGTTGTCCTGCAACCACCTGCTCAAGCACCTTGCCCAGGAAAGGGATATTAGCCACCGGCCTGTAGTTGTTAACATCCTCCGGGTCCAGGTTAGGCTTCTTCAGGAGTGGTCTAATTGCCGCCTCTTTTAAAGAGGCCAGCACCACTCCCTCTCTCAAGGAGGCATTTACAACCTCCTGGACCCAGCCGGCGATCCCCTCCTTATTTGATGTAATGAGCCACGAGGGGCAAGGGGCAAGCACACAGGTGGTCGACCGGACTAGGATTACGTTGTTCCTCCTATGTCATTTGCTTTTACTGGAGAAAAGTGCACTCTCCAGAATAAAGATAACACTTTTACATTATCTGCCTTGATAACACACCAAGGGGAAAGGAGTTCACCTAAATCTATCTGATGTAATAGTACCACATTGTAACTGCTACATTTAAATGATAACTAAGTACTATGCTATTTGACAAGGTGGGATTAACAACATAGGGCCTGTGCCCTCAGTTTTACCATGCTTGTTTAAATGAAGGAATTCACTGTTGAGCAGCTAGCAAGGTTGGTCCAGTTAATAAAACAGAATTGCAGCAGCTGTTTTCCTTTGACTCATGTAGTTTGAAAAGTCTCCAGTGACACATTCTATTTTTTTTTTAAAAAAATGTCATTTTAGTGTTGTATCGCCAAAATTGCTTAAGGCATTGTAAAAGTAGTAAAAGGAAATTGATCTGACTTGATGTAATTGCATTTTTAATTACTCCTGACTATTAAAAATAGGTGTCCAATGTGGTGTATCTGTCACCCTAAAATCTACAAAATTATTGTATTGATTATTCAGGTTCCAATCTAATAGTCTAATACAGTTACCGAAACTGAAAGCTAGAAAATGTGAAGTATTATTTATGATTTGCACATGGGAACATCCATTGTCAGAGGAAAAATCTACTAGAATCTTGCAGCTAGATTAAGATTCCTTAACATGGGGTATACACAGACACGAAAAAACCCAATGTGCCTTTTACACACCAACATGACCAAGAAGAGTATGCAGATGGGCAGGGACAGTGGGTTTACTAGACCTGTTTCTGAAACGTGGCAATCCACTTTGTTGATAGGAAGCCCACAGAAAGGAGAATATATCTCAGGGATAGATTGTGCACACTCAGGGTGGTCTTGCAATATTTATCATACTCTGATCTCCTGTTCCCCTCCATCTGAATCTCCCTAGATACTATATAAATGGGGGGAAAGTTAGCTGATTAAACTAGGGTGACCATATGAAAAGGAGGACAGAGCTCCTGCATCTTTAACAGTTGTATAGAAAAGGGAATTTCAGCAAGTGTCATTTATATGCATGCAGCACCTGGTGAAATCCCCTCTTCACCACAACAGTTAAAGCTTCAGAAGCCCTGTCCTCTTTTGTATCTGGTCAAGATTGCAGGGCTCCTGCAGCTTTAACTGTTGTGGTGAAAAGGGGCATGCATATAAATGACACCTGCTGAAATTCCCTTTTCTATACAAATGCTAAAGATACAGGAGCCCTGTCCTCCTTTCCATATGGTCACCCTAGTTTAAACAGCTATCATGATTATCATGATCTATAGCACATACAATGCAATCCAATGTCTCTTCAGAAGTAATTCCCACCGAGTTCAATGCAACTTGCTCCCAGGTAAATGTGTTTAGAATTGCAGACATAGCTGCAGATTATTTACTCAATGGTTACAGATTATTTACTTCCAAGCCATTTCTTGGAAGTAAGGCTGCAATCTAAGACACTTAAGTAGGAGTAAACTCCACTTAACTCAATGGGACTTACTTCTGTGTAAACATGTAAAGGATTGTGTTGCAAGTCTCACTAATTTCAGTGTAAACTACAGTAGAAAGAAGATTCTTTAGGGGAATTTAAATAAAGCATCATTATCATCATCATGTATTTACATAGCATTTAGTAACTCATTGCACTTTACATAATGTCATTAATCCTTACAACACTCCTGCAGGGTAGATCATCATTCTTACCCCACTATTGGAGCTGAAATGGAGAAAGAGGCTTGCCTGAAGCCACCTAGTGAGGTCATGTTGAGATCTGAAACAAGGAAATGGGGCACAATTTAAAGTTTTGGTGGCAGGAGAGATATTTCTGTGCATATGTTTTCGATGGGAACAAACAAGATTTGTAGCAAGGTTCAAAGTTATGGATATAAAAGATTAAAATGGGACAGAGATGGGAAATGTCACTGCATTTTAAGAGCGCTTGGAGACAATGAGCCAATGAAAAGGCATTGTGCAATTATTCTGTCTGCTTATACTTTTCTTCTGTAAGGAAAAAAATGGAAAAAGGAATGGCGTGGCTAGGGACGGACTTTCAGGCGGAGCTCCGGGACCCCACAGCACTGAGGAGGGCTGCAAAACGCAGTTTCCCCCTCCACCCGCCCCATCCCATTTCCACTCCTCTCAGTTCTCTTCTCCCTCTCCCCACAGTTAGCAGTACCTTTTCTTTCTTTCTTTCTTTCTTTCTTTCTTTCTGCCTGCTTGCCTGCCAACTTTTAGAATGGTCTGGGCCTCATCTACACCACGCAGGATATTGCAGTATGAAAGTGGTATGAAAGCAGTATATAAAAGGCAGGAGCCACACTACTGCTTTATAGCGGTATTGAAGTGCACTGACATCTGTTGGGGCCCACTGACACAGACCATATACCACTTTCATATCCTGCTTGGTGTGGCTCCTGCCTTTTATATACCACTTCCATACTGCAATATCCTGCTTGGTGTAGATGAGGTGGACGCACTACTGAGAAAACTGCGCTCCGCCCGGATTGCTGATTTCTCCATGTAGCCTCTAGAGGGCCACAAAGGCCCAGAGGCATGTTGGGGAAATCAACCTGTGGGACGCGATGGTCTGAACTCTTCTAAAAGTTTAAGAGCGGGCGGTGTGGGGTGAGAGAAAGGTGCTGCAACTCTGGTTAGATGGAGGGAGAGTCCCAGCAAGCAGCGCAAAGAAAAAACAGGGGGCGTGGAGGAGAAAGAGCAGAAAGCAGGTGAGAGAGACAGAAAGCAGAAAGGGAAGGGAGAATAAAGAAGGATCACACACTGAGCTATAGCAGGAAGGGAGCAAAAGAAGTTGACTTGCCTCCCAACAAAAGGTAAAAAGAGGCATTGGGATAGTGACAATCACTTCTATTGGTAGGAGGTTAACAGGCTATAAAGAATTAAGGACAAGGGTACTGCAGAGCAAAGTCCCTGTCTTTATTGCAGCTTCCCGGAGAGATCTACAACACTATCCCAGGCTCATTTGCAAGAGACTAAAAGGAGAGGGTATTTATAAACTGGCAGTGCCTCCACCCACTTCTTCCCCTTGTGTTATCTTGTCTTTCTCTCACACTTGCACATGCATACATACCCATACTGTTACGCCTTAGCAGAGAGTTTCCCCTAGAAATCACATGGAAGCAGTTTGCTGCTGCAGCAACCTAGCTCCAGGGGAAATTGTGGGGACCCTTCAAATACACTCTACTGAACATACTGGAGCTTCCTTCTAAGTAAATATACATAGGATCTGATTGTATCACTTATAATGCAATTGTATACATTTCTAGTTGGACGTGCATCCTATTAATTTCAGTGGGACTTGCCTACACACAGGAAAGTGGATATAGCAGGAAAGTGAATATAGGATTGCAGGCTTAATATGTTTATCTTTAGGGGGAGTTGGGCTTGGGAGTAATACACTTGACCACCTAAAAGACAGACGGATGGACAGACACACACACAGAGAGAGAGAGAGAGAGAGAGAGAGAGAGAGAGAGAGAGAGAGAGAGAGACCATTAGGTCTAGTGTTTCAAATCACCTAGCTGCTGCGCTGAGAAGCAGCAATGGGAAAACATGGCAGGATCGTAAATGGAAGAAAATGATGCCTGGAAACACCCCCACCTCCTGAAAATTCCATATTTGAGGCAGGTTGATTGCAAAATAAAAGCCTTGTCTAGAAGCACTTTTAACAACATTTGTGTGGGATGGAGGACTGTTATACATAATAATCAATGATATAGGTGTGTGTAAGAATTATCATATATAGACAAACATAGGTTCATATTCCTCCTTCAATCTCCCTATGTAATGCCCCTCAAGGCTTACATCAGCCTTCCCCAACTTGGTGCCCTCCAGATGTTTTGGGCTTCCACTCCCATCAGCCCCAGCCAGCATGGCAATTGGTCAGGAATGCTGGGAATTGTAATCCAAAGCATCTGGAGGACACAAGGTTGGAGAAGGCTAGTATACATTCTTTGCTTTGTAGCTTCCAGAAGTGATCTACAACACTCTCCCAGGCTCACCACCCTACATCACCTCTCAGAGGTTCTCATGCTATGGTAATTCACTTCACAAAAAGCCATTCTGAACTTCCCTGAAGGTCACCAAGACTGCAGTCCAAAGGATACACATCAGAAATTATGATCTACTCAATTCAGTGGGCCTAATTTCCAAGTGAATATGTTTTGAACTGGGCTATAAAGCAAACAGATTGTTCAATGGCTCACCCTTATTCTTGTTGTTGGACAATGCAAAGAAAAGAAAAAGAGAAGAATCTCAGAACCACTCCCAGTTTTACTTAGGTTGCCCAGAAGTACCCAACTCCTGAGCACCCAAAAGAACTCAGCACTTTTCAGTTTATGCTACATATCATAGGAACATAAGCTGTTTTATACCTGGTCAGAACTTCTGGGGTGGGGAATGGGTGGCCCTCCAGCTGTTGGTAAACTGCAACACCAATCACTCTCGCCAGTATATCCAATGGTGAGGGATGATGGGAGTTGCAGTCCAACAACATCTGAAGGGCCATGCATTCCCCATCTCTGGTCTACATTGACTAGCAATGATTCTCCAGAGCAGGGGTCTCCAACCTTTTGGCATTTTGCCTTGGGCGCCATCACAAATTGACTGCAGTAGGAAGTTGGAAAGCCAATCACAAAAATGTTAGGAGTGCACCCCTTACTGAGAGTGTGCAGAATGCTACCCACACTAGCTTCTCTCTCACTCTGGCTCCTGTTTTCTTTCTCTCTTTCTCACTCTGTGGATCTTACTTTTCCCTTCCTTCCCTCTCTCTCGCTCCCTGGCTCCTCTTTGTTTCTTTCCTTCTCTCTCTCTCTCTCTCTCTCTCTCTCTCTCTGGCTCTGTGTGTCATTTGGATGCACAGGGATGATCCCGGGACAATCCCAGGATATAAGCCTGGTCTAGCCATGGTCTCTCTCTCTCTCTGTCTGTCTGTTTCCACTTTCTTTCTCTCCCTGACTCCTTTCTGTCTCCCCTCCCCCTCCCCTCCTCTCCCCTCTCTCTGATCCCTCTTTTTCTCTCCCCCCTTTTCTGGTTCTTCTCTCTTTCTCTCTGGTTCCCATCTCCATGCAACTGAATGCAGCCATTTCTCCATTAATTTGCATAGGATGAGGAAAAGCCCCCCTGCTGAAATTGGCTGTAGTGAGGGCGAAGTCCACCCCCACCAAGAATCCTGTTGCCCCAAGAGTCATTGTTGGGGAATGCACTTTGTCCCTGTCCAGCTATTTATTTATTATTTAGCAGAGGGGCTTTTTGCTCCCTATGGAAGCTTAAAACGATTTAAAATGACAGCATAAGGGATGTGAGAATTAAGAAATATAAAGTCTTATTTACGTCAGTCGGAAGTTGAAATCAGTGCACCCTAAACGAATTGAACTTTAGCTAAATTGTATCCCAACTATACCTCTTTGTATCCCAATTGTACATCTAACATTTTTAGCTTAAGTTATTAAACTATGGCCATGGCTAGACCAGGCCTATATCCCGGGATTGTCCCAGAATCATCCCTGTGCATACAAATGACACACACGGGAACGCGGGAGCAGGCAGGGACGACCCCTCCATTTGCCTGGTAGAATCCTTAGGTCTAGCTAAGGCCTATGTCAATGAGGACTAGGGTCATGATTTCAGGCCATGGTCACAATCTATCCAAAGTTAAGCATGTTTCAGCCCTCCTGATTTCCTCAAAAGACTTAAACATGTGCTTAAGGCTGTGTCACTAAAATCAATGGGTCTGAAATATAATGAGGTTGCAATCCTAGCCACACTTGCTGGAAAGTAACTGTCAGTGAATTCAGTCACACTTACTTCTGAGGAGAAAGCATTGCCCTGTTGATTTTTGTTGCATTGTGCCATATGTGTTTAGTTAAGCAATGGAAACATTGGGCAAATATTTTCCTTTTCTTTGGGAGTAGAATTTCCAGTGTGCAAAAGGCCAAGTAGTGCTATAAAGTAGTTCTTCAGTGAATAACAATATATGCCACAAAATCATTACATATAAGCAGGTTCAGTTCTGAACACTCCATTATATACCTTAATGTAAATGAGTCATGATATACTAGTTATTTTGAAAAGTATGCAAGATGATTCATACACAAAATCCAATTTTAAAGGCAAGTCTTTAAAGAAAAGGCTAGTCTGAAAAGAAAAAGGGATGGATGCTGTTGGAGTGGGAGACTTATTTGTGAATAGAAATGATATATTAATAACATTTATTACATATAGCTGTGGTTATATAACAGTTATAGTGATCATTCTTGGACACACATTCACAAGAGCTGTCTTTTATCCTAAGCAATCTAAAATGAGCTGTTAGTTCAAGGGTCTCAGCATCTCTGATGCTCTAAAATATTAGAACTCACTGTAATTGCTTTTGCTGAAAACTAGAAGCTAGGAGCTTACATGTGAGGAGTGAAACAGACACCTCCTGAGTAAAATCATACATCTTCATTATATCCAGGCATTTTGAAACCAGATATCTAACCAAGGATATATTCATTAAGGGGGCAATCCTATACACACTTACTTGGGAGAAAGTCTTACTAAACCCAATGGGGCTTACTTCAAAGTAGGTGTGAATAAGGTGGCACTGTAAGCCATTTTAATTTATTTTTTTTAATTTTGGGGAATCTCTTTCTGATTTGAGCCTCAGCAGTGGAAATCCCGCAGCATAGAATACTGTTCTGACTGTTATGAAAGCTTGATTGTGAGCCACTAGAAATCACCACAAGACAATTTGGCTGCTGTGGCTACATCATGATCCTGATTAACAATCCCCCCTGAATTCCCAGCACTCTTGGCTCTTGCATCTTATTTATAAGCCTTACATGAGATGCTCCTTCCCCAGAATACCTATAGAAACAGAGCATAATTAAACTTGTAATAGAAGTTCTCCATGACCTTCCAGCTGTTGAAGAGAGGAGGACACTAGCTATTAGTTCTGACTTCCTCATGGGGCAGAGTCAAAAGATGCTCCTCCCTGCTTACAAAGGAAAGATGTCCATTTGGGCTTATTATATTCTTGCAGACCAAGTTAGCCAGTTGGTAATTGTTTTATCACCACAAAGGATGAAGAAAGTACTTATGAATAATAAGCACATAATTATATTCACACCACCCAATTCCATGTGGACATAATCAACAAGGAAGAGATTTTGGTTCTGCGCATTTGTTTATATCCTAAGAGAAAGAACCTTGCAAAGTTTGCCGAGCGTGACCACGTGGAATTGCAAATCTTGTTCCATCCCCCTGTTCTGGCTAGGATGAAGGCACTGGTGCCTCACTTTTCCCATTAATCATAGACCCGTTAATCCTTTGTGTTGGCTGGAAAGTACTTTCCACGCAAGGCAAGCAGCTAATAAGCACGGATCTGCATGGATGCAATCCTATATACATACTTCCCTGAGAGTAATTGAGTGGGGCTTACATCTATGTAGACATATAAAGGATTGCACTCTTAGGGACGCATGGCAGAGATAGATGGAGAATGATGCCTTTGGGCATTTCTTGGGTAAAAATGCCTGGGGAAGTATGCGGGATAGTTTATTCCATGTGGTGATTTCCAGAAAGATAGTCCATTGTGGTCTAACTTCGCATCCTTCAAACTCATGTGTTGCCCCCACCCCACTTAAAGTCCTTTTTCTCTCCGAGGATTCATACCCATCGGTGGTTGCTGGCATCGCTAAGGGAACAGCAGGCGTAGAAGCCTGTACTGTGTTAGAGGACAGCGGAGACGGTGGGAGAAGGAGGAGAAAGAAGAGGCGGCTAATAGCTCCCCTAAACCAATTAACAGTGCTCCCCACCACACAAAGCAATCCTTCCCCCCTGCAAACCGGATTGTAATAGCATTTCACGTATTTCTTTATTTAAAAAGTCTAATAGTGGACGTTTCTCCTCTTTTGCCTATCCCTGCACCAAATCATCAAAAATCAAGTGCCAGGTTAATACACGTGTGTGTGTGTGTGTGTGTGTGTGTGTGTGTGTGTGTGTGTGTGTGTGCCTGTGCGTGTTGGAAGTGGTGGAGTCATTCACATACAGGCTATGTGAGTCCAAGAGAAACGACTCCACCACCTCACACACCGTCACTCTCCTCCTCCTTATCCTGAGCTTCAGGCTGGCTCCATTGAACTGCACCATTCTCAATTTAGTAAACGGCGTCCAAAAACCACCCTGTCATGCCTTGCGAACCGGGACATGCGCAACCCCCGAGTTCCTCAAGCTCTTCCTTCTGCTCCGCTAGCCGAGGTCCTGAAGCTCATCGGGCAGCGGGGCCCGCATGTTGCCGCTCAAACACTCGCTGCAACGTCCGCGCCCGGGAAGGAGCGAGGCAAGCGAGCGCCGGCCCGCAGCCTAGCAGCAATGGACGGCGCTCCGCTGTGGCAACTAAGCGGAGCAGCAAGCGGGCGAGCTGCTCCGACAAGGGGCCATTGGACGGCCGCCGCCGCCGCGGGAACATGGATCGCGCACGCACACACGTCCCTCTCGCCCCAGCACCTTCCGTGGGGTCTCCTCGTAGTCTTTGGGGGGCTCCAGAAGCCGCCTCACACATCTACCCTGAGTCCCACCGACAACATCCTTCCAGTCCTTCCATAGTATCCGTCCGTGGAGACCAGATGCCTCCATAACCTCAAGCGTTAAATCTGGGTGAATGGAGACCACCCCACAAACATCTCAACAACATCCTCAGCCAGCCCCCGCCCCCAAAAACTGCCACTTTAGGACCCAAATTCCCCAAAATTGATTCTGGTCGACTGCATACCCCATTGCTGTCCACCTCCCCATACCCCATATAGTCACCTCAGTATCTCCAGTCTTTCCTCCATAAAGACCCCTGACCCCCCCCCACGGGTTCCTTCAACATCCCGAATCGTTCCCTAGCACTCCTCGAAGCAGGCCCCCTCCAATTAATTCGTGGTGGTTTCATGCCTATGTACACGCGCGCGCAGAGGCCATGCACACATACTGTCACTTCACATCCACCAAATCAATCCCAGTGATGAGAGACACCACACACACACACACACGTTCCCGCCATTGCCATGCTGTCACTCAGTCTCCCATTATTAATTGCCCTTGCTTGAAGCTTCCCCCTCCCAGCCTCAACACCCACCCACAAATTGCCTAGGCGTCCCCCCCCCATATTAATTTAGGAGAGCCAGAGGTGTCTTTCCCTTCATACTTTCATTTCCAAGTCATTCCATTCACCTCCAGTACTAGTTGTACTTGCCTCACCACTACTCCCTACGTCCTCCTCTGGTAGTACCCCCCCCACAAAGTCTTGCCCCCCAGAGGACATAACAGACCCCCCCCTCTATGAATGCAGCTCCCAGCTGGTTCACACGCTGCTGTCAGAAGCACCCCTGGAACATCCTTAAAAGGAGCACGTCTCTCCTCCCCCCCCCAAAAAAAAGACCCCGCTTGCACGAGTTGTGTTCACACAGCCAAGAACCCCGGCCCAGTTCCAGCAAGTGTACTGCTCCCCACCGCCCAGCAGCAGCAACAGTCCCAGTAGTGGCTCTTCTCCCACCCCCCGCACATACTGCCCCCTCCATGACTGAAATAACCGCAGCCGCCGCTGAAACGCCCGCTTCCCCCACCTCTTCAACCCCCCTCCCCCAAATATACCCCCACGCCAGGAGCGAGAAACAACCCCGGAGCAGATGCACATCCCCAGCCCACACGGCAACCGTCTCAAGAAGGACTGCCGCGCAGAACCTCGGAAGAAACAGAGCCAAAGCAGGTGCGAGCCATCCCTATCTGACTGAAACAACCCCAGGTGGACCCATCGCCCAGGAACTGCAACAACAAACCCAACACGGAAAATTCACCCCAAGACCAATCCCAACAACAGCGGTAACAGCAGTTACACGGCTCCCCACTTAGTGTCCCCCCGCCCTCCCGCTCAATCCCAGGAGCAGCTGGGATCCGACCAGTCCTTTCCATCTCCTCCTCAATGCCCCCCCCACCTCCTTCCACCCCTCACTCCACATCCACTGAGAGAGTTTGCAGCACTGACCCAGCACTGGCCAGGGTTGCCGGTTTGGGGGCTTTGGGGTTTGCTTCTTAAACCCTCTGTACAGGCTGCGCTGGGGTGGGTGAGTGGACCGGATCAGGGCTCGGCTGCCCCCGCTCCCACTCCCGCCACGGACACACGCACCCTCCCCTCCCCTCCCCCCCCACCCCCACCCCGGTTCCTGGGACTTGTGCTGTTTGAGTCCACGGGCTGCCCACGTCTTTGAAGCCCCTTACCTTTTTCAGCGCGGACATTCTAGTGCATTATTCATTTAGCAGATAGTGGGCTGCATGCTGGGCTCAGCGAGTCAGGTGAAGGAGAAGCCAGAGCAGGAGGAAGAGGAGGAGGAGGAGGAAGAGGAGATAGTGGTGGTTGGTGGTGGCAGTAGTAGTAGTAGTAATAGTGGTGGAAGATGATGATGAAGAAGAAGAAGAAGAAGAAAAGAGGCAGAGGCGTATGTGTAATAACATTATCTCCCTTGTATATTGTAATGTATCTCACACACTCGCTCGCGCGCGCACACCACGCATTAAAGAGGTAACTGCACCGCTTGCTATTCCCCTCTCGCCGTCCGGGCGCTGGTGCTGCTGCTGCTGCTTAAGCTACTGTGCGCTCCGCTCGCTCGCTACTGCCGCTGCTGTCAAAAAACCACCCTCGAGGCAGAATTCTCACGCTCTGCGCAGCCGCACTCTTCCCCCCCTCCCCCTAGCGCTGGAGGCGCGGCGTGGCTCGGTCCCCGCCGGAGCAGCCATGGAGGGGAAGGATCCGCTTTGCCATTCGAACGCTTCGGCCCTGGGACCGCCCCTCCCTTGGCCTCCAGAGCCAATGAGGCGCCAGCTCCCTTGCTGATAGACATGCCTGGGTGGAAAGAGGAAGCCAGGACTGGGTCGGAGCCGAACGAGGACGTGCGCGGTGGCTTCCTTAGCCGGACAGCAGCAACGCCTTGCTGGCCACGAGCGGACTCCTCGCCGCCGCCGCTGCATTCGGGGGGCGCCTCCGGGAGACATGGCCCTTAGGAGGCGGAGGACGGAAGGTGAGGCGACGGACGGGGGAAGGGGCAACGCAGGATGAACTCGCTCCTTGGAAAGGAGCGTAGAGATAAAATGCTTTGCCTGTAAGGGTCCTGGCAGGCTTCTTGCAAGGAGAAGGGTAAAGCAGAGAGCAGCTTTCGCAGTCTTAGCGTAACTTGAGCCTTGGCTGATGTGGCTGGCGAATGTAGAGATGGGAGTGGCAAGTAGACAAGGAACCAGTTAGCAAAAGGCCCGATATTATGGCGGTGGGGGATGGCGAAGAACCCTGTGGAGAGGGGGAGTGTGAAGGAGTTGTGGGGTGTGAGAGAATTTAGGTAGCTGGCAGGGTGCTTGAGAGATGCTTAGCCTTCAGTTGGTGTAAAAAGAAAGCCAGCCAGTAGCATTTAAGTAGACAGGGAGAAATGGTATAAATAAGGGCTGCTATAGATTTGCTTTATCTGTGTTATGAAGTTGTACTAAGCTTCAAAAATAGCATGCAACACTGAATGCCCCTTCTGCTCTTTAAATCTGTAAGACTCTGGAATTTGCCTGGAAATGGCTCCTGTGTTTGAGGACTATTGGGAGATATTAGCAAAAGAGGGTAGCTGGGTGCTAGAAAACATTGAGTGAATGGTGATGGTGTATGGAAACCTGGAGACTATAGCCTTATTTCCTTAATGATGTATCAAATGTTGATAAAAGTGTAAGACTAAGTTGATATTCCAGGAATTTTGGGGTGAATCGGGCATTATCTCCGAAGAACAGGTTTGCTGAAAATGCAATGAACCTGAGTTTTGTAAATGACATTGTCTACTTACAGGGACGGCCCTACCATTACAGAATGAGCCGGCCATCTCAGGTGGTGGATGCTGGGTGTTAAGGGAGGGGGGCGTGAGCAAGCAGCAGCAAAGTTTGGGAGGACAGAGGTGTGTGTGTGTCACATGATCTACCCTGTGCCCCCTGAGCTAACCTGCTGCCCTTGGGTGTGGTAGAAGATGGTGTCCTCTCGCTAGTGTGGAAGTTTGATTCAACTGCTAATTTGGTCCGCTTTTGTACTTAGAATGTGATGGGGTGGGGGTGGGGAGAGATGTTGTCCTTCACTTCCCGTAACAAAATGTCTTGGGCCAGCCCAGTCTACTTACTAAACCTAAGAGGATGTGTGACAGTGACCAGAGCTCTGTTGTACCCACTAACCTTTCAATATGGAAGTGTTCCTGTGTTGGGGTTAGCAGTGGTATCTGTTTTTCTGAGAGCTAAAGGATCCAGATGGGATATGCAAGCTACTAGCACCTGATGTGCTTAAAGTTAACAACCTGTAAGTTTTCTGCCCTGATGAATTAACAGGAGTTACCTTTCTGCAAATATGCAAGTTATGCTTATAGTCAAATCAACATCCAAGTCAGGCAACATACAAGATAACCGAAAACTGGCCAATCTAAAGGCCTGATTTGAAATATCTTCCAATCCTGAAATGTTCTCACATCCAGATAGACTATTATGTTAAAGCACCACCAGATTATTTCATAGGACCATTGGAAGCTGCCTTATAATGAATCAGACCATTGATCCATCTAGCCCAGTATTGTAGTCATAGGCCCCATTTAGAAGACACCTTAAACCATGGTTTTAACCATGGTGTTTAAGCCAGAAAGCCGGGCTGTGTTCAGAAGACACCTTATGGCTTTAACCATGGTGAATAAAGCAAAAGGCCTTATTCACCATGGTTAAAGCCATGGTTTAAGGTGTCTTCTGAACAGGCCCACTGACTGGCAGCATTCTGCAGGGTTTCAGACAAGATTTTTTCTAAGCCTACCTGGAGACACCAAAGACTGAACTTGGAACCTTCTGTATGTGATCTACCTATGGCCCTTTTGATCGCTTTTGCTCTAGGAACCTTCAATTAAATTGTTCCTCAGAAGCTTGGCTTTGTAATGCTTAACTAGCCAACCCAAATTCAGCCATGTTACCAGAAACTTCTAGAAGGCTTCTATTCATTCCAGGAGATTCATTGAATCTTTTGATTATACCCAATCCTGAGTATAAACAAGGTTCTCTCCTTGGTGCTTTTGGCTGAACTCTGTTACTGTTGAGTCCAAGCCTTCCTTAAGAAGCTAATTTCAGGATCCAATACACACTGATCGGCTGTTGCTCTCCAAAGTTTGACCTGTGACTCTTCCAAAGTTTGCCTGACATGTTGTTCTTACTTTGTTATCTGCTCCTAGCACTGGTCTCGATGTATTTGAAAAGCGAAACCTATGTGTTTATGCCTCACCCTGCCTCTGCCTTTTCTTGCTGTATCACTGCTATTAGAAAGCGTAAAGGAATAATCTGCTAGTCCAGTGCCTAGAGTTGTGTATTATCTATTCTTTTCTTTCTGTAAATATTTGCAGTAAAATAAATATGTAAGTTTTTCCCATCCTTAAGCTCTGTTACATATCTTGAGCTAATTTCCCCATGTTGAATAAATATGGTGTATGCCATGCCTCTGCAAAAGTTCCTAATATTATTTATTTTATTTATTTATTTATTTATTATTATTATTATTATTTATTGCATTTTTATGCCACATTGCGTTATTTTTGTGCCTTTCAAGTACCTCCGTACAGACACGTGTTTACATACATGTGTGATTGTGGACACATAGTAACATTCCAGAGATACTTGGAGACTGATATTGTAATAGCTTGTGCTAATATAACAGCTTTTAAAGAGGAACATAAATATTATCCAGCACATGTGGAATTACTAGCTATAGTTACTTATACGCATGAACTTAAGGTGCAATTCTATCCATGTTTAGAGAGAAAAAAGTCCTACAACTCGCAGCGTTCCTCAGCCACCAAAAGTTGTAGGCCTTTTTTCTGTCAAGCCTGCATTGGGTTGTGCCCTTAGCTAC
The DNA here is from genome assembly GCF_023053635.1 of Elgaria multicarinata webbii. NCBI lineage: Eukaryota > Metazoa > Chordata > Lepidosauria > Squamata > Anguidae > Elgaria > Elgaria multicarinata. Next base: position 121,920,685 of record NC_086174.1, read on the forward strand.
TATCTATTTGCTATACTATTTTTCCTATGGACAGTTTATAACTCTTTAAAATTGCTATCCCAAGATTATCTATCCATATACCCAAAAAGTGGCATAGGTATATTACTGTCTCACGTTGCTAACTAAATTGAAGAGATGGCGCCCGCAGTAGAAGCTATAGAATGTGAACATTTGACCTATGGGAGAAGGGAAAGCTGCAGTGCAGCCATAATGTCGTAAAGATGAAGAAGCATGGCAAGGATCCTCCCTGCAGGCTGAACAAACAGGAGATATTATCCTGGTGCATATCAAAATGATTAAGAATGGGTGAGCAACTGTCAGGCCTGAATTTGGCAGAGGACTCCAGGTCAGCTTCTGCAAGGTTATGCAACAATGGTGGTGTTTCTATGTAACAATAAACCAGAATCGCTGAGAATCCTGGCTTATTGTTTATTAGTAGCATGCTTATTTATTTATTTATTACATTTTTATACCACCCAATAGCTGAAGCTCTCTGGGCAGTTCACAAAAATTAAAACCATAATAAAACAACCAACAGGTTAAAAGCACAAATACAAAATACAGTATAAAAAGCACAACCAGGATAAAACCACGCAGCAAAATTGATATAAGATTAAAATACAGGGTTAGAACAGTACAATTTAAATTTAAGTTAAAATTAAGTGTTAAAATACTGAGAGAATAAAAAGGTCTTCAGCTGGCGACGAAAGGAGTACAGTGTAGGCGCCAGGCGGACCTCTCTGGGGAACTCATTCCACAACCGGGGTGCCACAGCGGAGAAAGCCCTCCTCCTAGTAGCCACCTGCCTCACTTCCTTTGGCAGGGGCTCACGGAGAAGGGCCCCTGTAGATGATCTTAAGGTCCGGGCTGGTACATATGGGAGAAGGCGTTCCTTCAAATAACCTGGCTCCAAACCGTTTAGGGCTTTGAATGTCAATACCAGCACTTTGAATCGGGCCTGGACCTGGACTGACAGCCAATGAAGTTGTAAAAGGACTGGCGTAATGTGATCTCGCCAGCATGCTGATGCACACTGCTTGATCACTCCCACTAGTCTCCTCCTGCAAGTGGGGAGCAGCTAAACAAACCAGGAACTCATCAGCAAGGAAAAGTTTAGCATTATTTATTTATTTATTACATTTCTATACCGCCCAATAGCCGGAGCTCTCTAGGCGGTTCACAAAAATTAAAAACTTTCAAAGTATAAAACAACAGTATAAAACCATACTATAAAATACAATATAAAAGCTCAAGCAGATTAAAAGCAGCAGCAATGCAAAATTACAAATTTAAAACACCAAGTTAAAATTTATTTATAGACTGTTAAAATGCTGGGAGAATAAAAAGGTCTTCACCTGGCGTCTAAAAGCATACAGTGTAGGTGCCAAGCGAACCTCCTTAGGGAGCTCATTCGACAGCTGGGGTGCCACAGCAGAGAAGGCCCTCCTCCTGGTAGCCACGTGCCTCACTTCCTTTGGCAGGGGCTCGCGGAGAAGGACTGATTCCTGGCTTGTCGCTCCCAAACAAACCAGTAATTGGAAACCAACAACATACCCTGGCTTCAGATGCCATCTTGTTAAGGGAGTGACAGACCACCAGCCCTGGTAAGGATGTACCCTAAGTTTTGCCTGTTGGCAAATTTCTGGTTTGTTTAGTTGCTCCCACTAGTGGAGGAGCCAAGTAGGAGCAATTGGGCATGATTGATAAACCAAGATTCTCCAGGATGTTAGTTTATTGTTACATGCAGGCACAGCCATTGTTGAATAACTTTGTGGAGTCTTCTGACAAATGCAGGCCAAATGTGTACCGGTTTTGGTTGCTTAAAAAGCTTTCTGTATCAGGTTTAACTGTTCCAGTGACATCAATGGGTCAGAGCCAAAAAGCATGCTCTGTGGGAGTTTTGAGAGTTGGATCTCCCTGTGCTTTTATTTTAAGCATAAATGCAGCTGGGAATGGCTGCAGATTTGTTTGAGGTGTGTCTTTCTGTCCTTGCACCATTTTCTTGATCAACCCCCTGCCAGCTGCTATTTTTCTCTTGAGGGGAAGTAGAGATACCTGCTGTTGGTCTCCTTTAACTGCTTCCATTCCTGCTTTTGTGCCTTCAGTATGTATTCCATATTTTGCAAATCCTTCAAACATCCCCTTCTGTTATCTACACTGCTGCTCCTTCTAATCCCTCTTCCAAATTCAGTTCTTGTGAAACCTTCCAGTATCATGGCTTTCCCCCCCCTATGCTGCCTTCTTTCCTTTTAAAATGCATCCCGTATACTGCATTGTCAGGCTCTAATTATATTTTTAAAACATTTCTTTTCCTTTGCTGTCATTGAGCTGAAGAATATTTCTGTTTCTCTAAGAGTGGCAGACACTTGCTTTCCTAGTCTGGCTTCTTTTAAGCAATACATAATTTGTAGAGCTTTGTTGGCAAAAATTCATATGAATAGTCAAGTGTATAAACATTTGAGAAGCACAGTGTGGAGGTGCTTACAGTTAGTACTAATATTTGAGTGTTTCTGATGTAAAAGCATATTGGGGGAGGAAACCTTGTCCACCTACATAATAGAAAAAAGAAGCTATCCTATGTTGGTTTCACTTCTAGCAATTCTTGTAGCTTTACAAGCTTTCTCAGTAAGTGTAAGACAAAGTTACTAACATCAGGAAGAGAACTTAGGTAGGACTTAGTATCTCTGCAGATCTTTCTTTTTCTAAGATCAGTTTTCTCTTAAATAGCTTCTTTTTTCTATATTGGATTGTGATCACCTCAGGCCTATGTTGACCATCTCATTGGTATATTTATATCAAATTAGTGAACTAGAATTGGTGTGTCTCTCTTTTCTCAGAGTAGATCCATCTAACTTTTCCTTATCCGTTATGATGGCGGGTGGGGTGGGGGTAACCTCTGGCCTATAGGCCTAATTAACCCATAGAAGTCACCCATCCTGCCTGCATAGCCTTCTTGAATTTCTCCAAGGGCCAGGTGTTCACCTCCATCACAAGATGACTTACAAATATCATCATGAAAACAATAAAATCAATAATAAGAATAGCACAGGCTGAAAAGAAAATAATCAAGTTGACATACATAGAAAATATTCCCAAGAAGCCTCTCAAGATGTGTTTAAAAGCAGGAAGTGTGGGGGCTTCTAAGTCAGGGCTGGCGCTGCCATAGAGGCAGCTCAGGCGGTGGTCTAGAGCGCCAAGCAAAGGAAGGCGCCGAACAGCACGCCCGGAAGCCACTTCTGGGTGCGCTGTTCTGAAGCTGCTGCCCCGGCCGCCCCCCAACCCCAGCGTCCTGGCTTCGAAGCCAGCACCTGCTCCTGGCTTCAAAGCCAGGACGCTGGGGTTGGGGGTTGCGGCAGCGGCTTCAGAATGGTGCTGCCCCACCCCCTAACCCCAGTGTCCTGGCTTCGAAGCCAGGCGCTGGGGTTGGGGGGTGGTTTCAGTACGGGGCGCCTGACTAGGGCGCAAAATAGTCTAGCACTGGCCCTGTTCCCAGTTTTTCCCCAGGGAGAGAGTTCCACAATCTTGGTGCAGCTCGCTACTATGCTACTGAGGTACAGTTCCATAAAAGACCTCTTTAGCTGATAGTTCTCCCATATATGAGGGGACAGGGAAGTAGATGTGCCATGGGCTGGACCCTGGGGAGAGCCTAAAAGCCCCATTGTCTTGGCTGTGCTGTTAGGGTGTTGCTTTGTGATGTGGGAAGCTTCCTTTCTAGTCCTGCATCCTCTCCCCTATTCCACAGGATATTGTCGCTGCTCACCTGATAGGCTTTGCCTTGTGGAAGCTCCATTTCCATCTTGTAGGAGTGAGGGTCAAATCAGTGTTGCAACATTCACTTCTACTGAGCTATTGGATTGTTTGGTTTAGTAAGAGCTTGCAGTTGCTGTATACCTTCTTCCTTACCCAAATAGCTTCCTTTCCCTTGCAAGATTACTAATTACTAATACATTGGAAGCGTTATGTGTAGGCAGTGCTCCCATAGCAGGCCTAGAAATTTCACCAGGGTTGGGGAGTAGTATTGCTTCCATGTGCAGGCCTCCCCGTTCCACTGCCTGTCTATGAAGCTGGCTGAGAAGTGGAATAACAACCCTTCCTTCCCTGTTGTGCCCTGACAAAAGAGTGGTTTTCTCTACGTGGCTGCTCTTTGGCTGCCAGGGCTTTCAATCCCCTGTCTAAAGAGAGCCCTGCGGCTTCTGACAATGGCCCAGTTCACACATTGGCCATGGAAGCTCACTAGGTGACTTTGGGCCAGTCACAGACTCTCAGCCCAACCTACCTTACAGGGTTGTTGTTGTGAGGATAATAATGGAGATGAGGAGGATTATGTACACCATCTTGGATTCTTTGGAGATAAAAAGGTGGGATATAAACGGAATAAATGAATAAATAATAAATAAATCACTACTACCCAGACTGTGAACCTGGCAAGTGCTAGTACAACCTGCCCGATCACTCCTACTGTGAGAAGGAGCAGCTAAACTGGATCCCAACTCTTGCTTGTCAGAGGAGAGACAGGTCAGAGTTCCTGGTTCTCCTGTCATGGTGAACAACCCAAAGATGGAGCATATCATAGCGGGAGTGTTTGGGCAGCATTCACCAGCAGGCAGCCATGTTTGCAACTACCCAAGGTGTAAAAAAAGCTTAGGTGGCTGTGAAGTGCGAGTCAGTTGCTGCCCTCCTATTCACTGGGCTAAGCTCTGAGAAGGGGGGAACCATAGACTTTGGAGTGTGCTTCTACTTTCTGTGGATGACAACATGATGTCACTGAGATGTTCCAGCTGTCACTGCATGTTGATTAGTGCCTTCTATTTATGGGTAATATGGGGTGTTATTGGCATAAGACATTGAAGTGGCAGTGTAGTTGCCAGGGATGCAATGAATAGCTGTCTGTGTGGTGTGTTTCTACAGCTATTTTGCTTTCTTTATTGCTGCTGAGAGCCCATAGCATTGCAAGTAGATTATAACAATTTCCATGTTAGACTGTGGTAGCAAAAACAGCAGTGTCTCGTGATGCCTTAAAGACTAAAACACCTAATTCTGGCATAAGCTGTCGTGGACACTGTCATCAGGTACAGTAGAATAAAAATGTGTTAGTCTTTAAAGCATCTCAAGACTCTTTGTTGTTTCATGTACATGATGTTGGTGATCTTGCAGCCCTGGCTTGGCTGACTTGCCCTCCAAGTGCCTCTTTATAGCACAGGATGTTCTATGCAGAAGCAAGGTGTGACCCTCCAGATGTTGGACTGCACCTCTCAACATCCCTCACCATCGGCTATGCTGGCTAGGGCTAAAGGGAGTTGCAATCCAACATCTGTATGGTCTCAAGCTGTCTACACTTCTTGTAAAGCATCCAAAATTCCAGCAATTGTCATTTCTCCAATACAACACGGCTACTTGGTTTTCAAAGAAAATAAGTGGTTTTTCTTCCATTTATTTCTTTTGCTCTTCGTGTATAGATCAGCAATCTTGAAGGCATTGAGGCCAGCAACGGAGGTGTTTCTTTTCTTGTTTGAGTGAGATTGCAGCGACATTCAAAATATCAGTTAGGAGAATACTAGCTGACTTGGTCACACTGAAATGCAATTTTATAATGATTTTTTATCTCTCCTTTCAACTCCTTGTGCCTCAGGGTGGGCATAGATGTGCTTTCAGAATGCTCAAGACGGCTTTCTGTGGCATTATGCACCCTACAAATGCACAGCCTGGAGTGAGCATTTGTAGCTACATCAGCATGTTTAATAGTCCAGGATTTATCATGGACTTTTGCTTTGGGGGAGAAAAAATGACTTGCAGAGAATCTTGATGTTTGCATGTGTTTCAGGTCCATATAGGAACACCAATAACTTGAGTAAACATGCATATTCTGTAGCTGCCATTTTCCAAGATGGCTGACATGCAAAAGGGGACATGTTATAACACGCAAGTGACTGTAGAAAACTCAGTTTGGTGGCAAAAGATAGGATTTTAAAGTCAAGATGGTTAGAATAATTATTACTAGTCTCTACTACCATCAGTATAGTCCAGTGGACTGATAAATGCTGTCCATTATGCAGGTGTGAAACAGTGTCACAGTGCATCCTAAATAACAACACTAAGTTCAAAAATGTACTTGCATGTCAGTCAAAAACATGTGCTCTTTGAAAGTTGTTTCTGATTTCAATAAATGTTTGTTTACTTTTATTCTACCCTTCCTCCAAGGAACTCAGGGTGGTTGGTGTACATGTTTTTCTAATCATCTTGACTTAAACCTATATTTTGGGCACCAAAATGAACTTTCTGCATGTACTCATTTAGGAGTTATCACATATCCCCATTTACATATCAGCCAGCTTGGAAAACGGCAGCTACAAAGTTAGTGCAGAATGGGCAGGTCTACGCAAATTGTCCTGAGCTTGAGAAACATACAAATAGACTCTCTGCAATCTTCTTTTTTTTAAAAAAAATATGGGTCCATTGCAGATCCTGGACAATTAGGGCAATACACCATTGAAAAGCAAGCAGCATAGCTTGTCACTGCTTGCTAATACAGGTCTGATTGTGAAGCTGCCTTTGTGTATGGGACAGAATAGTCATAGCTTTTAGCAGGCACTTTGTTCTTTACCATCTGATTTGTGGGGTGTCAAGTACATGTTAACCAATGTTATAAATGCTCACTAGCTTTCAAGAGGTTTGGTACTTTGGGCACTATACACAAGCCGTCATTCAATATGAATTGTATAGAATATTTCCCCTTGGCACTGAAAGCACTCATGTAAAAACACTTAAATACACCATAACAAATGATCCTATAACATTTTTAATAGGAAATCTTCCAAATGGAATACTTTGAAATTAGTGTGTCTCAGGATTCTGGCCATCCTGTAAGTCCTTTCTGCAGCCTCCAAATGGGAGATAATATACTAACTTTGCAGAAGGTTAGAACAAAAGATGAATTGTCAAGTAAGATGCTACATGCATTTTCTTCAGCATAGGTAAGAAAATGGGCAAATGGTGGTCTTCTGATTTGGGCTACCATACTCCAGGAGGGGGAGTTAAACATTACGTCCTACCATTTCCTTCCAATCCAAAAGAACAAAAGAAAAAAGTATCAGTTTGTGGAAAGGGAGACTTCTCTTTTTTTAATCCCTGGGGGAGGATTTTCTTTGGAAAAAAATGTGTGTGTGGGGGGGGGGGGGGTTGGTCCCAATCCGAATCAACGCCATGCATGCTTATACAAGAGTAAAGCAAATGTGACAAGCCTCAACTTCATGCTATGTGCATTTTGAAATCTGGCCTGGCAGAGGTGTGGTAGAATCCTCACTATCATGCTGTGATGTGCTTGCAAGGCACTTTGAGAGGAAAGATATGCATGAAGTTCTCTGTAAACGGGTCTTTTCTGTGGCAGCATCCCAATTATGAGGGTCCATCCAGCAAAGAAGGTAGCCTTAGGGCGACTCTAAAACTGTTCCCTTTAGGCTGGCTTTTGATGGTTTTAAAATAGTTTTACTCTACTCTCTAGATGTTTTAAAGATGGTTTGTCCTGTTCTCAATTTGACTGTTTTCATTTGTATTTCACTTTGGGGATTCTTGGGCAGGAAATAAAGCATCTGTCATGACTTGAGCTCCACAATTCATTAGTGGAGGTATCTGGTCCTACTTTGTTTGATTCATTTGTGGAGGTATCTGGTCCTACTTTGTTTGAGGATGGTGACAGGGTGGTTCTATCAGCTGCACTTCAAATTGCTGCTTTTAATCTTCAAATCACTAAATGGCTCCGGACAAGGTTATCTGCAAGGCCACCTTCTCCCATATATACCTACCTGAACGTTAGGATCCTCTTCAGAGGCCCTGCTCCGGACACATCACTGAAATGAGATGAGGCAGATGGCTGCTAAGGAGATAGCTGTTTTGGTGGTGTCATCCCAGCCATGGGACAGCTTTCTCAAAGAGTCTTGTCTGGAGCCATCTTTAATCTTTTCTGCTCCAAATGAAGATATTATTATTCACACAGCTTTTCTTCCTTCTTCTTAAAAAAATGTTTTTTTAGCCTGGGCCTATCAGTTTAAAACTTTGTGTTTTTAATTTTGTTTAAAAACTCAAGTTTAAATAAGTTTTTATTGTTCCATATTGTATTTCAATGTTATGGTTTTTTATGAGCTGCTCAGAGAAGTTCTGTTATGGGGCAGTTATATAAATACCATAGTAAATTAGCAAAGTATAAAGTATTTAGTACTGAAAAAGTTGTTGCTACATTTTCTCTTTAGTCAGAGCTTCTTGCATAGAGAAAAGAAAGAAGTAAACAGATGTTACTGCATGTTTCACTTAGTCTGCAATTTAATGCACTATATAATTGGCTTTAGTGAAAATGCAAAACAGGGGGCTAATTTTCTCTTCACGCATTCTGCACCTCCTATGATTATGGATTCTGGTTATAGCCTAGGCTGGAGTACCAGCCAGCACTGCAATTTCACCTTAAAAGACTAGCAATGAATATTGCAATTGTGTTTTGCCTCCCTCCCCACTCCGTGTAAATATGACATGGTAGAACCCTAATTGAAACAAAAGGGGGAAAACCTTTTGAAAATTGACTAATTGGATATTGAGATATTTTGGATCTTAATGGAATGCCCAGTTTTTACAACTCTTGTGTACAAATAGTGGGGTGGCCTCTGGTAAAGGGTAACTCCACTTCTTAAGTACCTGAAGGACATTTTCCAGTGCCACTAAGGGCACAATCCTATGTATGTTTCAGCAGATAAAAGTCCTACAACTCACAGCATCTTGCCAGCCAGCCATGCTTGCTAGGGTATGCTTGGAGTTGTAGGACTTTTTTATGTCTAAACAAGCAAAGAACTGCACCCTAAAGTGTTTTTTATTTCCTTCCCAAATTGTTGGTGGATGCATGGTGATGAAAGCATCACACTGTCTTCAAGCCAGTGGGTTAGTGGCTATAGAACTAGGAGATCTAGCTGTAAGGTACCCCTTCTGCAAGTCTAATGTACCCTTGGTAAAGTTGCTGTTGGCATGCATTTCCCAAATATGGAAATAGGACCTGTCTTCAACTTGGCCAGGGTTATGTCTGAACTGAGATGGTGCGACAGAGATCCTTATGTGTTCCAAGTCTCTTTGGGGTACACCAGCCCTCCCCAACCTGGTACATGGTGTTCCCTGGGCTGGTACTGTGCTAGGCATATGGGGGCAGATAGTCTCTAGGAAGATATTAATGGCTGCCATCAAGGACCTGGACACTGCATTTGTGGATCTGTTCAGTTACGATGTGGCCTCAGTTTTCAGAGAGAATGCCACCCCTGTCTTTTGTTGCAGCATCCCAGCGCTGTATTCTCCTATGCATATGACAGACTTTTAATTATGTCTATTATATCCCAACTCTCAAAATAGCAAATCCAGCTATTTCATTAGTAAAATCATAGTAGTTGATGTGGAACATTCTCTTCCTCTCTGTTGAAAGCTGCTTTCCACATCTACAGTAGTGTATCTTCTTTACGCTTAAATGTGAAGACGTTTGCCTACAGGCATATCTAGATCAATGTTAAAAGGCAAAGATTCCCCCATGCACACTTGAGAGTACTTTTTCCCTACTAAAGCAGTTTATACATTGTTTCCGTACACAGTGAATACTGTTCCTTGAGTTATATTGGTCTGAATATGGTGCATGATGTGAAAGAGACCAAAACTGCATTTTCCACATAGATAGAACTTTTTTTTAAAAAAACTTGAGGATTCTTAAAAATCCATGAGAGGCTTTTTTGCCCCTAGGCAGTATTATAATTATTTTGCTAGGGATTTAGAGTAGGCTGCCCTTAAGGCACAGATGTCATTTTCCTACTCAATTTTATTACTCTCTCTCTCTCCCCTAATCCACACCAAGCAGGATATTGCACTATGAAAGTGGTGTGAATGCGGTATATAAAAAGCAGGAGCCACACTACTGCTTTATAGCGGTATTGAAGTGCACTGACAACAGTTGGGGCCTATTGACACATACCGTATTCCGCTTTCATACCACTATATCCTGCTTGGTGTAGTTCCTGCCTTTTATATACTGCTTTCATACCACTTTCATAGTGCAATATCCTGCTAGGTGTAGATTAGGCCTCTCTCTCTCTGTCGGCCAAATAACCAACCATTGGTCAAAAAACTCCCACCACACCACACAATAACCCATGGTGGGTTAAATAACCAACCGTTGATTATTTAAACCACCATTGGTTATCGTGTTGTCCAAGCGGCATTGTTTTGTCCAGAGTGCTAAATGCATTGTATCTTTCATTTCACAGCATCCTGGTCAGGGCCAGCCTAGATCTCATACAATGGAAAACATTTTCTTCAGGAAGCAAATTCTGCTTGTCCTGCTTCTAAGTTACATCTTCCTTTTGGGGTCATTTTGTTAAACTTCAGTGGTACTGTGGGTGGGGTAGTTACTTTCACTTTTCAGTTCACATACAAACGTATCTTAGGTAGGCCCTGATGTAACTGTAGTTTGTTGTATATGTAGCAATATAAATAAAACCGGTGGTGCAGTGAGAATGCTTGTTGATGTTCCAATAGAACCACTTCTGGCAAAGAGCTAGCATGTTTGTTCTGTGTGCCTTGCAGCATATTCCCATGTTCCCTTTTAGTAGTTTGCTTCCTTGGGATAAATTGTCAATTTCATTGCTTGGGTCAATAGTGTAGTTCTCTTACAATGTCAAGACTTGCAAGCTCCTTTGTACTCCCCCACCCCCAAGATAAAGTACTACTTGGTCAGATGTTCTCGTGCTCATCTCAGGGGACATGATCCATATGGAAGCAGCACCAAGTGGCTTTTGTTCCAAAAGCCAAGTTATGGAAAGAGTTGCGACTGTACAATAGTGGATAGGGTGACCATATGAAAAGGAGGACAGGGTTCCTGTATCTTTAGCAGTTGCATAGAAAAGGAAATTTCAGCAGGTGTCATTTGTATATATGGGGAACCTGGGGAAATTCCCTCTTCATCCCAACAGTTAAAGGTGCAGGAGCTATACTAGAGTGACCGGATTTAGGAGGAGAAAGATTGGGAGAATAAAGAGAAGAATATGAAAGTTAAAGAAATAATAAAATATTTGGGAATTAAACTTACTAAGAATTTAGAAGATTTAGAAAAGGAAAATTTAGATAGTTTGAAAAAGGAAGTTATGAGCAAATTAGAAAAATATAAACTGATACACTTATCCTGGTTTGGAAGAATAGCCCTAATAAAAATGAGGATTTTACCAAAGGTCATTTATTTAGAATGTTACCAATAAGAATATCAGAAAAAGAATTAAAAAGTTGGCAGAGTATAGTAAATAACTTTTGTAATGGTGATAGAAAAGCGAGATTAAATAAAAACAGTTGGTATGTAATGCAAAAAAAAGGAGGGCTAGGGCTCCCAAACTTAAAATTATATTACGTAGCTAATAAGTTGAGACATGTAGTCGAAACATGATAGGATTAGGAGATTTAAGTTGATTGGAGGATAGAAAGAGAAAAGATATAGATTGGAAATTAGAAAATATTTTTTTAGAGATTATGCAAAGAAATGGGGGGAAGAAATAGAGAACCCCCTTTTAAAAAATCACTGGGAAATATGGCGAGTATACAAAAAGTATTTACTTTCGAGTATTTCCCCAATATCACCAGTGATAATGATGCGGAACTTTCCGGGAAACTTAAAAGATAAATTGGGGAAAAGTTTAATAGAGAGGAAGGTAATGAAGTTAAAAGATTGGCTAGAAAACTATCTTCAATTAGAACAATGGACGAAGAAATGGTTAAAAGATAATGGAGAGTGTAGAGCGGTTACAAAATTTGAGGACCTGATTTAAAAAAAAACTGGGAAAAGGGAAAACAAATTAATAAAAGGGTTAACAAGTGAAATATATAGAATACTAGTGGAAAAGGGGGAGACGGGAAGTGTTGGCAAGGTGGTTTGGGAAACTGACTTGAAAGAACAAATAGGACAACAGAGCTGGGAAGGAATATGGAAACAAAGAGTGTTGAGAAATATGTCTGTGAGGATAAAAGAAAATTATTATGAGATTATATGGAGGTGGTACCTAACCCCGGTGAGATTAAATAAAATAAATAAGTTGAATTCAGAAAATTGCTGGAGAGGTTGTAAAAAAAAAAGGAACATATTTACATATGTGGTGGGAATGCGAATTTGTACAAAAATTATGGGAAATGGTGTTTAATGAGATAAAAGAAATTTTAGGAATGGAGATTGAAGAGACACCTATAGTGGCATTGTTATCATTTTACGGAAAATTAAATTGTAGTAAAGAGACAAAAGAATTGATAACAAATTTGTTAACAGCAGCAAGATTAATGATATCTAGGAACTGGAAGGTTCAAGGAGATTATCATATTGGTATAAAGAAATATGGGATATCGCTATTAATGATAAATTAACATGTCATATAAAAGTTAGACGAGGGATGATAAAAATGAATGATTTTAAGGGAATATGGAAACAGTTTCTAGAATTTGTATTATCAAAGGGGAGTGGGAAAGCACCTCCAGAAGAAGCAATGAGATTTTGGAAACAGGAATAAGATCCCGTGGTAGGGGGGAGCACTTTTATGTTAAGTATGATTATGTTAATAGAATAAGCTAGTATATATGTTATCAATATTATCTAATATTTTATGTATTAAGTAGTATTGTTTTTTGTATGGATGTATGTTTGAAGTATTAAATAAAAATTTAAAATAATAATAATAATAAAAAATAGAGTGACCAGATTTAAAAGAGGGCAGGGCACCTGCACCTTTAACTGTTGTGATGAAGAGGGAATTTCACCAGGTTCCCCTTATATACAAATGACACCTGCTGAAATTCCCTTTTCAATACAACTGTTAAAGATACAGGAGCCCTGTCCTCCTTTTCATATGGTCACCCTAATACTGGAGGTAGTCCTTTATGCAACGTATAGACTGAGACATACCTCCCCCTTGAGGACGAATTAATACCCTGCATTAAATCACTCTTGTGTGCCTATTTTTGTAGAGGTCAAACTCCATTGCCACAAAATTGCAACTGTATGTAGGGCCTGATGTCACACTGTAAAGCCTCTTGTGATCAGCACACACTTGTTTCCGCCAGTTGTGAACTGGCTCCCAAAAACAGCATCCTGCTCTTCAAACTCTCTCTTTCGACCCATTCCCTTCTCTTTAAAAATGAATGCTCTTTGAATGGTAATGGCAGCAAGAATGTCAAGGTTTTATTTCAAGTTATAAATACAATCAACTGTAATTGCTAAACTTATTTTATTGCCATCTTTTTAGCGTTCAGAAAGAAAGTGTTGGAGAAACTTTTTCCTGCTCCTGTTCCTCCTGATACGGTTTCTTCAAGTACAGAGAGCAGTATTGTTCTGAGTGGTCCAGTTTCCGAGCAAGAAGATCCCGAGAGTGCAGCTTTGCAAGGATACTCGAGTTTACCAGGTAATAATGCAATCTGCGGATTGAGATACCCTACTCTTACAAATCTTGCTAGATCACCACTATCTTGATTAGAATAATGCATGAAATGAAAGAAAATAGTGTGGTTTGTGTTCATCTTTATTGCAAGGATGCAACTAAGCAAAAGATACTGGCACGATAAGGCCGTTTGTTTCCGGAAGAGTACAAGGAAACATACAAGGATACAGAGACTGTGGTTGGTGGTGGCTTCATTCCTTGAGCTCGATTTTAGTATTGAATTTGTTATGTTTTACTTTTACATGTTGTACGTCACCTAGAGAACACATATTATGAGGACACCAACAAATACAAATATTTAAAGGACTAGCAAGTACAGAAATTTATTTGAAAAGACGAAAGTATCTTGTCTTAAACTTTCAGCCAGCATCAACTTACTTGCAAAGCAAAAGTCACATTTGATAATTTGCCACTAAAACAATAACACAACTGTCAGTTGCAAAATACAGTCTTAAATTACTGATGAATCGACACTCAGGAATTACTCATTTTAGAATCAAGCCAAGAAAAAGAGTCCAGTGCAATTTGAATTTAATTGATTTTGCATCCAAGCCAGCCATACTCAATAAAGGTGCTGCTTGGATGGGTTTACCCTCCATTTGCAGCCCATTCCCTGAGGGAAAACATGTTTCCTATTAGTTTGAGGTATCATCTGGGCAATCCCTTAGACATGCCCTTAATCTTTCCTGCATGCTCAATTCTCCCCTGCAAAAGTGCCTCAATCCTGATACAGTTTTCCACCAGCTGAACTCCCAAACCAAATGCAGGCCTAGTTGCGGAGTAGTGGTGGGGGACTGCTTCTGAAGGAGGAGAGACATTCTCAGGAGAGAATTGGAGGGAAGGGAAGGATTAAGTCCCCCACCCCCCTAGTCTGCTCATCATTTCTCCCCCATCAGTGATATGTGCATCCACATTACCACAGCAAATACAGGTTTGAGAACCTTGCCTGAAGACTATGAATGTGCATATTCAATTGGCAGTGAAGGTGGTGCTATTTGGAAGTATTTCCTGTGACATATTTCTAGCAGAAAAAACCTTAATTCATCATTGCATGCTGCCCTCTTGTTCTACCAGAATAAGAAATTGTATAGGTCTCTACAGTGGCATAATTGTTGCTGGAATCTAAAACCTGATTTTGCAATAAATCCTGGGGCCTTGCTAGACCAGAGGTTAGCGCGGTGTGAGGCCCGTGCTCGCCCCTGTGCATCCAAATGATGCACAGGGGATCCCGGCCTCAGCCAGGGCTCGAGCCGCCCTGGAACCGCGCTAACCAGAACCACTTGTAGCGCGGTTCTTCCTGCAGTCCCGGCCTCAGGTCGGGACCACGCGCGTCTGCCACTTTTCCTGGCTACCGCACTTACGCGTGAGTAACCAGGAAAAGCAGCGGACGGGCTGCAGCGCTCCCACCGCCACCAAGTCCCCAGCCTCCATTTCCCGCCCCCCCAATGTCCCCAACCTGTGTTGGCCTCTGCCGCCAAGTCCCCGGCCTGTGATGCCCAGAGCTGCCATATCTCCCGGCCGGGCATCACAGGCCAGGGACTCAGCAGCGGAGGCCATCACAGGCCGGGGACATGGGAGGGCGGGAAACGGAGGCTGGGGGCATGGGGGGGGAATTGCGGGTGGGAGACATCGGGTGTGGGATTGGACATCGCGGTTGGGGGGTGGGCAGGAGAAGGAGAACGGGGCTGGGGGACATCGGGTGGGGAATCAGACATCGCGGGTGGGAGAAAGAGAACGGGGCTGGGGGACATTGGGGGGAATCAGACATCGTGGGTGGGGGGCGGGTGGGAGAAGGAGAACGGGGTCGGGGGGGAGAGAAGGAGACTTAAAAAAAACTACTTACCTTTCCTGGCTCCTGCTGCCTCTAAAAATTAAAAAATGGCGGCCGCAACAGCTCTCCTCCAGAGCTTGTTGTGGCTCCCGTCTGAATAAGGGTGAGATCTCACGTTATTCCTAACGCGAGATCTCCCCTCCTCTCCTCCGGATTATCAGGTAGGTCTAGCAAGGCCCCTGGTATATTAACATGCTCAATATCAACACTTCTTCTTAACTTGCCTTTACTTGGATTAAGTTGGTATGTAAGTGCAGAAGTATCTTTTTACTGCTTCAACAATGCTGTTGTCTTAGACCTAAATAACATTTGTGCACACAGTCTAGACAAAAATTTGCTTGTCTCTATTAAAAAAAACCTGCTCTGATTCTCAGGATTGAATATCAGTGATACACTGGCAAGCAAGGCAAATATTGTCTATACATATTCATAAGAAAATCTTTGGCAGTGCAATAATGGAATAAACAACTTTTGCAGACTGATTAAACAATTCATTTTAGCAGTTAATTACTGTGGCAAGAAGGAGCAACAGACTGTAATTATTACATTGTAGAGTAGAATATGACATTTTAAATGCGTTTCCATCAAGAACTAGTGCTCTGTTGGCTGATTATGTTAACATGACATAACTATCAATATGATAGTTGATTATTCATAATGTTCTGAGGCCATGGTTTCTTCTTTGGATCAAAGTACTGCTGCTTTTAACTCTGTTTCTGTTGGGCCTTTCTCTCTACCCAAATGTTATTAAACAGTCTTCTCTAGAGCAGGGGTGGGGAGAAAAAAGATCTCCAGGTTATTTGGACTTTGCCTCTCCCGAGTACCTCCTCCAAATTCTAACCTCCTTCTGGAAGAGCTTCTTTCTCCTTGCTGGGGCTCAGTCTCACAGGTCTTCTGGTTGTGGCCTGCTGCTGGCCTTCCTCCTTAAAGCCTGACCTCACACCACTCTTATGCCTTTTTAATGTTATTATTTATATAGTGCTTATAGTGTGGACCATATTTGAAGTGCTAAGTGCTCAGTAACGTTGCCCACAAGTAAAGCTGTCCTCCACTGATTTTTACGTAGTGCAAATGACATCAAAGTGGAAATTGAAAAAGAAACGTACTTTAATTGAAGGAAGATCATTTTGTAGTTAGTACCCAAACAGCCTGTAGAACCCTAAAAAAAAAAAGTTACCGACACTTGCTTTTTTAGCATCTTAGCTTACTGCAGAAAGAATATTAAAAAAGACACCACAGCCGTTGAACTCAGCTTGGCACTTCTCTCAGCTCAGCGCCCTGACAACTGCCCACCTCACCCCACCTTAAGGCCTGCCCTGCGTAAGAGAGATTCTTGGCTTCTGGGTTGTTATCAAAAGTAGTTCAAATAACAGCAGCAAGTTCTTGCTTAGTAGGATAAGACGATATTAACTATATGTGAATATAAGTGTAGCCAACTGCAGATAGAGGAAAGACAAAAGGATGCCTATAACGTTCTGAAAGCCTTTTGAGTGCTGTGCCTTTATGTATTCAAGCTCTCCTCCACAATCAATTTTAGAAAAGAATGTGCTAGAAACAATCTTTTCTAAAATTAAAAACAATGACATTCTCTGAGTTCTACACAATAACTCCTCTAGTGAGAGCTATTTGATTGTTCATTAATAGTTTGGGACAGTGATGTGGGGTGGAACATCTTCTAGGGCTTTATTTTTCTGCAGAAAACTTTCGTTTTCATAAGTTCATTAGTAAAACAGGATGTATGCCAATTGCAAATACAACATTAGGCAAGCTTGGCAATTTCAAAGTTGTAATTTATGCTTTCAGGTGATTATCCCTAGCATACATATACATAATTGAAATACATATATTTCTCAGAGTGAAATGGAACTAATAAATAGTGACAGCAAAACTGAAGATACCCAACAATCTTAATGGAAGCTATAGATCCTGACTGATACCCCTGTACCTGACAGACAACATAAGCAATGATGCAAAAAAAACTGTGCAAAAAATACAAAAATGGTGGGAAGATGGTGAAAATGAACTGGCGTAAAATTCTTTCCCAGTGACAAGCACATGCCCTATAACAATATGTAGCAGCCAAACTGTAATACATAGCAGAATGTGATCAAAGAAGATCTTGGCAATGGGTGGGAGGATAGGTGGTCCAGGAAGGCACTGCCTGGACCTTGAGATAAATAGGCCAGGAGTAGGCTGTTGGGAAGAAGTTCATCCTTTGGTTTAGGCAGAGTAAGGCATGCCATTGAGCTGCTTCTATTTGGCTGCACTTGATTCTGCTTCCTCCTGCTGCCACCCCAACACAGGCCACAAAGTGGGGCCCCTCATCAAGTGTGGGCACTTGAGGTTCACCCAAAGAGAGGACAAACAAGGGCACAGATTTTCATGTGTACTTATGTATAGATGCCCATTTATCTCAACATAGTGGGGAATACTGTGACCAGTGTGCCTGCTGTCCAGTCACTAACTGTTGATGGGCAACTTTAAGGCTCCTGCTCTCTACTCTTACAATTCTTTATCTTTGAATTAGACTTGGAGTGGATGGGTCTTCATATAGAGGACTGTCCTTGTAAAGTAGGACTCATGGCTAACATAGTTGCAAGAGAGACAGCAAAACCACCTGCCCTCAAAGAAAAGCATATGAAGAATGGTGATTGCTTCAGAAATCCCGAGGATGGGGCCTTTGAGATTGTGGAAGTAGACCTCTTCAACCCTAAGAGCTTCCAATTCTAATGCGTGAACAATGTGCCTGTGCTGTTGGAAGTTTGCAAATTTCAGACCAGAATCTCCCCAAACCTTTTGAAAATTATATTTAGTTCATGAATGAGAAATTCAGCAGGAAACTAAGAAGGCATCTCTAAGAATTATGATTCTCACCCACCCCCCAAACATCAAGCCCCTGCTACTTGTCCAAAAGATTCTAACACCCTGAAGAACTTTCACATTTGCTTCTCATTAATTCCAGCACTGATTAACACCTCATTATTAATCAACATTGGCAGGAGAAATCAGCCCCAAGACTTAGCAGTTTGAGGGGTTTAGCATGAATTTAGGGAAATGAATTTACCGAATAGTTTCAATTAATTTTTAGCTTGATGTCTTTTTAGATTGCATGATTAATCAGTTTGCATCTTACTGCATTATTTCTGTTTCCTTTGTTGACCTCTAAAAGTCTAGACTTCTCATTAGTGTCTAAAACTATCTGGAGCACGGGGACAAACTGTTGTTTTTACATTGTTTTAAAAAATAAAGAGGGGTGGAACTTTGGAAATTTAACTTCTTCAGTCCTGTGAAATGACCTAATTTCTTCTGAGCAAAGTAAAGCAGGCTAAAAAAAAATAGATTTCCCATCAAGATCTATAGGAGCCACATTCAGCAATCTTCTTTCTAGAAGGCAGACAGAAAGGCAAATTGTGTAACTTCTTTATCAAAGCAATAATGGTGGGAGGAGGCATTCCTTTAGCTATGTTAAATTTCTCAATAGCTACAGATTTTAAAAGCACTATATAGCAGTATGACTGCATTTTGGCAAGTGTAGCCAAGTTATATTAAGGCTCTTCAAAAGGCCTTCCAGAAGTGCACCATAATTGCTTATGAGTGATGTTACTCCTTTGTCTCTACAAAGCGATTGTAAGAGGATTGCTGTTTGTATACGTTTACACCTTATAGATCATAGCAGTGTCTATGTGTCGTAGATATAGTTGTGTACCCTGACTTCTTTCCCTTCAGATAAATGGAGAGTTTTAGTTGAGCTTCTGTAGTTCTTATAACTGGATGCCATCCTCCACTTACAAAGTGGAATTGGTAAATTCACCTGCTGCTGTCCATCCTGCCTCTTGTTGCAGGTGCTGGCAGAAAAAAGGCAATTTTCTCTTATTTTGCCACTGTCAAGGCAAGTCAGGCAATTTGGATAAGCATGCAGGTACTATACCAAAAACAATGCAGCTTTTGTTGTTGCCTTCTAGGTAAAAAGAGTATGTTGCTGCCTCCAAGAAAAATGTACACAGTGAATCCACCTCCTGAAGATTATGTACCAGCCGCTAATAAGGAAATCTGTAATGAAAACTCTGAGGGTGATGATGCCAATGTCGATGATGCTCCAGGTGAGACATGATAATTCATGGTGTTTTCAGGTCAGTGTTTGAAGATATAAACTATAGGTGGATGGGTTATTTGGGAAGTTATACCCACTTTCAACTCTGGGCCTTCCTAGACGAGGCCTTAGCGCGCTTTGTGGGCCGGTTTCCCTGCTGTGCGTCCAGATGACGCACAGGGGAATCCGGCGCCAGGCCGCACTGAGGCCTTCTCTAACGCGCCATAAGCGAAGTCGCTTATGGCGCGCCTTTTTCACAGCCCCAGCCTCAGGCCGGGGCTGTGAAACGTCTAGGAAGGTCCGTGGCTTTTTGCGGCTACTTGCTTACTCGCGAGTAGCCGCAAAAAGCCACGGACCTGGCACAGCGCTCATACGAGCGCTGTGCCCATCATGCCAGGGGGGGTGATCCGGGGGGGGGAAGATGGGGGAGGGAAGGCCGGACCGACAGGAGAGGGGATGGCGGAGGGCGATGAACGGGAGACGGCGAGGGAAGGCGGATGGGGGGGGCTTAAATAAAAAAAAACCTTACCTTCTCCGGCGGCTTCGGGCCCCACATGGCCCCTTTAAAAAAAACCACAACATGGCCGACGCTGCAGGGCTTGCGTCGTCCCTACGCGTCGGCCATCTAGGAGGCTGGGCAGCACGCTTTAAAGTTAGCGCGCCGTCGCCCCACCTCCCTGCCGGCTTATCCCGAGGTCTAGCAAAGCCCTCTGAGACATGTTGTTATCTGTGCTAAGATTTTGGCAAACCACTGACATCTTTTGCTACGTTCCAAAGTGAGTGGAAATCTTGGGACAAATTGTAGAAGTGTCTCCAGATTGCTTATATAGTGATGTGTGTGAGTGCAGTTATGTGAAATTCTGTACTGTCAACGTCAATGGAACTTGGAACCAGTTTGGACAATGTGTAGAACGCTTGCTACAGTCTTCACAGATCTGTATCACTTCAGATAAGCGTACATTTTTTTATTTTTAAGGAAAGAGGAGCGCACAAACGCTTGTGCGCTAAAGGTAGGTGCGCTTTAAAAAAATAATTTCATTTCCCCGCTCCCCCCACCCTTCCCCCGATGGGCGCAGGGCTTATGGCTCAGCGCGAGTAATCGCAGCAACGGGCCACATGTTCCGCGGTCTCAGGCTCAGCCCGAGACCATGGAAAATATGGGCCCAAAGGGGAGTGCTCTATTCTGGGGCAAGAGAGGGATGATCCCTCCCTGATCCCAGGATCCCCTGTGCATTATGTGGACGCACAGGGACGATCCCGGGGTTCACCCCGTGATAAAGCCTGGTCTAGCTAAAGCCATACTCTCTACTAGAGCATTCTTATTGATATGTTAGCTTTGTGCATGCAGGAAGATCTTGATACTATAGTGCTTTTAATGGGTAACAGGTCAGAGTTGGCAGGCCACAATATATGCTAGTGGGCTGTGTTTGATATGATGAGTCAGATGTTGTGTGGGGCTGATGTCCTATAGATATCTTGTATGACTTCAAGAATAACAAAATAGAATTGGGTTAAACCAAATTCATAGAATATTTTATATACCTAATCATTTCAGTAGTATCCAACGCTGCAGTACCACTAATGGAAAGGATATTGCACTAGCATAAACTATCTCTTGCTCAGTGCCAATAGGACTTGTTGTTGCAATAGGTTCCCTGGGTTTTGTGCTAGAGTAACTGTACACTAGCACAATGTCATTTATGTTAGTAGTAGTGCAGCATTGGATACTGCCCATAGATGTTAATTTTTTTAAAAAAAATTAACTGTTTTTTTGCTGCCAGCTTATTCTTGGTGCACAGTGAACTTCATTTGTCAGTGCCGTCTAAGTCTTCTGCAGTGTCTCCATTGTAATGACAGTTTGATTGAGCAAATGTATACACACACATCTATCCATCAGGTCTTGAGTTATTATTACAAGTATTCCTTTGTTATTGTTTAGCATATAATCTTAATAAGATGGCGCTGGTTTAAATTTTGTCAACTTCATTCTTGGTTGAATGAAGTCCACTGCTGCTTTTATAAATGTTAAAGGGTGAAGGTCTTTACTATGAATCTTATCAAACTGTGTGGATCAAGCTACAAACATATATAAATAAGTGACAAATTAAGTCTACTTAGGCCTTAGCTAGACCTAAGGATTATCCCGGGATCGTCCCAGGGTTGTCCCTGCCTGCTCCTGGGATATCCTGATTGAGCTTTTATATTGTATTTTATATTATGGTTTTATACTGTTGTTTTATACTTTGAATTTTTTTTAATTTTTGTGAACCGCCCAGAGAGCTCCGGCTATTGGGCGGTATAGAAATGTAATAAATAAATAAATAAATATCCTTATTCCAAGAAGCCTTTCTTTAACATGCAGCCTTGGATTTCTGTGTTGTTGTTGTTTTGCTTCTTTTTAAATTTTGTTTTAACTCTTTTATTCTATTTTTATTATCATTTTACCTTGTACACCGCTCCGAAATTTTTCAATGGGGAGCGGTATATAAATATTCTAAATAAATAAATAAATAAATTGTATGGATAAGGATGGAAGAATGGTTTCAAGGTCTCTGAAGTGCTAGAGAATATGGATACAATATGAGAATGTGGTTTAATTCTAGGATTCAAATTTTCAAAATGGATGTGACTTTTTTTACATTTAACTTTGCTACTTTTATTTATTTAAAAGATGTATAAGCTGCCTTTTACGATAACTCCCCGAAGTTAGATATAGCTCATGAGGACAAGCAAATCTTCATAGAGCTCTTTTCTCCACAAGAGTAGCTCCATTCATTTCAGTGGAGGACCACAATCTGAGGGTGAAAAGGAATGCATATCTCTCTGTTGAAATGAATGGGGGCTACTATAGGTTGAGAAGTTCAGCATACAGTTCAGTACACCATAGAATCTTAGGCCACATCTAGACCTAAGGTTTATCCTGGGATCATCCAGGGTTCACCCCTACCTGAGCACTGGATCCCCTGTTTGTCACTTATATGAACAGGTTTGACCCCTGGACAAACCAGGGATAAACCTTAGGTCTAGCTATGGCCTTAGTGGAAGGGGAATGCTTACGCTAGGCAAAGCCATTGTAGCCATTGTAGCATTGGGGATGCTACAAGGAAAAGATATTCTTAAGGGAAGCAAATATTTAGACCATAGTGACAAAACCATGGTTTTCATTTTTTTTAATGTATTTAAGAATTACAGGTAAAAACTCATCTGTCAGTGGCAAAATATGGCAGGAAGAGATTGTGGATACTACACATCTTTGTATCCATTATATCTTTTCCATTTTACACAGGCAGGTGTTTTATAGTCTAGGCAGAATGAAAAGGTCTGATTTATGACAAGCTTGTCTAGCTGGAGACTGAAGAAGAAAAGGAACACTAACAGTATAGCTAGGTGAATATATTCAGTATAGATCTTGATCTGTCTGCACATTTTTCTACGTGCTTTCAAGCTTCTCTACTTCCTCTAGGATAATCAGTTTCCTTATTTACCTGTAGCTTTATTAAATAAATATCCTCATATCCTTATAAATAGCCTTATGAGTGGACAACATTATAATTAAAGGTACTTGGAGATAAAAAGCGTTAGGTTTAAAACAATATTTAAATATTGACATTGAATCTTCTTTGGTGCAGCAGCTTCTAATTCATATCCTATAGCTGCTTCTTTGCTGTACTGCTCTTTCTTCTACCAAGCTGGATAAAAGAAGTCCAAAACCTCAGTACTTCTCCCCCTTTTTACTATCACAGCATTTTATCTGCAGCAGTATCAGTGATTCAGGTCAGATCTGGTGAGTTCTTCAATGACACAAGACCATCACGTCTGCCTGACATAGTGCCAAATCTGTGATAGTAGTTTACTCTCCCTGCAAACTCATTTTTTCTCTTCCCTTTCTGAGATGTTCTCTGTTCTACTTGCACCAACCTATTCATACAAGCATCACAATATTTCTTTTTTTGGAATAATTGTGTTTTTTTAAAAAAAAAAAATGTTAAAGTGCCTCTATATAGATTCTTACCCTTCTAAATTGTGTGCGTTTTCTTATTATGATTTTTCTTCCTTTCTTTCTCCATTGAATTTCTTATTTTCAGTTTCACGTTTGCCTGATGAGAAAGCTCCAGGCACAGTCTTGTCAAAATGTAATCAAATTAAATTACCAAGAAAGCTTTCAGTTGAACATGCTATGTTCAGGGCTTTCCAAACTTCCTCAAGCTCCAAAATGCTGGGAAATTACAGCTGTTAAGTGTTGTGCCCCTAACAGACATGCTATTTAGGCAATATGCATCTGGTATGGTATCCTATGCTGTGGCTAGTTCCACCTTCACCACTTCCTTGGAGCTGGATGGTTGTCAGTGGCAGACGGGTAGGCCAAAGTCCCAGATTGGTCTGTTCTTTGGAATAGACACATGCAGTGTATGAAACTGGAACTATCATGCAACCAAAGCTACCATTACATGTTATACCAAACCCTATAAAGCTCTGGCTTCAGAGCTTGTTCCTCTGTCTGAAACCAATTGACAGCTATGCCAACGTTCATGCCACTAGCCTACACCCACAGCACATCAGGACATCAATAATAAGCTTTTTCCCAAAGTGGTGCCCTCCAGATGTTTTGGTCTACAACTCCCAGCATCCCTAACCATTGGCCTTGCTGCCTAGGACCAGTAGCACCACATTGGAGAAGACTCAACTACAGCCAAGCAATAGGCTAATACTTGATATTACTTTGAGAAGCAGCATCCTTGATTCTCAGTTGCCAACCCTGACAAATAGCAGACATCAGAATCATAAAACAATTCCCTCAAAAATTAAACAGAATTGTTATTACATACAAATTAAAAGTACTTGTTGGTCATAAATGACTAGTTGGCCATCGCTGAGTGATCGAGAGAAGCAGTATGTGAAAGATCCATAAAGCCATACAGAAAAATGCTCATCTTGAAACTACAGTTCACTGTCATCCAGCTGACTTGTGCCTCTATGAACATCAGTACACAAGACCTTGGAACAAATCAAAGCGCCAATTAATACTCTTTTATTAACACTGAAGAGAATAAAACGAGCCCTGGCAATGCAATCTGCTTTGGCCACAATTATTCTTGTTTAAGAAAGAAGATAAATTGTCACAAACCTAACACAAAGAACAGATTGCCAACAAATCCATGGGTGAGCCCTTTAATCTTTCTAGCAATTACATCAAAGACCCCAGAGTACTTTCCTCAAACAAATGAATTCAGGTGGACAGATGGAATGTGAGGTGGCAGAACAAAAACTGATAAGATTTAATTGTGTGAATCAACGTCTCAACAAGGATTATGAATTCCTTTCTCGTTATTAAGCTTTACGGAAGAAGTTAAAGATGAAGTTAACATTTAAGATGAAGATTGAGGTGTTTCCCATTTTGAAATTCACATAACTGCTCTGCTTGCTCTCTTTTTGGTCCATTTCAGTAGCTGAAGTAGAACTGTATGAATGCTTACGCTCCTAAAAATTATTTTTCATTGGTGGCCCCCCAATTATGGAATGATCTCCCCGATGAGGCTCGCCTGGCACCAACACTGTTCTCTTTTCGGCGCCAGGTCAAGACATTTCTCTTCTCCCAGGCATTTTAACAGCATTTAACAACGCTAAGTTTGTTTGTTTTTTAACAGACCTCAGAACTGTTGTTTTAAAATGGATACTGTTGTTTTTATACTGTTGTTTTTATGTTTTTGATGGTTTAATATTTTTGTATACTTTTTAATGCTCACTGTTTTTAACTGTTGTAAAGCACCCAGAGAGCTTCAGCTATGGGGCGGTATATAAATGTAATAAATAAATAAATTAAGCAACTTCAGGCATAATCCTATGATGATGTCTGCAAAACTATGAACTCAGAGGCTTATGGGCATCCTATTCAGGGTAGGAGAAGCAGTGGAGATTATTGTTGCTTCTGCGTTCTTCTTGTTCTGCATTTTGGCTAGGTAGGCTTTTTCGCCCATTGAGCTGGGGTGCATTGGGGTGGGAGCCTGGCTTCCTCAGTCCCCTTCCCTCCCTGCCTACTGGCACACCCTCTTTAACCCCTCTTGAGGGTCATCTTTGAGATCTTGGCACAGTTCTCTCCATGCTGGCTGTGGTGGTGGGGAGCGCTGATTCCTGGATCCGCGGCTGGAGCACTGTCTCTGACCATGGATCCAGGAATCTGAATAACCCTATGACGAGCCAGACTCTGTCTAGGGGCCATAGGATTGCTCCCATACACCCTCCATTTCCGTTATATTAACATGCACACTCCTTTTAAGCTGGTTGTCAATATTAAAAAGTGAGCGTTAACACATACAAATGGCATACAATATTATTAAAACTAAAGTAAAACACCAGCAGCCAAAAAATAAGTCAAGTTAGTACAAAGACCATATATGTCAGGTTTCCTGGTCCCTTAGGCAAGCACATTCTGGAAAACTGACACGGGACACCCAAATCAGTGAGACTTATTTATTGCAGGAATTACCACAACAAAAGCTTAATGATTACACACTTCAGAAATCATATAGCTGATGGTCAATAGCTATAGGCTCCAAGAAATTCCAGAACAGTCAAAAAAGTTAATCACTACTACTGTGATGAGATCCCCATCAATGTGGTTTCCCAATGCCATCTCCACAGTTCTGAACACAAGGGAAGGTAAATCCATACATGGGTTCCAAACCCAGACGAGGGAGAGAGATGATTCTTGACATGATCCCTCAGGCAATCAAAGGAGCAAATTCTTGAAAGGCCTAACAAATCACCCCAAGAGAACTAGTCCAACCTCAGATCATATGTTAGTAATTCCAGGCAACATGGTCAAGGCCTAAACAAGATCATGGGGAAAGGTAAACTCTCAAATGCAAGGAGTTCCATACCACTGCTTTCACCCGTGCAACTCCTCACTGCATGAGTCCAGGCAGGTGAAAGAAAGTCCAACAGTCATAAATCAAACCCATTCTTCCAGTACATACTGAGCTGATGACAAAGAAAGACACACAATCCACAGCAAATGGGAGTTCACATCTATGAAAAGCCTCACGGTACTTTTCATGGCAAGTTCTTAGTAATCCAAAATTCCGCTTAGGAGGGAGTATGTACAGAGTGCCGCCAGAGTCTCAGATTATGATGGATCCAAACAGGAGATTTTCGGTGAATGCAGACCAGATATTCCTAGCAAAGGTTCCTTGCCTTTGCACCAGCTTAAAAGTGGGGGGGGGGGAGGCCTCTTCCAGATCACTTGATAGATTGGGGATTTGGCCTTTCAGCAATGACCTTGTTCAAACAGAGCGACACTGCTCAACCCACCAAGATGATGCTTCAATCTGGGCAACCCTTCTGCAACCCCCCACCCTTTCTCTATCAACTTCTCACAGACAGTTTATCTGTCAAGGCCGAGGCAAGCAGGTGGCTCCGGGGAGTAGAGCAACTCCTCATCCCTGCTCTGAGAACGCTGACAGAGATCAACTCACTCAGATTCTAACATTCCAGAGGCCGAACATGCCCAGAGCCTTCCGGACTACTTCTAATTAAATCCTAGCTAAAAACTACAAGGCCCCACGGTAGTACCTTAACTATCCCTGATAGTTATATATATGTGTGTGCGCGCGCGTGCGCGCACACGTGCCCAACATAATTAACTTGATTTGATTCTGATGACCAATAATATGTACAAGGAAACACATTAGGCAGAACATAAGAAGGGTACTTCTGCTTTCATAAGAACGGGCTTCTGTTGATCCCATCCATCACTTTAGTGTAAAAGTCCTAAAAGCCTCTTACAGATGATTATAAAAACTGCTGGAGAGTAGAATTATCCTCTGAAGTCTTAAAACCAGTTTTTATCAAAAACTGCAAAGAGCCTTGCAGCACCTTAAAGACTAATAAATTTATTCTGGCATAAGCACTGATGAAGTTGACAGTGTTGATGGAAGCTTATGCCATAATAAAATTAACCTAAGTTTCCAAAAGAGTCTTCATTGTTTTTTGCTGCTTACCCCTCTGGAAACACTTTTTATTGAGAAGTTTTTATTGAAATCTCTTTTTCTGGAAAAAAATAAATGAAAAAAATAGTTCTCTAAATGTAGGAACTGTCTGTAATACAGATACTGGTGTTTTATAGTCCAGATACTAAGCCATGAAACAAATTGCATTTATATTTTAATATTAAAGAAATAACAATGAATAAAATGTGATTTCTGGTTAAATGTTAACATAGGGTTGATACAACTGTCATTTTACTAGCTATTGCATGAAGCCGTGATGCTGATGCCGCAGGAATCAACCTGCTTGTTACATAGCACCACTACTGCCTTTAAAAACTATCTTTAAAAACAAACACCAAAACTTGCTTTTATTTTGTTTTATTTCTGTTATGTTTTCTTCTTCTGTAGGTTGACCCTGCTAATCAAAGATCTGTTCATTGATTCATTCACATTTGTAGAAACCTTTATCTAATCCTGTTAAGTTTATAACAATTGCAGTTCATTAAAAAGCTAACTTCATTGTTTCAGAATAAGTCAATGAATTTGTTTTTGTAATTAGCTTAAATATAATTCTTGTTGATAATTTGAAGTATCTGTCTTGATATTCTTGCCTATTATTTAACTGGTTAATTAATCGATCTTTTGTGACCAGTGAGAAATTCTACACATTTCCAACTGCGTCTCTGTGCCAGCAGAATAGATTCCACCTCCTGCAGCAGGCTCCAGAACCTCCTGATCTGCTCTAGAGGAGGCAATGATGTAGGCCTGTTGTGCGAGAGGGAGTCAGCTTGTGTGAAGTAAGATGTCGCCCTACGCTTGCAAGTCTGCAACTGCATGGCATTTATGTACAGCACTAATTATTGTATGTTCTCCTGAGACATAAGGATTTTGAAATCCTAGATGAATTATAATAGTTGTGTCAAGGATAAAAATCCACTTTGGATGTAAGGCAACTCTGTTTTATTGCATGTAATGCAACTGTATGGAGAAAGTCCTACAGACAAAGAACTCTTCTGGCAGTGTGGAAAGCAGGTACTGTATATTTATACACAGTAGCATCTTAACCAATTAGCAACTAACAAAATTCTAAAGCTAAACAAAGACAGATCAAAGAAAACTTCTTCATTATACCTTATCAGCATATAGCCCATAAGGGCCTTGCTAGACCAGGCGTTAGCGCAGTGTGAGGCCTGGTTTCCCTCCTGTGCATCCAGGGGAATCTGGGGTCAGGCCGCGCTGAAACCTGCCTTAACCCGGCATAAGCGAAAGAACATCTAGCAGGGTCTGTGGCCGGGGGGATCCTGGGGGGGGGGGGAGAGGCCGGGGGGGAAGGCCAGACCCGACAGGAGAGGGGGGGAAGGCCGGACATCGGGGACGGGGGCGAGGGAAGGAGAGCCAGGGACAAGGCATCTAGGATGGTGTGTGTGGGGGGGAAGCCGGACATCGGGGACGGGGGCAAGGGAAGGAGAGCCGGGGACAAGGCATCGAGGATGGCGCAGGGGGGAAGGCTGGACATCGGGGACAGGGGCGAGGGAAGGAGAGCCGGGGACAAGGCATCGAAGATGGCGCGGGGGGGAAGCCGGACATCGGGGACGGGGGCGAGGGAAGGAGAGCCGGGGACAAGGCCTCGAGGATGGCGCGGGGGGGGGAAAGCTGGACATCGGGGACGGGGGCAAGGGAAGGAGAGCTGGGGACAAGGCATCAAGGATGGCGCGGGGGGGAAGCCGGGCATCGGGGATGGGGGGAGGACAGGCGAGCGAGGGGGGAGGGGGTCATCAGGCATTGGGGGAATCAGGGGCAGGTGGAGTAGGGGGGCTTTATTGTTTAAAAAAGAAGCACTTACCTTCTCCGGCGCACATGGTCCCTCTCCCAAAAATGGCCGACACTACGGGGCTTCCCATTGACCCGTCGCATCGTGCGTGTAGAAGCCGGCGATGGCGCGCACTAGCTTTAGCGCGACGGCGCCCCTCCTCCCTGCCGGCTTATCCGGCAGGTCTAGCAAGGCCCGAAGTCTTCAGGCAATGTCATATTGACCTGGATGATCATTTTTCCTTATCAAGCTAGCTTATTCCTTATCAAAAGGTCTTGATAGTTAGAAATTCCAATTAAGCATTTCCTTCCAATTAAGCAGTTTCAGCATTACAGCACATTCAAGCACATACATCATTCCAATACCATCATGCAGTTCACTTGCAAGAACCAAACTACATATAGAGGCTTACATACAGAGCAGGTATATCAAGGCTTCTGGCCTTGCTTTCTTAGTTGTAAAGTTATTCTTATTACTGCTCCATGTCATATATACATGCTTAATGCTTCTGGAAAAGTTATAAAAATGTTTGTAGTTACACTTCGAATTTAGCATTAAATGCAAAAGTTAAGGATATCAAATACATGGAGAAGGGCAAAGATCACCAGAACTACAATAAATGTGTGGCAGTGCAGCATCAGAGTGATCAGATCTTGATGGATTAGTACAGAGCTTGAAGCTATTTAAACGACAGTTTATTTTTTATTTCCTTATTTCAAAGGATGTTGTCTTAGTGCAAAGTTTCTTCATAGCAATGAGCTACTGGAAAATATAGCAATGTATTGCTGAAGGTAAAACAAAAATGAAAACCAATAACTTATTTTGTAGCTATGGTGGAGCACAAAAGGAGGTGTGTGTGTGTGTGTGTGTGTGTGTGTGTGTGTGTGTGTGTGTGAGAGAGAGAGAGAGAGAGAGAGAGAGAGAGAGAGAGAGACCGACCCTTATTGGAACTCTTATCCTGATTATGAATTGTGGTACTACACCAGAGGTTCCTCATTGCAATTGTGTATATTATAAAGATAGAATAATCTTTTAGTTAAGTGACCAACAAATCGATATTTCTTCCCTGTGTTTGGGACCTATTTCATTTCTTGCAATGGAAATTGACATTTTTAGTCATTTGAAGGTCGAGCCAGCATCACAGGTGAGATGATACAGGGATCGCTTTCATATTGCCTGATATTCCTCCAGTGGAAGTATTTGTCAGTGATATCATTCACATCCATTCTGATACAAGTGATGAGAGATACCGAGTGAATGTGTGAATCGCCCCAAATGTGTAGTAATCGCCAGTGACCTGTACATTCAGAAAAGTTTATTTGATTTATTTTTAAATCTCTTTCCCCATTTTTGGTACTCTTGCATGATTTAAGAAACCTGCAGAAACTGATTTACTGAAAGTAGCCATCTATGGCCTCTTTTCTTCTGTAAAGAATAAGGGGGTGCAGAATACATCTGGGAAAGCTATCCAAAGAATTATGTGTGGATAATTTGTTATTTCCCCACTTTCAGTCAAAACGTTCATCCATAAAAGGCTACCCAGAATAAATAAGCAATAGTACTGGGGAGGCCACAATATATTTTCTCATAACTATACAAGGAGAAGATTTCTAGGAGAAGATTCACTGGATACTTCACTCTGTGCTGCTCCATTAAATACTAAGTAGATTTTGTTTGTGCTGGACATAAACAAACGAAGAGCACTATAGGCCTTGCAGTAAATACATTCCTAACAGCTAATCAATATTGTATTCCTTCAATGCTACCTCCCCAAAATGTTAATGTAGGTTTTTTTCATCCCTGCTTTCTTGGAGCAGTGCAAGATTCCTGGTTATTGCTATTTGTTGTAGTTTGTGGCTTGGTCACCTGCAACACATGCTGCTGCTGTGACGAACATGGTCTGTGTGTGCCTTTTTCTCTTTTCCTTTCCCTGCCATTTTCTGACTTCCCATACACCCATTCACTTCCGTCTGCCTCCTGTTCTCTTTCTCCCCCTGCAGATTTGCTGCAGGCTTCCTGTTGTCATAGTGACAGCAGGCCACTTGTGGGAAAGGGAGGGTGAGGCATTGCAACCAATACCCACCTGGTTCTCTGCAGGGGCCCACAAAGAGCTGAGATGGGTATAACTCTGCACTCATGTCTTGTATTACCCTGTATCTGCGGCAATTCTTCATGCTTTTTGGATGCTTTAATGGAAATTATTATTATTATTAAATTAGTCAAGTATCTAGTTCCCATGGATTATGATAATATAGGTCCCCAGATCTCAAAGTGCATTCGTGTATTTATTACTTTCCCTGAAAACCCTTCTAATTTCCACAAGAGGTTTTCCCAGGCCCAATTTCTCCTTGGCCCCATCTTTCTTCAAATCCATGTTTTCTCAGGCCATTGGTTTTCAGCCCTGCCTACACATTTCTGCTTAACGTTTCCAAACTGGGGAACCCAGAGTTCCACTTACTTCAACTCACAGAGTTTGCTGGTAATATGAAGGACGTTGACAAGAACGCTACAAACTTGTCAAAGCTGCTAGAGACATTTAGAAAAGTTATTAGGCAGGCATTCCATCTTAATTTGGTAGCATTTTATGTTTTCACATTTCAGAGGGCAACGTACTGCTTGAACTAAAATATTGTAAAGCAGCAAATTGCCAAGCCTAACTAATCCTATCTTGCAAAATCCTTTTCATCTTGAAATGTGAATATAGAATTGACTGGAAGACAACCATAGGAAACAGACTTTGGCCTGGTATACACATACAAGGGATGTGAAGTGGTATAGTGGATTATATCATGAGAGGTTGCTGGTGAGGAATGGCATGTTTGAATGTTCCCTCATGTCAACAACTCTAAGTAAAACAAAACCCTGGCACATCAGAATAAAGGATTTAGTGCAGTCCATACTCCGCTGTACTAGGTTTGTACTTGCAGTGTTGTTTTAATTCAGTGGAATATTAAAAATGTGGCTCCCCTCCCCCACATGCTGTCTGAAGTGGTACAGTCCATTTTACCACACTGAGGTTCTACCATCTCATTTCTAAGTTGTTCTGCTGCATTCGCCACATTAAAAAGGTAAAGCATTAGTTGTTGTGCCGATCCTGCATTCCAGCCTTGAATTTCATCTTCATGATGGGAAAAGATTTATGCATTCAGCCTTTTTGTTAACTTGTCTCTATTTGGACACCTTCATACAATTGTATATTCTTTCCAATTTAATTCTATTCTACTCTTAAGGATCTCCAAAGCATATTTACAAATAGAAATAAGTATTTTGTTCACATCTTTCTTCCCTACTCTAGCTGGTAAACAACTTGATTAACTGCCCCACCACCCACTGGTACTGAATAAGATGACACTATTCATCTTTATCAAATGTGCCAAAGACAGTTGAAATTGTACACTGCTTAACAGTAATTTATTAACTTCTATTTGCAAGCCATTGGTGTCAGAGAGATGCATTTGGGTGTATTATTAAGATGGCTTGAGGAATGTGATCATAAAAGTCATTAGTAGTAGGGTAGGAGAGCCTTAAAAAAAATCTAAGAAATAGTTCACTTCTGGAAACTGACACGTTCTCTTATTCTCAGGTGCAATGGTAGTTACAGGATGCAAGTTTCTCAAATCTGCCAAGGTCGGTATAGGTCATGTCAAATGTAAGCCTCTGCTACTTCGGTATCAGAGGCAGTAAGCTGCTGTGCTAACTCCAGTATCTGAGACAGTAAGCCTATCTACACCAGTTGCTGGAGAACACGGGAGAGAGGGTACCGTTGCACTTATGTTCAACCTGTGGGTTTCCTGTCAATAGTTGGTTGGTCACCGTGAAAACAGAATGCTGGACTAGATGGACCCTTGGTCTGATCCAGCCTGGCTCTTCTTATGTTCGTATATAGGTATAATGATGTGTTTGAATTTTGTATGCTTATAAATCAAGATTGGTTAATCCAATCTTAACTTAACTTAAATGGTATATCCAACTTAGAAATGTTTCTGCCCCAAAATTCCGCACTGGGGCAGGGGGAGTGTTTTGAAAGTGAGGAGCACTCCCTTGTGAAATCACAAGCAAACCAGCGAGCAAGTCATAAAATCAATCTTGGCAAATGAATTATTTAATGAACAATATGTACGTATGTACTAAATTTACCTCAGTTGCGGAGTTATCATTTTCAGATATTAGGGTATGTGGTATTGTACATATATGCACCTCTGCAGTTCTGTTGGAGCATGGTATAACACACAGTGGGCCTGTTCAGACAATATGCTAAGCCATGGTTAGGCCACTAACTCTTTTGCAGCAAATGATTTGTGAGTGTGTTTAAACCATGATTATGTAGCCACCATGGTTAGGAATGGTTCACACGACACGCCAAGCTGTGGCTTAGCGTGTCGTCTGAACAGGGTCAATGACTTATCTGTGAAACAGGATTATAATGACCCCATCTAATTATTAAAAATGCCAGGATATCTCTGAATAGCAGTACAAAAAGCTTGAGATAAATTTAAGAAATATAGAAAGAATTATGGCATAATGATTCTAGTAATTGTACATCACCTTGGCTGACTTTTGGGAAGACAGGTGATTAGTAAGTAAATGCTGGGCACTTAATGGTTCTATGTTTATGTGCTCTGGATGTTTTTTAAATGGGAAACCTTATATAAAAGCATTTTGGAGTGCCAGTTAGAGTTAATTACCTGCAGCCTAGTCCTATTCATTTCTCCCTGCAAGTTAGTCCAGTTGATTTTGCATGTACTTTTGAATAAGTATACTTTGGACTGCCATCCATCCATTTATTTATTTATTTATTTATTTATTTATTTCTAGCCCACCTTATCTCAAGGACTTATAGCAAGTAAGAGACACTTGCTTATTCTGAAGGTTTGCACTGGAATATTTCAGAGTGAAGGTTGGATGCCCCCAATTGCACTTGTGAGGCACTCTGTTTTCTCATCTGTCATCAAAGCCTGGCACTGGGATTTATTAATTTTTAAAGAGGAACTGAGTGGCTAAGATAGAGGGAGAATTTGCAAGGAGGGGGAGATATTTTCTTTATTTCCTTTGTGGTTGAAGACATTTTCTCCTCCTTTTGGAGCTAGAGAGAGGCGGATGGAATGGACAGAGCAATTCTATATAGGTCTAGTCAGAAATAAGTCCCACTCAGTTCATATAAACATGCATATGAGTACAACCTTAGAAAGGAAGACTGGAGAGACAGTATTAGGGCAGGAATTGGGCAGGAAGTGACTGAGAGAGGGGGTGGATCCATCTCTGACAAGAGGTGGATTTCTCCTCAGCCTCACAAGTTTGCCTTATCATAGAATCATAGAATAGTAGAGTTGAAAGGGGACTAAAAGGCCATCGAGTCCAACCCCCTGCTCAATGCAGGAATCCACCCTAAAGCATACTTGACAGATGGTTGTCCCGCTGCCTCTTGAATGCTGTAGTGTGGGAGAGCCCACAACCTCCCTAGGTAACTGGTTCCATTGTCGTACTGCTCTAACAGTCAGGAAGTTTTTCCTGACGTCCAGCCGGAATCTGATTTCCTTTAACTTGAGCCCGTTATTCCGTGTCCTGCACTCTGGGATGATCAAGAAGAGATCCTGGCCCACCTCTGTGTGACAATCTTTCAAGTATTTGATGAGTGCTATCATGTCTCCCTCTTCTCCAGGCTAAACATGTCCAGTTGTTTCATGCCCAGTTGTTTCTATGGAGTGTGTACTGTACTGTGCTTTGTGGGGTCAAATATGAGATTTGGCTTTGGAGTTCAGTCCCAGCCTCTGCTTGTACTCAGTTTCAGTTTATTAGCCCTCATCCAGTCCATTGTCACGGCCAGGCACCAGTTCAGCATATCCACAGCCTTATCTGATGAAGATGAAAAGGAGAAATAGAGTGTACTGATGACAATGCACTCCAAACTCTGGATGACTGCACTTAACGGTTTCATGTAGATGTTGAACAGCATGGGGGACAAGACTGACCCCTGCAGAACCCCACATACCACCCAGAGAGTTTCGGCTATGGGGCAGTATACAAATCATCATCATCATCATCTTTATCTTTCTGTTTTCTGTGTGCATTCAATTGCCTCCTTGAAACGTCATATATATTTATTCAACTTACAGTTTCCTGGTTCCAAAGAATCAGAAAGGCATAGTTCCCTATACTCTTAATATTTTAGCCTTAAGAGATGTAGGATAATTGGTGTCCCTGGATTTGGAGGGAAGGGGGTTAGGAGCACCCAGAGCCATCTTCCTCAGCCCCTGGCCACTTAAGAGCAGAGCAAGCCCTCAGCCTTTCACAGGATATCCAAGCTGTCAATGGTGGCCATATCAATGTCACTGGCATCATAAATACCTATTGTGGATTGTAACCTGCCTTTTAAAATCCCATTTCTAATAATGCAAGCCCCATGCCAGCACAGACGAAAGCTGCCTTTTCATGGTTTGGCTTGGGATGATTGAGGTATCTCATGCTTCTGCTGCCCAAAGACAATGGCAGCATCAGAAGAAGAAAAAATCTGGGGGAGCACAGAAGGGGGAAAGTATATTTCTAGGTGGGGGAGATGTATCTCATAGGTTAAGATCTCTGAAAAAATAATAATGGTATATTTCATGTTAAAACTTCCATCCAAAACATATTATTTCTGAAATAAATGGGGAAAGGTTACTTTAGGCCTACACCACAGAACAAGAGAGTAATCTTAATTTTGAAAAAAATATTAATTTGTGGTTAGAATTTCTTTTATTTCTTTTTTTACTATTAGGCACCCCATATATAAATAATAAATTAAGTTCTCCTGCATGCCAGATGTTTCTCCTTTCCCCTCAGTGGTTTTCCATTGGTCTTTTGGCATCTTGAAGGGTATGTCAGTAGCTGCAAAATGCGTAACCTTTGCTGGTTCAAGAGGTGCAGCTGAGCTGTAGAAGTGCTACAGAGATGATGATATATGAATGCCCCTTGTACATGTGAAAAATGCCTTTCTTTCCAGTAATGACAAGAGTCCAGCAATGGGGTGTGTGTGGTGGGGGTGATCTTTATGTAACCAAACCAGAGCTCCATTCACTGTGGTCAGGAAGAATAAAACCTTCCTTTTAAACAAAACAAAACAACAACTCCTCCATTTGCTATGATATGTAATGAGGAAATTCAATGGATGATACAGCAAAAAAGCAATCTTCTTTCTTTCCCTTTCTCCCTCTTCATTTTGGGCAATAGGCACTTCCAATCATGCTGCTGTTTGTTTACTCCAAGGCATTTGGGCAGCTAAACTCTTAGCCTTTATGTTTTACTCTAGCAACTATATGAAGATGTTGATTTAAAGCTTTAATGCAGTCTTGTTTGTGCGGTGTGTATAGGAAAGCTGGACAAAACTTGTACTGTATACACAAAGCATCTTTCTGCTTTTAAAAAAGATTCTTCGCCTTTCTGCAGTGTGGAACAATAGATACATTCCAGCTAGGAAGTTTTTTTCAATGAACCTCATTGAGGTGAATAGGATCTGTGCAAAAGCATATATGTCACATGCAGCCAGTGTAATTGTTTTCCCAAGGGCTCTCCATTGGGTCATGCTGTAACACAAAACTTCTCTACATGAGCAATTTATTTCACACTGGTGATTGGCCACCCACGGAAGTTTAGGGGTCCTTTACACAATGTCATCAACCTTCAGGACATCTCCTGCACTTTCCCCCATAATTTCACTTTTAAAAAGATCAGAGATAATGAAGTAATTAAAATTATTGCGGGATATCTGCAGTATGTAAAGCCAGCATTGCACTGTGATACAGACACTAGATGGCAGTGTTTTATTGAATGTAATAGAGCATTGCCAGGAGAGGAAGCTTTCAGTTTTGATTCATATGGTTGCCATCTAAAGGAGCCCATCACAAACCCAGAAAGAATCTAGAAGAAGAAAGTCCAAAAGAGCATAGAGTTTTTCTTTAACATAGAGACACCCACAGAGTATAATTGTTTCCGATATTTTTATTGAAAACTGTGCTGTGATGTGTTGGCAATGCTCTGTGTAAAACCACCTGGCACTGACCTTGTTGAATTCTAGTCTAGGTCACTACAATTCAGGATGTAATTACTTGTATGAAAGTGCACCTTTACATTGGTTTTCCTCTAGCTTATCTGGAGTTCTTGCCCGAGACTGTGAGCGTGTGGCCCGTTCCCGGGGCATTTCCCGGCTCTGCATGATTACTCACGCAGAGCCGGGAGCTGCACACGGGGCGCTGTGCCCATTGGGGCTAGGGTGGGGGGAAGAGGGGAAATCAAGGTGTTTTCTTAAAAAACAAACAAACCTTACCTTGCCGCTCATCCTCTCGTGCGCAGCCGGCCCTTTAAAAGTTTTTTTAAAAAATGGCGGCCGTGACGTCTCTCTTCTTGAACTCGTTGTGCCTCGCGTGTAAATGAGGGCGAGATCTCAAGTTATTCATAACACGAGGTCTCCCCTCCTCTCCCCCGGATTTTCACTTAGGTCTAGCAAAGGCCTCAGTCATGATAGGAAAGGCACTTCATTCAGAGGGAGAATCGCCTTTAATGTTCCACATGTTCCACAGCTGGGCCACGACGTTCAAAATGGGTGATGGGGCTACCATTCTTCTGACTTTTCGTTTTTTAAAACAACGTTTTGGTGTGAAACTTCTATGGTATAAAAACCCACCCCCAAGGCTCAGTGGATGTGGTTTTAATGACAGCACACAATTCACTTCCTCATTGAGCTCTTCTTGCTTTGATGCTTGCTTCTTGCAAAGCGATCATTCATTTTTGTTACAATATCAGTGTTAACCTGTGCATGTTAAACTACAAAGAATTATCTAAAAAGTATCTTCTGTATGTATTTTTCTTGCTGCAAGTGAAGGAAACTAATAGCTTCCCTATCCTATTGATATGTTAAAAAGCCAGAGGTTTTAAAAAGTGTGCCTATTTCTCTCCTCCGCAAGATGGCATTCATCCTTAGTTTTGTCCCTGCAGAGGGCAGTGATAGGCGCAGACTCACAGAACCCTGTGCTGCTGTTTTTCTGAAACTTCGTATTTAATAGTCACATTGTTAACAGTGACGTTAAACCGTCCTGTCCTGTGAATGGATGATCTTCTCCTGGGTAACTTGGATCAGACAGCTGGTCAGTGAAATGTACTGATTTAGGTTGATAATTCTGCACAAGCCAATTAACTGTGACGTGTGATCTAGTGATACAAGGTGGAAGCTAGTTCAAAGCTCCTTACTGGTTGTAGATGATAGTGCTGTCTAATACAAAAACAAAGCAGTCTTCAGCAATTTTAAGGAAAAGTGTAAACAATTCTGAGAGTGCTTTTCCTTATGCATTATCTAATCCTATGTGGAGAGGTATGCTTCTACTGTATTTAATGCTCTTTTTATCATGATCATGAAGCTTTCACAAAATATGGCACTCAGCACAGTCCAAATTTCGCTTTTCTTTTCTTTTTACTCCCATTTTATTACACCATGTAATGCTTTCATCTAGTTGCTCTGGAGTGTTGTGCATATGTGTGTGTTTGATTGGCATTAAACATTTCGAGCTCAATTTTAAAAAAGTGTTCACTAGATGATTCAGGAATTTCAGTTTCAACCAGTTCCAGAACTTGAATTAAATGGGGCAAGAGGGGAGAGATTGAAACCTATGCATTTAATCCCTGCTCATTATTTTATTAAGATTAGAGTAAAACCTATCTTATGCCAGTGTTACTTATCTAAATATCCTCATCTGAATTCACAGTGTGTTCTTCATATAACCTCAAAACTGAGTGGCTCAAACAAAATGTTCTTGTTCTTTCAGATTTCTAATTTATTTGACATTTTACTTGAGTCTGTACATCTGTGAATAAACAGAACATGTTATAGCTTCCATCTAGTTTCACCTAGCTGAACCCAAATGGAACCGGTGCCCAGTCACCTAGTGCTGGATCTTTTGTTTTTAAAAGATTGTTATAAGGCAAGTAAATTATGCTAAAGCTGCTCTGCTGAGAAGACCAAGTGCTTGCATGAACCCCACTTGGGTGAAGCACATCGGCACATCGGACGTACACAAAATAGTGGAGTGGATCTGTTCAGAGCTTGTGCTTCTCATCTATGCCCTTCTCGTTGATACTCCATTCCATGCCACCCAACCATTGTCAGCATTCCATACCCATTGAGCATGCGGTTTATGAAGTTGGCATGCTTCCCCAAACCAGGAGTAAGCGATGTTTTTAGGCCTATAGGGACATTTGGCAATTTGAAAAAAATTCTTGGGCATCTCCACAAAATGAGCATGTTGAAGATGAAAGCCTCAGCCTGCAGCCACCTGTCATCCTCATTTCCTAAGAATGTCTCTGAGCCCCATGTGTGCCCAGAGGCATTCATGGGAAGTGGAGACAGCAGCAGCGGGAGACCCTCACTTTACTTTGAAACAATCCCAGTTGTCAGCAAGACATTTTGTTATTTTAAAATAAAATAGAAAGAAGAGTGGGAAGGGAAGGGTGCCTCGGAGGGTGCATTGGTGCCCATGGGTACCACATTGCCTACCCTGCCCTAAACCATAGTTAAGACTAGCCACAGTTCTCTTGGGTTCATACATTCAAATATAATGCTAAACTGCAGTTAGTTAAAAACAGAAGTAAAATCTTCGTATCTCCTCATGGCACAGCCAGGTTGGGAGGAACGCACAAGCCTGATGTTCATGCACATACAACAAAACCATAGTTTAATGTTACATCTGAACAAGACCACTCAGTGGTTCACCTTTGCTGATCCAGTGAATCCATGACTGAGCTAGTATTTGAAACTAAGTGTTGTTCATTTGGTATGTTTTAAGCTGTACTGTAACACATTGGTTTTCTTTATGGAACATGTCGAGGGGCCTCTACTGTACCCCTTCTCATAAACCCACTATGGCACTTAGGTTGGTTGCATTTTATGATGCCTTGGTATCAAGGCCAGAGCATGCTAGACATCTGTGTCCTCATGGAGTATTTTCTTGCTCACGCAAAAACTCAAGCATGCATATCGGACCTCCGTGCTTGATTCTATGGAGTTGGCTATTTTGCATGTCTTCTTTGCACAGCTGTGGGTGACCTTTCCATCAGAATGAATGGGAAGGCCACTAACATGGGAATACTGTGTACATCTTCAAGATTTCAATTTGTGGCATGGTATTGAAAAATGACAAAAGGGGCAATAAATAGAACACAGGGAAATAACATTAGCTGATAGCTTCAGTTGCAGCTAAAGGCAGGATGGATAGCAACAAAATATATGGAATTACATGAAATAACCCCAGAGACTGGCCTTCAGTAAGTGCTTTGACTATTGCATGTAAAAGCAGTTCCTTATTAGCTGGCTGCTGTTTTAATTTTGAACCACTTTTATTCTTACTGTGTTAAATCTCTCTTGGTCTTGGCTTCTCTGCAAGATTTCTGAAGTGGACTTGCTTCTTTAAGGGCCATGTGAACAAACGTAGCCTCAACAACAGGTGCCAGTCACATCAGAGAGTGATAAGGGTGCAGCCGAGACTCGAAGCAGAGAAGTGTGGGGGCCCCCATGCTCCAAAGGCTTTCAGATTAATAGCTTGGCAGCAATCCAGTACAGATAACACAGTACATCAATAATGCGATTTGTAACCCTAGCACCACTCAGAACATGTGCAGCTTCACTGAAAATTAAGTTAGAGATGCCTTGCTCAAGGTGTAATGAAGCACTGACATATATCTACCCTGTGATGCTTATTCCCTTGAGGAGAGGGTTGCTGATGTCTGGAAATGAGGAAATACGTTTGGGGGGCTTTTTTTCAGTTCCATTGCTGAAGTGGCAACCTTTCAAGGCGGGCACAGCCCATGGGCAGAGGCAAGCAAGGCAATGAACTCCTTCCTATTTCCTTCCTTCACCTTCCCCAGTATCCCCCCCACACACAATAGCTGTTAAAATGAAGCAGCTGCGTGGCACTTCATTCCTCAATTTCTTCCTCCCTACTAGCTAGGGGGAATACTGTGCATGCCCAGAACAATCCCCCCAACATCAGTTAAGAATAATAATAATAAAAAAAAAAGCAGAAGAGTTGCTGGGGAGGCAGCCACAGCACTCATCACATGTGTATACACCTTGGAAAGGCTTTTCCTGGAGGGCTGTGAAACAGGTGTTGTTTTTAAAATGAGCCATTTATTTATTTATTGCATTTATATCCCGTCTTTTTTCCTCCCAAGGAGCTCAAGGCGACATACATAATCCTCTTCGTTTCTATTTTATCCTCAAAACAGCAACCCTGTGAGGTAGGTTGGCCGAGAGTCACCCAGTGAGCTTCCATGGCCAAGTGGGGACTAGAACCCAGATCTCCTGGCTCCCAGTACAGCACTCTAGCCACTACACCACAATGGCAGTTATTGAGGCTTAACCAAACACAGTACAAGCCCAGCCTTCCTTATGCGAGAGTTGGAATGGGCATTGAATGAGGGTGCACTGGCCAATAGGTTCTGAGCAATTTTGGTGGGCTTAGGAGGAGAGGAGGAAGAAGCTGCACTGCAGCAGCAGCAGCAGGAAAGGACATTATTTGCATGCATGTGTAAGGAGGGGGAGAGAGAATAGCAAAATGGTAGAGGAGAATGACCACATGTCATTTCTCCTCCGGGTCCTCCAGAATGTGGTTGGAGAAAGCAGCATGGCTAGTTCTCAAACTCAAAACCTCTTCTCTTGATCAAGCAACAACACTTGAGAGAATGAGAGAGGTTGTGCAGCACCTGTCTGGCAGGAGCAATTAGGGGATGGCTTAACATTGATCTGGTTTTGGGGGATGTGTTCATGCACTTGTCTTTGCTGTGTGTGAGTGTGGGTGGATGAATTTCTGCCTGGGGTGACTGTGGTGTGAGTGGATTTCTGCCTAGGATGAGTAGATTTCTGCCTGGGATGAGTGTGAGGTGTGGATTTCTGCCTGCAATAAGTAGATTCCTCCCCC
Organism: Elgaria multicarinata webbii; assembly: GCF_023053635.1. Classification (NCBI taxonomy): domain Eukaryota; kingdom Metazoa; phylum Chordata; class Lepidosauria; order Squamata; family Anguidae; genus Elgaria; species Elgaria multicarinata. The sequence continues at coordinate 121,962,817 of NC_086174.1, forward strand.
CCCCCACCCACCCCCGGTTATAAATTTATGAGCTTAAGGTCACAATTCAGGTTTCTTCTTTGTATAATGTGGGTTGCTGCTAAAACAGAGAAATGTGGCTCTGAAGATGCCTTTATAGATGATCATCATCATCATCATCATGATTTTGCAAAGGGGTGGATTTTGGATGCCCTCAGAACTAGTTGCTGGATTCCAAAGGACTGCTCTTCTGGATTACTGTGAGGATACTTATATTGTTATTGTTGTTATCCACCATCATCATCTTCCCACTCCCATACACTCAGCTTTCCAGGTATGCTGTCTGTGTCCCTTTTTGCAGTGGGTTGCAATAGAACATCCTCATTTTATGTAGCGTCCATTGTTTTGCACTCATAATCTTAAAGTCATTTGATTCTCTGTGCAATCAGAGCTGCTGGAATAGGAAAATGTGGGTCCAAATGAAAAGTTTTGTAGGGCTGTATGGATTCTTTCTCCTCCCCCACCATACTTTGCACTCCTAATCTTAACATTTATGTGCCTCAGTTTCCCCTTCTCTGGTATGGGTTGCTGGAGATTCAAAAGACTGCTCTGCCTCTGGTGACCTTGCCTTTCCCACCAGCAGTTCCAGTATGCACCAGCCGCTACTGCTTTAAGGATGTTCACATTTTCATTTAAAGAGCTTGCAAAATGTTTCACTGGCCCTGTTCAGAAGACACCTTAAACCATGGCTTTAACCACAGTGAATAAGGCAAAAAGCCTTATTTATTGTGGTTAAAGCCATGGTTTAAGGTGTCTTCTGAACAGGGCCACTGTGGAGATATAATTTTCCTGTCCTATCAATAAAGGTCAAGGAAGGCACAAGAGATAACTTGCTTTACCTAAAACTGAACTAAAGCAAGAGATTGTGAGGGAGTGGCTTCCTAGAGAAGAGATGAGGTGGAATTTTGAATTTATAGTATATTTATAGCTATGCTAAGCGATCCTAAGTTTCTGCTATCCACAGTCAAACAATACCTTTATTAGGGCTAACCAAAATGTCACTAAATAGTGAGCAAACCTTTATCAAGAGGGGAAGAAAAAAATGTCCCCAGCTCCAGTTTTGCTTGTTGACCATTTTGTGACGTTTTGGTCAGTCCTTCTATTTTGAAACTTTTCTGATGGATCAGCACAAGCTTCCTCTGTTTGTTGTTGTTGTTGTTGTTGTTTGCATCTTTCTGTTATACTCTTGAAAGAGCCATTGATCATCTGTGCCATTGTCAAAATAAAAGATAATCTAATACTAAATAGGAAAATTATCCTCTACTAAAATAATGTATAAAGGCTGACAGCATAGTAGGCTGAAAAGGAATCTATAGGTTGTGTCAGCACTTCAGTTTTGTCCCTTACTGACTTGCTGATAATATTTTGTGTGATTTCCATAGCACCCAAAATTAGTGCCTCTCTGGCCTTAGCTAGACCTAAGGTTTATCCCGGGGTCATCCCTGTTCATGTAAATGACACACAGGGGATCCCGGGAGCAGGCAGGGACGACCCCGGGACGATCTCGGGATAAACCTTAGGTCTAGCTAAGGCCTCTGTCTCCACTGGTTTGGTTGCACTCGAAGGACTCACCACAACTGCAACAGGAACTAGCACTTCCTAAGGAAAGCCCAGAAACAAGCAGAAACGTTCATTTCTGGAATAGGTCTGGTCATCAGAGCTCCCTGCTGTGAGCTCCACCAATTTGCGCCCTTCTGAAAATTAGCATTTATGCTTGTGTTGACATAGTCAATTTCTGAAGATTTATTTATTTCGTTTCTATACCACCCAATAGCTGAAGCTCTCTGGGCAGTTCACAAAAAATAGAGATAAAGATAAAGTCTTTAATAATGAGGGCTACACCAATTGTGAGAGTCTTTGTGAGGAGAGATCTTTAATGAGGTGCAAGTTTTTAACAAGATGTAAACAAAATTCATGCTGCACCACTTGTTTCTGTGTGGTTTTTCTATAGGAGGTCCCATGAAAATCTTCTGGCTGAAAAATACCCTGGATTTAAAAACAGATCAAATACAGACTATACATTGAAATTTGAAATCCTATCTGCTAATAGATTTCAAATTTCAATGTGTAGTCTGTATCTGATCTGTCAGATTAAGACTACTTTGTAAATCCTTTCTCAGCATATAATATGGCTGAAAATTATGAAAAGAAAGAAACTACTATTTGTATAATATACTTGCAGGCAGTTGTAAGAGAGTCTTGCTAACATATATTCTTTCTAGCCAATGATGTGCTAAATAGGCTTCTGTGTAAAATGGAATTCTGGGGTAGTTTTTCAATGAATATACTGAGTAGGGATTCTCATGTAAACTCTCTCTAGCTAATGATGTGCTAGGTGGGTGAAATTGTCTGATTTTCAATGACTATATGGGGTGAGGATTATCAGTCTAGCTAGGCCTAGAGTAGATATACAGTTTACCCCGGAAAACCTTGCCTAGTTTTGCTCTTTGACTTCTTTTTGGTGAATATGACCTTGTACCACATTAGCAGGTTTTCTACTAGATACTAAAAGCAAAAGCTTTATTTCTTCAACGTAATGGACTTTGGCAATCTTGTTGCTGGCCAATGACTCTCTAATCCACCACCATAATCTGAAAGGATTGATGGGTATAACTGCTTGAAAAAACACTCTAGCCTGCTGTCTTAGCTCATCAAGATTGTCATCATTCAATTACACATATTCAAACGTATCCCCTCCACTTCTTTCTTTTTGTTTTTAAGACTAAACAATAGTCAACCTAAAAATAAATCAGAATTGCAGTGCTCTCCTCTCCCTTCCTTCCCTCGCTCCCTAACAGTCCTGCTCACTTCTCTAACTGATGTCAGTTTCACTAAGCGCATACTGAGTAGCGCAGAATGACAACATCTGATTTAATTCAAGGTGCTCTTTGCCAAACTGTATCCTAGGTTTCAAAGCATGCCATTTCCAGGCAATCCACATATGAAACAATGAATAAAAGCAACTCTCGCTGCTACAATCAAATAGTCTTTATATAGGACAGCAGATAGCTAGCTCTGCTTCTGTCCCTGGGAAGAGGGGAGACAGATGGTGGACTAGGACATGGTGCCAGCGGCCGCTGGTGGGGTGGAGGGCAGAGCAGCTAACTGCAGACAGAGCTAGGGTTCACAATAGGCAGAGCCAGTGGTAGGTGGAGCCAGGGGACACAATAGGTAATTTCAAAAGGCAAGTGATTTCCAAGATCATGAGTGCAAAGCAGAGCAGGGGAATCTGGACCCACGTAACAACACGAAAACACCCATTTGAACCCACAGTTCTCTTTTCCAGCTGCAACTCATTGCACAGAAAAGGCAATTCATTTTAAAGAATGCATTAAAAGAAACTTAGCTAGTGGTAGTGGGTTCCTGGGTACAACCCCCACTGTAGTGCTTGCATCAAGTTTTAAAAAGTAGGAAAATTTGAAAAAATGTAAATGGGAAAAAATAGCAAAAAATTGGGAGCTTCCTGGACACCCCCCCCCACATCCGACAATTGCTCCTACACCAGCAGCATTCCAGGTTAAAGAAAAAAAATAAAATGGGGGGAAATGGAAAAACTGGAGAATAAAGTGCGATTGGGGGCTCCTAGGACACCCCACTATTTATTTATTTATTTGTTTGTTTATTTATTACATTTCTATACCGCCCAATAGCCGGAGCTCTCTGGGCAGTTCACAAAAAAACACAACCCGCACAATTGGGGTTTCCCATACAACCTGTGGAGTCTCTGTTCTTTTATCTGTGCAGTTTTTATCTGTGCAGTAAAAGAAGTTTTTTTCTTGTTGTTTTAAGCATTGTGGGGGGAAAACATTTTAATGTTAACACTTTGAAGTGTAAATCTGAAGCTTAAAAAGTTTTAGCCAAATAAGTAAATAAATATATCCATATTCATGTAGTTTGATTTTTTAAAAGAAAAAAAGAAAAAAGCCCATAATGTTATGAATATCAATTGCTGTGATAAAACCAGCTGCCACTTTTGATTTCAAGGTAAAGATTAATCTTAATAACCACAGAGCTGTTTTAGTAGCAATTAGTTCCTGCAGGTGCTAAACTGAAAAAGCTCTAAGCATCCAGTGTTAAGTACTCTTACAGCAATGTTCCAAAAAACAGCAACAGCAAAAGTAATTTATCAGGCAAGTTATCTTTAACCTTCTCTGCTGTTGGATGCATCTTAAGCCTTCCCACATTGAGTCTACACATGTACATTTCACTGAGCTCTGTTGATGAATGATAACATTTATGTCTTTCTTTGTGCAAAGAGCTCACAGTGGCATACATGGGGAGGCAGTGAAATCCCATTTTATCAACAAGTTTGTGAGGCAGGAAAAACTGAAAGACGTTAGCTGGCCCAAAGTCATCCAATAATCTTCATAGTTCCCTAATTTTGAACCCAGTGTGTCTCCCAGATACACATTCAATATCCTGGAATCCATGCTAGCTTTCAATTGGTCATTTTCACAGATCACTTTTAAGACAGGAATCCTGATTTAATAAACCACAGTGTGAACAAGCAATGTTCTGATATATGTAGCCCATCTGCTTCATTTTTCACTTCTCCTTTCATAAAAGCAGGTAAACAAACCAGAAATGATAACTTTGTCTTACATCCAAACCTGAGATTGTAGTTAAATGTACTCAGTTAACCCAGGCTGTAAACCAACTTTAAATCAAGGTTTCTTGTTGGCTTATAAATCCTGGCTAGTTTGAGTGCATTTAACCACAATCCTGAATTCATACAGAACACAGAGCTATCCCCTCCCGGTTTATTTACCCACTCTCACAAACAGAGGGTCAAAGGACATTGCGCACGTGCGATCATTGTGTTGAGACAGTTTGTTGACAAAGCCTAAGACTTTTGGGTCTAATAAGAAAAGGCAAAAGTGCCCTTTAGGTGTGCTTGTTTTATAGGTTAGACAGAGGCCTTAGCTAAACCTAAGGTTTATCCCGGGATCGTCCTGGGGTCATCCCTGCCTGCTCCCGGGATATCCTGTGTGCCATTTACATGAACAGGGTTGATCCCAGGATGATCCCGGGATAAACCTTAGGTCTAGCTAAGGCCAGAGTTACTAAACAAAATCTTTGCTTTAATAAGTTAATTTAACTCCTCAACAGTGAGCACAAATCCATCTGATGCGACAGATCCCTAGATAAAAAGTTTGTATCTGAAGAGTGGACTGCACATTAAGAGCTACCATATGGAGGCTGTGATAAATCATTCCATATGTTGACAAAACACAAAATGATGAGCAACACATAGATGGGGCAGTTTCCTCTAGGAATGCAGGAGCATCCCTGGGCTCACTCTGAAGGGGCTTGATTGTTTTGGAGAGCTTCCCAGTGTCAGAAGACGTTCTCCCTACTGGAAATTGACACAAATAGCATTGTTTTCCTGCTAGGGTAACTAGGACAGCCTTCCCCTGTCATGGTGTCCTCCAGATGTTTTGAACCTCAACTGCCATCAGCTCCAGCCAGCATAGGCAATGGTCAGGAATCCTGGGAGTTGTACTCCCAAACATCTGGAGGGCTCTGGCTTGGGGAAGGCTACACTAGGACTTGTAGCCCAGTCCCATCCTCACCAGGAAAAGAGCTGAGCACCCATCACCACTGTCATCTCCCTCTTACTAGAGAAGTATGTTTGGTGTGCCCTTGGCAGAGTGGGACAGAGGAAGGGGAAGCAGGATATGTATGAGAAATGATGAGAAATCTAACAAGGGATGAAACTTGCAAATGCCCCTATTGGATTTCTTGTGACATTTCTGTCTCCCCCTCCCCCAAAACTCTGGTCTGTGGTGGCATGCAGAAAAGTGCCTGATACATATGGTGAGTTGCTGCACATGGGCAGCTTCCTTACACGGAGAAATTAATATTATACTAACTTTAAGAAGAAATTAGCCGAAACAATGGCGTTTTAATATCTGTTCTCTTTTAAGCCCAGCGATTTCCCATCATTTCCCTCCTAATTATATTTTGCCTTTTTCAGTGCCGATATTTTACAAGCATTCATTCTTCCTCCCATCTGCCTGTACCCTCCTGAAAGATGGTTATTTCAAATGTCATGCAAGTGAAATGCTCTTGAATGTAGCTACATAGTGCAAATTATTTTGGTCTTTGCTGTGCTGCAGTGTTGAATTGCAAATGTATTTTTATTCCTCCTCCTCCTCCTTCATAGAAAGTATCACAACTGCTCTGCAGTGAGTCACTCATCTGTCAGCGCAGGAGGAACTGAAGGTCTGATGCTGGTATTAAAGGAGAGGGAGTGTTTCAGAGATAACAGAGCTCAAGAAAGGAGAAGTAGCAAAAATGAAATTGCAGTCCTCATCTTTAGAGCAAATGTATTATAATAAAAACTGGGAATGAGGTACAGAGAGGGCACCAGACAAATACAGGATGCTAAGGGCCAAGCTAGTGAAAATAAAGCATTTTAAAAGCAATAAACGGAGCTCCCTGGGTAGTTTAAATGGATATCGTCTTTGTATATTATCTGTTTTTATGGGTTTTAAATTTTGTATATCTGTTTTCTTAAATGTTCAATGTTTTAATCTTTGTAAAGCACCCAGAGAGCTTCAGCTATGGGGTGGTATATTAATGTAAATCATCATCATCATCATCATGATCTCTATTCTCTCTGTGTTGCCTGAACAGATTTCTGGAAGAGCTTTATCATCCCCATTGGCTACAAACAAGGTTCTATCATGTAATCATGCTAGATGAGTGGGGATGCAGGAGCATGGGCTAGCATTATATGTTTGTTCATTGGTTTTTCCAAGTTGCTCAGGGTGGGATACATGGTCATCATCGCCTTTATCCCAGTGGCATAGGTTTGGCTGGGACTTGAACTCAGTCTTATCCCAGCACTCTAACCACTATACTACATTGGCTCTACTATAGCATAATTCTGCTGTTCTATAGATGATAAGCATTGTAGTGCAGTCTCAACAGGTTTCTAATTCAACAGTGGCCCACTGGTGACCTGCAGAAAGCTTCCAGCCACCCGATGCTTTCTCATGGCCCCCTTGCTTAGGGATCAGAGCTGACTCCCACTCCGAAGGTGCCATTGCCCACTTGGTTATTTATAATGCCATCGGATGAGGGCCTGGGATATCTGTACCACAGCCAACATCAGGGGAAATCCAAGTGCATGAGGGGACAAAAGTAAGGACAGGGAATTTATCTCTGTGGGTGAAAGACCTCACCAATCCTGGCTCCTGAACAGCCCTCGGAAGTGCACTGCTTATCGGTCATTCCAATGCCTTTACCAGGGCTGGGCCAAGAGAGTTTGCTGCCTTGAGCAAAGGAAAAGATGGAGCTCCTCCCCCATTCCACATACAGAAGCTGACCAGACTGGAAGTTGAATCTTACTTCAATGTTGGAAACAGGAGAGCATGCCTGACAGCAGCAGACTTATGTCTTGTGGAGACGTAAGGGAGGATGTGTGGTACATAGAGCATTATCTTCCAGCAACTCACTGCTGTTTCATGCCCTGCAGCATTTGTTGCCTGAGGTGGCTGCTTGCTCTGCCTAATGGTAGAGCCAGCCCTGGCGTTACACTGATATGGCTAGAACAGGTGGAAGGTGGCTGCTCATTTACTGTTTTACAGTGCAATTGAATAGAAAAAGGTTTCTGTGTTTTTAAACAAATATTTCAGGGTGGAGGATTAGGGCACCACCATACCTATTCAGGTATACCCATTCCGCTACGAACTGACTCTGGTAACAAGTGCCAGAGGCCCCTGAAGAGCCTGCATGAATGCTTGAAGCATACCTGAATGCTTGAAGTTTGATATTGCCTGAGACACAGAGGAGCTAGACCTTCAAAACCCCAACTGTCTTCTGTGTCACCAACATGGAGAAGTTGTTCCTTTTCGGGGTGCATCACAAGAAGCCTTTAGAGGCCTTTCAGTGTTTACACGGAGTTCCACCAGAGAGAGTTGCACTTTGGTGCCCTCCACATTTATCCCTCTAATGTATAAATCAGTCTTGAAAAGTCTGTGTGTGATAAGTAATTTTGATTTATGAAGTTAAAGGGCAAAATCACAGAAGTAATACAGGAGTCCCTGAGATTTATGAGAGGTGGTGTATTTAGCTAGGCCAGAAAAAGAATGGCTATTAATTAAGACAGGAACTAGTTTAAGGCATAAATCAAAGCATTAGTGTATTAGCATGGAATATTTGACAAAGGTTCTTTGGTTTTAACAGGCAGGCGTGCTCTCTGAACTAGCATATCTGAGATGCAATTAAAGGTCAGGGGTTTCTTCAGAGTTCAGGCTTTGGGAGCAAAGGTTGGTTCTGAGCCAAATGGACTGAACGTTGAGTCAGCGGTGGACTCCGTGTGCTCATATCTTACTGGACAGTTAGGCAAATAAGATAGCGATGCCCTAGCTGGAATGGTACTGAGAATCTAAATGAGCAACCAGCTCCAATCAAAGAATGCAAGTAACATTTTCCTCATTACAGATGAATATCAAGTTTAATGTTTATCAATGGCTGTCAGTGACGGCTGTATGGACCCTCCAGATTCAAAGGCAGTATGTCACTCAATCCTAGCTGCTGGGGAGCAGCAGAGGGAGAAGGCTAGTGCCTTCAAGACTTGCTTGTGGGCATCCCAGAGGAATGTGGTTGAACGCTGTGGGATGCATCATACTGGACTGGATGGATTACTCTAATTCAGCAGGGCTCTTTTTGTATCCCAAATCGGAACTAACGCTAGAATGTGATGCACGCTGAAGAAAAGGCTGAGGATAAATTACATTTTAGGAGTGTGTTCCCCCCACCCCACCCAATTGCTGTGTAGGTTTCTCTCCTCCCCTTCTCTACCTAGGAAATATGTGGTGATGGTGGAAAGCAGACAGTAGGTTTATTTGCACAATATGACACCCCACCGTAGAGTATTTAACCCAAGGTGAGGCTGCAACGTGTGCAGCCATCATTCTGAATATGCAACTCCCATTCAGGGATTGCTGTGTCGTGCAAACCCTCACATAACCCATGGTCTGTTTTAGAGTTATGCAAGGGTTGCTACCTGGTCCTTTTTAACTGGAGATGCCAGGGTTGAAACTGATACTTTCTGCATGCAAAGCATGTGCTTCACTACTGAGCTATTGTCTCTCCACTTGCGGGTTTATTAAGATGGAGTAGCATGACATTGGCAGTACTTCATTGACTTCCTTTCAGATCGTTCCTTCCTTCACTTTTTTGTGAAACCTATGGCTTTACCATTTAGCCTTCACCCAGATCCTGATTGAACCTGTTCCCTTTGCCTGCCTTCCTCTTGCCCCACTGCTATCAAATCATAGACTGTAAGCTGATTGTGTTGCTGATTTGTCTTTTTAGCTTATGTTGCTCTGTAAAGCATGATGTACAATGATTTTGCTGGATGATGATGAGGATGAGGATTCTCATCATCATCTTATAGCCACACCAAATGCCTCTATCTCTATAACTTATCAGAGATACGTAAACATCCCAGGGACATTTATATCAAGCACAGCCAAAACTGCTTTTCACCTCCCATTTTGTTTACAACCCAACGTGTTTCTTTTATACCTCCAGAGGAGAATGACGAAGGAAAACCCCAGAGAAAACGCATTCGAAGGAAGAAACAAAAGAATATTTTGCAAAACCCTGATAGTTTACATGGAGGCCAAGCAGAATGTGGGAAGCATGAAAATCTGATTGAAGATAAGTTACAGTTGCGGCACACAGACAGCCCAAATCTAAGTCGAAACAAAAAGAGGAAAATGAAAAAGAAGCGGCAAAAAGAAAAAATGAGAGCAGCTGGCTTGCTAACAAAACCAACTGGAATAGATTTCACATATAAACCTGAGAAGGAGGGAGAAACAGACTCTGAAGATGCAGACAAAAAAGTAGATGATATTCTGGATTTTTTGCAAGCAACACAAGAAATCTATTTCTCTGAGAGTAGGTACATTTCCTCCTTTCGTTAGTAACTTTTAGTAGGAGAAATAAATATGTGCTTATTCTTTGTCAACTGCAAAAAAGAAAGAAAGGAAGAAAAGATAGATCTCTTTTATCGCCTGAATTTGACCAAGATTAGCTCTTATACAGAAGGCTAAAAATGCTGCCCTGCTGTTTCCTGAAAACAAGGTCTTCATAATAGCAAGTGGGAAATTATCTGTATGGTTTTTTGTTTTGTTTTTTGCTCTTGGACCAAGCAGGTGTTTTAATGGATAGATGAGTTCTACACACAACCATTTTCAGAGTATTTTCTCTACAGAATTATTATTTACAGCCATGTGCATGTTTTTTTCAGAAGTAAGTCCCCACTACGTTCAGTGGTGCTTACAACCAGATAAGTAGACATAGAATTGCAGCCTTAATGGATTTTGCTATCAAAATAAAGTCCTAAGCATACCTGAATATAAGCTTTATTGATTTTAGTGGAATATTTTTCTAAGTACAAGTATTAAAGGCTGAGGTGTCTTTTCTTTTGTGTAAACTACTGTAGTAGAGATAGAAGTTTGCACTTTTTCTCTGTAGCAAGGAAGACTCAAGCTAAGACTCAAAGCACCAGAATATAGCTTCATGTTATGATTTCAGACAGACATATTAACCCAAATGTCCAAGGCCCAATTCACAGACGTTGTGGTGGGGTGGAAGTCCAAACCACATGGCAAACTATTCATGAGATTTGTGTCATCAGGCAGATCTGAAGATTTTACTGCACTATTGCAAACCATTATCTTTGGTACTTGCAGTGCTATGGCAAACTATCTTCCGATCTTCATTGTGATCTATTGCCCACTCACAATCATTTATGTGGAATAGCCTCCATTGTATTTTGGATTCAAAGTGACCACCACTTGGTCCTAAGACTGGGGTGGAAGTATTCTCGCTTGAACACGCACATAAATATATCATGCATTTGCAGATTTTATGATGGCTATACGGAATACTGATTCCTTCATTTTGTCAAACTACATTTGGAACAAATCTTAAAGTCCTTGTCTGAATGTTTCTCTCTCCAGTATTTAAAACTCCATAACTAGAATGGCTGCTGAGGGTGGTCACTTTAATGGGCTGAAAGATGGGGTGAATGATACCAAAAAATGATAAGACAAATACAGCAAGGAAATTTTACTTTCATGTGTGCTTTCTATTCCTGCTACAACAGATATTCTCAAAAATATAACTATAAATAAGGTAACCAATTATGGCTATGTTAAAGTTATCCTCTCCTCAACAACTGCTGTGGTTTTAGGGTCAACAGGAATGCTCAGTGTGCAATATTTACAGAGCTACCATCTTAATGCTTTTTATTAACTTTCCTTCCAAAGCTTCTAGACAGGCTCTCTCTCTCTTTTTGCATCCTTATATCTACGTATCTAATCGTTATTATTTGCCATCCATATTTTGGTGAAATAATATAATGCTACTACTACGGGCTGATTCACAAATGTTTGTTCACTGCTTGATGCCTGCAGCACCAAGTGATAAGTTGGCATGTGTGAATGAGCCATCACAGACCAAACTGAGAGGACTTCCATGTCATCTTGCTCTGTAATCTTTTTAATCGGAATCAGCATTCACTCTCCAGTCATCCAAGTGATCCGCAGTACATAATTTTGAAGGAGAGAACCGGCCTTTAGAAGTTAAACATCATTTTTTCCAGAGTGCTTCAACCTTCAAGTAAATCATCACAGGTTTTATGTTGCATATACATAGAAGCCACAGGTGTCTACATCTTCCCAATGTGTACTCAGTGTACCCAGAGCAGCCTTCACCAGCCTGATGCCCTCCAAATGTTTTGGATTACAATTTCTACTGGTCCTAGCCAATCTGGCCAGTGGTCAGAGATGTTGGGAATTGTAGTCCAAAACATCTGGATGACATTTGGTTGGAGAAGGACAATCTAGGGTTCAGTAATCACATGTGACCTTGTATCCGGATGCGGTTCTAGCAGACCAAGATGGATCAGCCAAATTCAAGATGGCAGGATTCAAGGACATATATCTGTCACTCCATCACAATCCTTTTTCTTACTTCACAAATTTGATAAATTCTTCTATGTATCATTTTAACTAAAAACAAGATCACCTGTCAGTGTTGCATGGCATCTGTTTTAGATTTAGAGATCAAAACAAACAAAAACAACAGTGTTGAAAATAATTACACTTTAAAGGAGAGGAATCTTCCTAAATGAACTTGTCTGTTTTTCTTTCTTTAGAGCGATCAAAATGTGTGGAGTCAGCTGTGAGTTCAGAAAGCGTTCATGAGATTTTACAGAGTCTTGAATCTCACAGCATGTCTTTGTCAGATGTCACTCTGCTGTATCAGATGAAATCCCTCATACTTCTGCAGGATATCGAAAGACTAAAGGATGCTGTGGAAAAGTTCCACGTGCAGTCAGTGATGCCTCCTGGTATGTTCCGTATACACAAATGTGTTGTTAAGGTTCTACCTGTGGGGTAGGATGTAGATTTTTCCTAAACAGGAAAAGCAAAATTATTCTTCACAGATATTTTTTCAATATAGGATTCAATCCAGAAATGCACTTCCATGAGCAAAAGTTGTTGTTGTTTTGTTTATTTGTTTTTGTAGTTTAGCACAACATGAGAAAAGAGAACTGAAGTCCAGAGGTGTGCTTCCATTTGTGGAATGCATTGCCCAGGGCATTTGCACAAGGTCTCACAGAGTGTGCTTGCGCAAAGCATTGCATAATGTCATGCAATGTCTTCTGCTAATGCCACCACTGCCAGAGTTTCCACTGATAGCACATACGCTTGATTCATCGCATTGGAAAGAAGCACAAACCCATCATGCTTGGCACTCTACAATGAGAAAGCTAAGTTCTGCACAATGAGATTCTGAGATTAACAATTCACATGCCTGTGGTTTTGTCTTTAAAAAAAAGTCAGTATGGTCAGCCTCATAGTGTGATTCAGAAACCTCTGCAGAACCAATGAATATTGGGTGCAGCAATGTGTAATGGTAGGAAGAAGGCACTGATCCATGAAGGTGCAAGTGCTCCTGTGGTCACCTATGAAATGCTGGATAGTATGAAGGCTTTTTGTCCTAGATGTGTATTTGATTGCGTTCTCCGTGTGGACAATTTTGTAGTAAACTCCATGTACATTCGGTTGTTCTTCTGTCCTGAGCAGAATCTAGCACCCTGTTATTAAAAACACAGAAAGCTGCCTTGCACTGAGTCAGAGCAATGAACCAATGTTGAAAAGTGAGGGTAATTAATAATTACACCTTGTGATCAAAACGTGTGGCGTTAGCTGTGAGTTCAGAAAGTGTTCATGAGATTTTACAGTGTCTTGAATCTCGCAGCATGTCTTTGCTGGCTCTACCAGAGAATCCAGGGATTGAACCTAGGATCTTTTGCATGCAACATGTGTGATCTGCCAGTTCCGTGTGTGGAATTCAGTGGGCAGGGACCTAGCTGATGGCTGGAGGACATGTTAACCCCATAAATTTAAAAAATAATTGAAACAAACAATCATTAAAGTTGTAATGGAGAACAGGCGGTGGGGAACCACTTTCAGCCTGAGGATCAAATTCAGTGAAAGAGGCTTTAAAAAATTAAATTAAATTAAAAAAAAAACAAATTTGGAAGGCTCCAGTGAAAGGCGAACTTGGAAAAAAACTCTACTCAGGATCTGAAGAACTCATTTGAAGGGGCTGAAATTGGGTGTAGGGTATTGTCTAGAATGATCAAACTCTTTTGTCTCCCACTCTTCTACAGGGAGCTCAGGGTAGTGTGTCTGGGGCATCCCATTTTATTCTCAACCCTGTCCTGTGAGTTAGGTCAGCCTAAGAGGTAGTGATTTGCCCAGTGAGCTTTGTAGCTGTCAGGATTTTACACTGGAGCCTCCCTGTCCCATATTCAACACCCTACCTGGAAAAGTGTTGCTGCCCAACTGTTTTTGCACGTCACCGGCACTAAAATCAAATGCCTTCAATGTCTTTTTCGCTGTCAGGTTTCTTTGCAAAGTCACACCTGCAAGGAAGGCAATCCATGGCAGGGCTTACTACCTGATTCTGTTCTAAGCAAAAAAAAAACCCTTCTGGGGCCTGTTGTTAGGGGTCATTGCTGGGTTTATCAGAATCTCCAGCAGCATCAACCCCTTTGCAGTGAGAATCTAGCAGGCCACATTCTTGCGTGTGAAAAGGTGTATTGTTAGTCCCAGAGTCTTCCTCCCAAGAAAGTATCAGCATTTTGCAATAGTGTTGTGTTTGCTACTGCAATAAGGAAAGAATTGTGCTTCCCACTCTCAACTTTCAGAGAGGGAGGGAGGGAGGGAGACTTATCACTTACCAGCTCCTTTGACAAGCTAGCAACACACCACAGGCCAAAGACTGAAAGCTATTCACATAATGTCCACTTATGGAAATGTAATGTTTCACTAGGGCTGATGTCATGAAGAACTGATGTCACTTTCTAGAGCCATCAGAAATGGAAACTAGAAAGTATCCCTGCCATCACTTTAGCTGAGCTTCTGTGAAGATGTCGTGACCGCTGGTGGGGTGGGGTGGGGTGGGGTGGAGTGTCATCCTCTTCCTATTACTCCAAAGCTGAATAGACTAAAATCTCTCATAATGAAAACGTTTTGTTGGAAGGCCTGTTCTCAAACAAGAAAGCCAAAATGTCCTTGCTTTCAGTGTTGAGGGTTTTGTTGTTGTATAAAAACATTTTTATAACCAGCTGCTTCCTTTTATATTCAAATGAACCAAAGCAGACTGACTGTGACTTGGGGGTAATGAACTGGATGTAAAAGAGTCCCTTCTGGCAGGTACTTCATGGGTCTTTTAGAACATCTGGAAAACAGAAATCGTGAGGTTGCTGAGGAGAACAGAATACCCCGTGTGGTTTTGAGGAGAGCTACGCAGAAGAGTGGTAGAGCCACATATATTGAGGGGCAATGGAAATTCTTAGAATTAGGCATCCATAGTCTCAAGAGCAGAAGAGGGTTTTAAAAAACCCAAAATTCCTCTTTCTAGGCTGTGAACTCCAGGGGTTCCCTTTTCTCTTAAGTCTGCCTGTTCACATTTTCTTTTTTGTTGGCAAGCATCAAGTCAAAAATAGCCTTTTCTCTTGTTGCCTAGGAAATTATCACCCACCAAAGAGCTAAAAATGTCTTCTGACAAGCTTAAAAGAAAAGAAAAATCTTCAGAACTGTCCTTTACTAATTTCCCATATAGAGGGAAATTATATATATATATAATCTGTGATTTCTGTAGGCCAGTAGACATTATACTTACCTTTCACCTGCCATGCACAGTCTTGATTCTCCACATGCAGTGCAATTAATAAAAAGAAGCAGCATTCAAAGACAAGGGAATTAAATGGGAGGTTGCATAAAGGTGTAATTATGCAACAGTGGTGAGCACTGTAGAAAATGCCTCACATTATGAGATAGAGAGGAAGCAGTGGCTATATACTGTTGTTAAATATTAGCTTTAAATTCTTGGGATCTCAAATTTGGCAACTACCACTCTTAGGAGGGATTTACAGTGCCTCTATTTGTGGGGGGAGTTTGCACATCACAAAAAGTCAGGATTCTAAAGGATTCTGGCTTATTGTGAGTGAGCTGGGGTGCTGATACACACGACACAATCACTCCCAGTTGGATCTTTCTGCAAGTGGGAGCGGCTAGACAAACGGTAGATCTCTTGTTTGTGATTTGTTTATCGTGGCATGTCAATGTTGAACTCTAGCTTGTCTCACCCCAGACAAGCCAGAATCATAACCGATGGTTTGTTTTTGGTTTATGGCTCTGGCTTGGCTGGCGAGAGACAAGCCAACATTTCTGGCTTGCACATCACAATAAGTGAATCATGGACAGAAGGTTTGTGGTTTGTTTAGCCTCTCCCACTTGAAGCGGGAACAATCGCGCAGCAAGCACTAGCATTCTGGCTCATTCATGAGAAGCCAGTATCCTTTAGACATGTGAGTGTGGTCTCCCCATGTGTGGACTGAAGCAATCTTCCCAGCAACTGCCATGTGGTAATAGACTTGATGTGATAGTTGTTGGGCCGTGTGGACCACGTGTTTGGGAGCATGAAATTTCATTTGAGAAAACCTCTGTGTGGAGGTACACAGAAAGTTACAAAAAGGGGCTTTGAGAAATGTTTCTTGCTTGTGAGTACTGAAAAAAAGTTCTACATGCCATTTACCCCTGTGATTGATAGCTTCAGATTTAACACTTCCCTGCAAGAAAAACCCATTAAACACAGAGTAGGGCTTACTTCTGAATACATAGGATGGTGCAGTTAATATGCAAGGCCATATTGAGTAGGGGGATGTACATGGTCTGAAGTGTATGGCCCTGAAAACCCATAATTGATAGATTGGTTCTGCATTGTGTTCTACAAATCAACCCTCCCACTTGTCCAGTTAACATCATCTCCTCCTCCTCCTCCTCCTCTTCAACAAACCTTGTTTGATAAGACAAATTCCTATGTTACTGGCATGGTACAATTGCTTCTTCACTCTGACTGAATTCTGCACTACTCTGGTAATGGTTAATTAATAGGATCATATTGGTTTATTTCCAATGACATGCTTTCTGTAACATACCTTTCTTAATGGAAAGGAACCATGTGGCTGTTTTTCTTTGCCCTTGTTGCCAGAAATAAGCAGTTTGGATATGCACTTGTATATGTGGTGGAAAACAGCATGCTTTTTAAAAACAACAACAATAATTTATGGCAAATGTGTATAATCATCATCCTATTTCATTTATAAAGTGCCTAAAATTACTGGGCGCTCTACAATCAAAGGGCAAGGAACAAGCTCACAGTCTAAAATTGAGGCCCGAGGATGTGGACAAGGTGCTTGGCCAAGTCCGGTCGACCACCTGTGTGCTTGACCCTTGCCCCTCGTGGCTCATTACATCAAATAAGGAGGGGATCGCCGGCTGGGTCCAGGAGGTTGTAAATGCCTCCTTGAGAGAGGGAGTGGTGCCGGCCTCTTTAAAAGAGGCGGTAATTAGACCACTCCTGAAGAAGCCTAATCTGGACCCGGAAGATGTAAACAACTACAGGCCGGTGGCTAATATCCCTTTCCTGGGCAAGGTGCTTGAGCGGGTGGTTGCAGGACAACTCCAGGCACTCTTGAATGAAACGGATTATCTAGATCCATTTCAATCGGGTTTCAGGCCTGGTTTTGGAACAGAAACTGCCTTGGTCGCCCTGTGGGATGACCTCTGTCGGGAGAGAGACAGGGGGAGTGCGACCCTGTTGGTTCTCCTGGACCTCTCAGCGGCCTTCGATACCATCGACCATGGTATCCTTCTGGATAGGTTGTCTGAACTGGGAGTTGGAGGTACTGCGTTGCAGTGGTTCCGCTCCTATTTGGATGGCCGATTCCAGAAGGTGGTGCTGGGGGATTATTGCTCTGTGCCGTGGCTCCTAAGCCATGGGGTTCCGCAGGGCTCTATTTTATCCCCTATGCTGTTTAACATATACATGAAGCCGCTGGGGGAGGTTATCCGGAGATGTGGACTGAGGTGTCATCAATATGCGGATGACACCCAGCTCTACCTTTCCTTTTCATCAAACCCAGGTGAGGCAGTGACTGTTCTGAACCAGTGCCTGGGCACGGTAATGGACTGGATGAGGGCTAACAAACTGAGACTCAATCCAGACAAGACGGAGGTACTGTTAGCGGGTGGTTCATTTGTCCGGCGAGGTGATGTTTGCCCTGTCCTGGACGGGGTTGCACTCTCCCTAAAGGATCGGGTCCGTAGTTTGGGGGTGCTCTTCGACCCAGAACTGTCACTTGAGGCACAGGTGAACTCAGTGGCAAAGAGCACCTTTTATCAGCTTAGGCTGATATACCAACTGCGCCCTTATCTGGACAGTGATAGCCTAGCTACAGTTATCCATGCTCTGATAACCTCTCGTTTGGATTACTGCAATGCGTTATACGTGGGGCTGCCTTTGAAAACGGTCCGGAAGCTTCAGCTGGTACAAAACAGGGCAGCCCGTTTACTAACAGGGACTGGCTGGCGAGATCACATTACGCCAGTCCTTTTACAACTTCATTGGCTGCCAGTCCAGGTCCGGGCCCGATTCAAAGTGCTGGTATTGACATTTAAAGCCCTAAACGGTTTGGGGCCAGGTTATTTGAAGGAACGCCTCCTCCCATATGTACCTACCCGGACCTTAAGATCATCTACAGGGGCCCTTCTCCGTGAGCCCCTGCCAAAGGAAGTGAGGCAGGTGGCTACTAGGAGGAGGGCTTTCTCCGCTGTGGCACCCCGGTTGTGGAATGAGCTCCCCAGAGAGGTCCGCCTGGCGCCTACACTGTACTCCTTTCGTCGCCAGCTGAAGACCTTTTTATTCACTCAGTATTTTAATACTTAATTTTAACTTAAATTTAAATTATACTGTTTTAACTCTGTATTTTAACCTTATATCAATTTTGCTGCATGGTTTTATCCTGGTTGTGCTTTTTATATTGTATTTTGTATTTGTATTTTTAACTTGTTGGTTGTTTTATGATGATTTTAATTTTTGTGAACCGCCCAGAGAGCTTCGGCTATTGGGCGGTATAAAAATGTAATAAATAAATAAATAATAATAAATAAATAGACTGATAGGAAGGGTAGGGGGGAAGGTGGGAGGAAATGCAGGAGCGTGGATTTTGAGCTGAAGATATTCACAGAACTATTGAATGAAGAAAGAAGACAGAGAAGCCAAATATTAAGAGACAGACATTTCTACACATAATGAGAACATATGTCTGAAGTTGAGACTGCTGATGAACCAGGGGGCTTAGTCAGAAGGTTAGATTGAGCAGGGTGAAAAGCAGGAGCGGAGAACCTTTTCTCTGCCAACGGCAGCATTCCCTCAGGGCCAATGTGTCGGGGGCTGCATGCCAGCACTGGGCAAGGCTGAAGCCCATGGTGGGCAGGGACAAAGCAACAAGCGAGTATAGCCAACCCCTCGTGTCTCCTCTTTCTGACACCGCTCTTTTCTCTGTTTCCCTCCCATGCAGAAGTCTGTCAGGAGAGGGACCGATCACTCTTTCTAGAGGTCTGAACTGATCTCTTGCAGAGGGCTTTTGAAATTAGGCTGATGGCCTCGTGAGGCCCTTGGGCCGTAGGTTGCCCACTGCTGGCATGAAGAATGAAAAATATATAATGAGAAATCAAGGAGGAGAGGGAAGAAGAATGTGAAAAGTCATTTAAAAAAAAAAAAGGAGACATCAATATAAAATACAGACTAGAAAAGATAGCCAGTGAAGAGGAAAATGGAGAAATTATGCATGGTCCAAACAATAAGATAAGAAGACATGATGGGCAGCAGAATTTAAAATTAAAATAAGAGGGGAAAGATGAGAAGCAGGAAGGCCAATAAAAACAATATTAACGTAATCAAGACAGGAAACAACTAAAATTTTAACTAGGGGCAGAGGTAGACAACTTGGTGTCTTCCAGATATTTTGGACTACAACTCCCATAAGCCCCATTCATCATGGCCAATTGTTATGGAATTGTAGTCCAAAATATCTGGAGTGTGTCAGGTTTCCCATCCTTGAAGTAGGCTCTTGTCTAAAGTTACTTGTTTCATTACCTACTTTTCACCCTTATGTAAAGTGATTATGCTTCACAATACAAGTCTGGAGTTGTCCCTTCTAGAAGTAACTCATGTCATAGCTGCAATTATTTGTTTTATGATTTAGAAACCTTCAGAGTTTCTGTTGTCCATAGCTCAAAGAGATAAGTGTTTTCCCCACCATCATATTCAAGAGCAAACTGGAAACAGATGTATATTTGGGATTTTAGTTTTATCATGAGGTATTTGTTTACTGAAAACAATCTTGTTGACATTTCATGAAGAATTCATTTTCTCCTTTGCAGATCATGCCAAGGCAATCTCTTCTTTGTTTCTCTACTGGATTACTGATATCCTTCCTGGAAAGAACAGGAAATAAGCTGAATGCACACATCCATCTGAACAAAGTTAAAATTTAATACATATGATTCAAGAGTTGAATCCAAGGATATTTAGAAATGGCAATGCCATTGAAGAGATTGCAACTTTACTGAGAAACTTCTGTTTTCTGTTTGGTTTTTATTTTTACTTTTGAAAGTATCCACAAGTTAATATAAAACATTAGGAGTTCCTTTTATTTAAAATATGCTAAGCTGAGAGAAGAACGTGTAAGCACCCATTTACCTCTTTAATGCAGGCCCTACTTTAACTTATTATTGCAGATGGATTCATATAAGGCATAATCTTTTATGAGATGCTTCATAGCTGTCCAAATAGGTTTGTGGTCAGAGCTTAGTGAAAATTACCCTTCCAAGTACTGCTGTTCTTGTTGCTAAAATTATGTTAAAATCTATATTTTTATACATAAAATAAAGAGAACAGGTTTTATATTTTGCACGTTACTCTTTAAGCATTTCCATCCCTTTCATATATTACGATAATATAGGCATCAAAACATTCCACTATATTTTGGTATGATTCACTTGCCTATCTCCCAAGAGATTTGGAACTGTCACTTTATGGGCCAGCCATCTCCAGCACCGATTTAAGATACTGACTACAATACTAGCCTGTGAAGGCTGTGCTTTGGGATAGAAAAGTTCAGTGTTCTAACCCTGATTTACATTGAAAAAAAATCTCCACTGCTCTGTCAATCATTTCCTCCATCTACAAGCTGAGAAACTAAAACATACCTTTGTAAAACAACTTACAAGCGACGAATGGAAAGCACTCTAGCTAGTTATTAATATTATCCATATGCAGGTGTTCTAGGCTGTTATGTGATGTGGGCAATGAAGGGGAAAGAGGGGTTTGGGAAGCCATTTCTCTGGGCTTATCCACTACATCCCAGTTTTAAAACACTTATTGTAGGAGCAAATCAGAAGGTGGAGTGGCTGGATAGTCCAAAGATCTTCCCTCTATTTCTTTATTCAGAGTAACTCTATGGTAGAATGCATACCCTTCAACTTGAGTTAAAATGCAATCCATTTCTCACAGTCTTATCTTTACATAATGCAAAGGTTTTGACCATTCTAGACAAGATCAACACTTGGCACCCACTTTATCATTTTGTAATTGCATCCTTCGCCAAACAGCACTTGACAGAACTATTACATGTTCAGGCTTCCTGCCCTCCTCTGTATAAGGCAGAGGTTCCAGCCCTTTTTCAGTCTGATGACTAAATTCCATTCTGGAAAGGATTTCAAGGGCCACATTCCAGTGATGAGAGGGCCAAAAAACAGTGCTGTTCATGTCTACTCGGAAGTAAACACAGCTCCATCCTGCGCAGGTCTATTCAGAAGTAACATTCTGGCCATGTTTTGACCACTTTCGTATGCAACGGAAGTGGGAAGAAGAGGACTTCCAGCACACATTTGGATTCCCATCTCAGATGCTGCAGAGGACTGCCTTGATCAGTAATCAAAGGTCGCTGCAGAAAGGCAGAGCTGGGAGGAGTTGCTTGCTGGTGCTGAATCCCAACCCTTATCTCCGATTACTGATTGAAGAAAACTTGACAAAGAGCTGGCGGGCTGGATGGGGGACTTTGGCAGGCTGTTTTCAGCCCACAGGGTAGAGGTTCCCAATCCCTGGTATAAGGTTACCTTAGGGAGCAGGATTTCTAAGGGGAAGAAGAGTGGAATAGATATTATCCTTATTTACTTCTAAGGTTCCAGAAGTTCCATTTGCAGACACACACTCCACGTCCCGTTTCCCCCGTGCAGCCTGTCTCCTGGATGTGCGTTCACTATTTTCTGATAAGCGTGGCATTTCAGTATACCTACTTCAGGGAACACAATGGGCATATATTTAACATTGAAGAAATGTTAGGTAATAACAGCAGGCCCTCCATATAATGTCTTTGTATGGAGGAGCATTAAGTCACGTGTGAGCCCCCAGCTAAAGACCCAAGTGGTACAGTCCAGACACAGATTTGCCACCTCAATCAGAGGAACTAGGCCTTAACTAAAAGGAGAAATTGCCTTTTTGTGTCTTAACTCCATCATGAAAGGCTAGAAGAAAACCTCCATTTCCTGCCCTGTCACTCAGTATATTGCAGTGGTCCTTTTCAGGCATCACAGCTTTCAGAGAGACTTGAATAATAGACTTCAGACAAAGGGGATATTTCATTTCCGCTCGACAAACTTTGAAAATGTGTTAAGATGAATCAGCTAGGCAGTGAGTAGAAAAGGGGGCCGCCCATGCGCTAAATCTTCTATATTCCACTATCCCACCACTGAGCCAAAGTCTGCTGATCGTTTTTGCAAAGGATTCCAAGATCATCATATGCATACATTGTGCAGAGATCTGAAGATTAGAGGTCTTTAGAAGATGGAGAAATACTATTTATTTTATTTTATTGAGATAGCAGATTTATTTTTTGTCATTCAAATCTCTCATTCTTCATTATTGTCTTGTAGCATGAATGCCATATGATAGAAGATTAACCTTTCTTATTTAAGAGAGACCAAGAGAGATCTGAAACCAATGGAAAGTCAAGCCATTGTTCTCTGCCAATACTGTTCTGTTTCCATGCTTGCTGAGGACACACAACTCTAAACATTTCTGTGGAATATTCTGGAACCTAAATGACTGGGGGCAAGGAGGGATATTGCTCAAAGGTGTTATGGGAGCCACTGTTCTGCCAGAGGACGAGCTGCTGCCTGCCTAGTAAAACTGGCTTAGAAACTAGTACTCAAACCCAAACGCAAGCATATGAAGCATGCCTAGGTGGAATTATTTAATCAAGGTAGCAGAGCGCCCACATAAGATATTCAGGCAGCAAGAGAGACAAGATCATACCTTTTCCAGAGTTTTATTACGAAAGTATAAGAAAACAACAATTGAACAGTGGACAGAGGGAGAAAGAGAAGGCGGACTGCTCAGGTGAGGTGATGCAGATGAAGAGAAATGACCTATCGTTCCTTTTAGGTTGTGTTCAAAAATCCAGAGAAGGAGCAATGAGTCAAGATGCAGCAGTGGAACTCAGGTTACAATTCCTCTTTGGGAAGAGGAACGAAGAGGCTTAGGAAAGAAGTTTCCTAGGAGAGGCTTGCAGGAATAGGGAACACTGTGGAAGGCAAGCATGAACTCAAGCGGTTTCTGGCATTCCTGGGACATTATATATTTGGGTTGCAAAAAGGCTAGCTGAGCAGCAGGGCAGTCCTGGAAGGGCAATTTCCATGTGGACTCAAAGAGATGATTGCTTTAAAAAGTGGTCTTCAGTGTGTCCCATGCTACTCCCTTGTCCATATCAACAAAGCAGTTTGGTGGGAAACTTTCACGATTGATTTGCTCTGATCATCAAAACTCCACTACCTCAACTCCCTAGGCAAAATGCAATCTTTTAAGCCACCTGTGGACACACACACACACAAGCAATGGAACTATGATCTTGGGCAGCAGTGCAGTTCTAAAGTAAGAGTTTCTGAAGTATGGAAGAGGTGCAACTAATGCCCTAGGACAGGGGTGGGTGACTTGCGGCCCTCCAAATGTTTGCAACTTCCATCAGCCCTAGCCGGTGTAGCTACATGCTGCCCACCCCTACTCTAGGAGCAGATGTGATTCTTCATTCAACATTGCTGGAATAAAACAGATGTGATCCTGATCAATACATTGGATGGAAGACCACTGGGAAACCTATTGAAGAGAAGTCTTATTTTATAACAAAAACACATTTTATAATGTCTTAAAAGTATAGTTTTGGAATTGTTACCAAATCAATATAGAACTTCCTTTTCTTTTTAAAGTAAGATACATATTAGCCCCCTGCATTTGTTCTAAATGGGCAAACTGTACATGTGCAAGAGGGTTGGGATCATGCTTGCTGCAGCTCTGCACCTAACCTCCAGGTGTTTTGTCTGAGGACCTGCCAGCATCGGCATCCTGTGCACCTACAACCCAGTGGGGGTAGTTTCTGCACACTTAATCTGTACCTTCCCATTCTTTTGTATGTTACATATCACATGGTTGGACCATAGGTGTGTTTGACCCTCTGTAGATGGGACTTCAGAACACATGGAAGTCGGGTGGTGAGGGGGAAAGACTGTTGTTTATGATCTCAAGACAAACAGGTGCACCACCATGCCTACACTGTACCCATTTCAAATGTCTGTACAGGGCAACTCTGGCATGTGCCATATGATATACGTCATTTGGTGCACATGTGTTGTCTGTAAGCAAACCAACCAATTACCTAGACTGTGGATGGGCCCTCTCTCACAGAAGGTCTTGAAGCACATGGTGGATAGCCATTTCTTGAGGATGCTCTACTTCTGGTTGACCTACATTGCGCACAAACTTGCTAACCAATGTCAAAATCAAATCTAATGTAGCTGGTCTATCTTGTTCTACTGATTACTCAGTCAGTGTCATCCTCAGGAGGTCAAATTCCAGTACAGATACAAAGGGAACAGTTGTGCCTTTGAGCTTGCACTCTGCTGCTCAGACCTTTGAGCTGTTCTATCATTGCACCACTTCACCAGACCTTAATTTTGTCACAACTGTATGACATAAAAACGGATACATTTGTCAAATTCCAAGGTCATGTTGACCAAAGATAAAGATAATCATATACTTAATTTTATGGCACAAAATTACTATATTGTCAGATGCTTCCATGGCACTGTGCTTATTTTTTCAAGCAACAGCTTTAAAAAAACAAACCCACAAATTTATTTATTTGTTGCAATTATTGCCTGCCATTTTTCCTCCAAGGAACCCAAAGTCTGTACATAATCCTCCTCCTTTCCATTTTACCCTCACAACAACAACTCTGTGAGGTAGGTTGGGCTGAGAGTCTGACTGGCCCAAAGTCCACCAGTGAGCTTCCATGTCCAAATGGAGCCTAGAACTTGGATTGCATGGCTTCCAGTCCAACACTCTAGCCACTACACCAAACTGGTGTATACACCACAGAGGATATATCTGTCAAGATCTATTAGCCATGATAGCTAAATTGCAATCCCATGTTCAGATGCAGCATACCCCTTGAGTATTACATCCTGGGACAGTCAACATGGGAGGGATCTTCCCAGAACCATCTGGCTGGAGATATTAGAAACAGAATCCTGGACTAAACAGAACTGTGCTCAGATTAATCAACATCTTCCATATGTTTTGGTTAATACTAAAATTGGGGATGGACAGATCAGTCCGGATCCAATCCATGATAGGTTTGCATGTGTTCTGTCATAAGTCCATTCTGTCTCATTTTTTATATTTTTATTCCTTGAAAAAATAAACAAAAATGCATTTAAATTGCACACATTTCCCCTAAAACATGGGGGGGGGGGTTTTGAGCCAAGTACTCCATCACAAAATTCAAAGTAATGTGCAATCCAAAAGTTAACTGTGTTCAGATCTACATTATTACTCAGGGAAATGAAACTCTAGTCAGTTTGCTTGAAAATTCAGACCCATGAAATTCTCCAGCCTCCTTAACTAAAATGCTGACGCAGAAAACACGTCAGTACAGACATTCCCCTAAAATGTTTGAATTTTGTTTTCCACAAACTCACAACAAACCCAAACAACCTTTAGAAACAAGGAGAGAAAGCCAACTGAGGTCAATATTGCCTGATAGCTTTATAAATTACCTGTAACATGAAATAAACTTGTTCACTAATCAAAGTTGGTGCCTCTAGACTAGAAGAAATTGGAAACTTGGTGCAGAATAAAAATTGCTAACTGTTTGCTCGTTGCTTAAAAAAAAGGAAAAAGAAAAAGGAGCAGTTCTGGTGAGAAGAAAAAATTAAAGGAGAGAAATGCAGAGTTACTGGAGCACAAGCAGTAATGCCGGACTGCAGCACAGGATGGATGAAAGAGAAGCAATGCAGAAGGCATCATCAATGCAAGGGCATATCAGGACACTGATTAAAATTAAATGCTGGTTAAGAATGTAATAGGGGTTGATCCATGTCACTGTGCTTTATTCAGTGTTTCAATTTGAAACACCCAGCTATCAAATGCCTGTTTAATTTACCCCCAAATTACTGTATTTTTCAGCATGTCAGTTTCTAGTAGTAGTGGCAAAGTTGAATTTCCCCTAATAAATCATCATTTCTAATAAGGAGAATAATCTCTCCTCTCCTTCCCCGCCCCCTTCAATTCATCTGCTTAAACTCAGTCTTTTAAAAATAGCTTTAAAGGTAATAAGTCTATATTATACATTTTTTATCCCAGGATGGTAATCAACATGCGAATTGGCAGTGTTCTGATTGCGTTGGGAAGTGTCATGTCATTATCATTACAAACCTCCAGGGAGCATCAAGCATATTGTGATTTGTTGGGAGATACTTTGTTCTGAAGGCCAAGAGGGAGAGCTATATGATGTGCAAACGAGAGGACTGACTTGTAGTGGGAGAGTTATCAACGTTGTGGATGGATCCTACGCATGAGTACTCAGAAGTAAGTCTTGCTGCATTCAATGGTCTTCATAAGGCTACAATCCTATAACCATTTATCTGGGAATATGTTCCATTGAACTCCATGAGGCTTACTTCTGAGTAGTCTATTTATTTATTTGAAAATGTTTATATACTGCTTCCCTTGTTAAAAAATATCATTGAATAGTAGAGTTGGAAGCCTAGCTGACAGATGGTTGTCCAGTTCCCTCTTGAATGCCTCTAGTGTGGGAGAGTCCATGACCTCCCTAGGTAACTGGTTCCATTGTCTTATGGCTCTAACAGTCAAGAAGTTTTTCCTGATGTCTAGCCAGAATCTGGCTTCCTGTAACTTGAGCCCATTATTACATGTCCTGCACTCTGGGAGGATTGATAAGAGATCCTGGCCCTCCTCTGTGTGACAACCTTTCAAGTATTTGAAGAGTGCTATCATGTCTCCCCTCAATCTTCTCTTCTCCAGACTAAACATGCCCATTTCTTTCAGTCTCTACCCATAGGGCTTTGTTTACAGACCCCTGATCATCCTTGTTGCCCTCCTCTGAATACGCTCCAGCTTGTCTGCATCCTTCTTGAAGTGTGGTGTCCAGAACTGGACGCAATACTCAAGATGAGACCTAACCAGTGCTGAATAGAGGGGTCCCAGTACCTCGCACGATTTGGAAGCTATACTTCTACTAATGTGTGACAACCTTTCAAGTATTTGAAGAGTGCTATCATGTCTCCTTTCAATCTTCTCTTCTCCAGGCTAAGCATGCCCAGTTCTTTCAGTCTACAGAAAAATTATAACACAATACATCATTATAAAAGCACAACAGCATTTAAACAAGTTGATGATCAGGAAAAGCCAGGGTAGGTTTTTAATAATTAGCGAAAGCACATGGTTATCTGTGTCCGATGTATCGCAGAGGGGATGTCATTCCAGATGGAGGGGGCCACAACAGAGAAGGCCTGTTGCTGCCAGATGGGACTCTGCAGGATGTGGCACAGATAGCAAGGCCGCCCCTGAAGTTCGTAGTGGTCTAACAGATATATATGGGGGGAGATGATATTTCAGGTAACCTGGGTCCAGGTTATTCAGGGTATCATGAGGCTTGGTAGCATATTGGCAGCCAGTGCATCTCTTTCAACACAGATGTTATGAGTGCATGGTGTGGCATTGCGCTCAACATTCTTGCTGCAACACTCTGCACTAGCTGCAACTTCTAAATGAGCCTCAAGGGCAGCCCCATATTGTCAGCATTACAGTAGTCCCATACATGGATCACAGTGGTTACGCTATCTATTTCAAGGAACAGGCACAGTTGACATAAGGGCCGAAACAGCTGTGTATAGGATTACCCTATTAAGTGTGTTTAAGGTTGCAGCTTTAAATTACTTCCACTGTACAGTAGGAAAAACAAAGAAATCATGTGACAAATAACAATCAGTGGAAATATTGAATTCTAACTAAGTTTTGGAAAATGCATGGACATGGAAAACCATAATCGGGTAAAGACCACACCAAAGTAAGTAAACAGACACACCGATAGTGTTTTTGTTTAATTGAGGGTAAAAGCTTAAAATGGATGTCATCTTTGAATCCTATTATAAGTCAGGAAAAGCATTTTTGTTTGTTAGAATTACTCGACTGCGCTATTCCATTTAAACTGGTAAACAGATTAAAATACTTAACATGTTATTCAATTAAATGCAAGATTGCTAACTGACAGACTGAAGTGCATTGATTTTTTTCAATTACATTAAGCTAAGTACACTGCAAAAAGTTTCATTAGCTTTTCTGTTTAACCCTTTTTACACTTGGCTAATAAAAAGTGCAAAATTAGAAGCGTTACCCAAATCTACTACTGTATTTCCTAAATTAATCTAACAATGGAAAACTACATATTGCTTCATGTGTGTAGGTTTTTAATTCTATTACTAGAAGTCTTACATTTCAGTTTCAGTCACACATGCGGATCCAGTGAATTGTTGGGGGGGGGGGGAATGAGTGTCCAAATTGCATATAGAGCCCTTCATTTTCCAAGGATGATGAAGGCAGCAGCTCAATGCATTTATCCTAGAGGTGGTGCTTTCATTTAAATGAATGGGGCAGCCTACATCTGTAGCAACTTTGTGCATGCTGGAGCACACATGTGACAACAGAATGAGATACACAGATTTTAAAATATTTTTTAAAACTCCTGATTTATATTATTTCAGTAAGAATTGTATGGTGCATTCTCTTCCCCTCCTTATTGTTTTATTATGATTTTATTAGAATGTAAGCCTACGTGGCAGGGTCTTGCTATTTACTGTTTTATTCTGTACAGCACCATGTACATTGATGGTGCTATATAAATAATAATAATAATAATAATAATAATAATAATAATAATAATATGATGGTTGGATCCCAACATGTTCTGGTACGAGCAGGACTCACCCCCCCTCCCTGATTTTTCCTAATTCCCTCCCTCTGCAGCCCTCCACCACCACCACCCCCTCATGCCACAGATTGACAATGGCAGATTTTCCTTTGCGGGAAAGTGGTTGCCATACCAACAGGAAGCAGTACTAAAGGCAAAAGGGGGTGGGACCACAGGTTTTTAACAAGAATTAATATGAGAGGAACCCTCAACAAAGATGAATGCACCAAACAAACAAGGTCTTTGAAAAGTGGATTACAGAACTATTATAATTGTTTATACATATAAATAATGCTGAATGTTCGTAAAAAATATTGCCAGTTGCTTATGTCACGCTATATGAATAGCAGGCCCAATGGTGGCACAATTCAATGCATCATACATATATAGAATAGAGAATGCAGCATTAGTACCAGTTAATTCTTTTTAAATGGGTTATGGCACTGTAATGGTGCTATATAAAAGACCACAACACTAGTGTGGGTATAATATATTCACACAATTCATGATAAATAATTCTTAAGAAATTACAACAATAGTCAATAACTACACAAGTGTGCGCAGTGTTATTCACCCAATTGTTTCAGAAAGAAAACATGCAAAGTCACAGACATTTATTCATTCATCTACATCAGTTCATGTACACAGCCACCCACCATTGTTCCCCCATCCCCTGAAAACATGTCCACTGGGGAAATGGAGGAATTTGGGAACTTCAAAGTCTGGATAACTGCAATTTATTGTTTGATTGATTGATATTCTCATTTTGAAGAGAGCTCCCAAAGACAACCACCACATAAAAACTGATCCTGTAGCCACCTGTTTCCATCTTAAATTTGTACCACAGTATAACTCCATTGCTTGTAGAAAGGAAAATGGAAAGCCAAAATAGAACTTCGAAGAAAAAGGCTTAGGGCACAATCCTATGCATGTTTAAGCAGGAAAAAAGTTCTAGACTTTTCTGCATGCCCCAGCCGGCTGGCTTGAAGGATGCTGGGAATTGTATGACTCTCTTCTTTCTATTCATGCTTAGGTTCAGTTGTGGTACCAGAAAAAAAAATGTGGGGAGCACAGAAGGGAAAAAAAAATATTTCTAGGTGGGTGAGATGTGTCCCATATGTTAAGATCTCTGAAAGAAAGAAAGAAAGAAATGGTATATTTCACATTAAAATTTCTATCTTCAACGTATTATTTCTGAAATAAATGGGGAAGGTTACTTTAGGCCTACACCACAGAAGGGGAAAGTAGTTTTATTTCTGAAAAACATTAATTTGTGTTTGAATTTTCTTTCTATTTTTACTATTAGGCACCCCGTATATAAATAATAAATTAAGTTCTCCTGCATGCCAGATGTTTCTCCTTTCCCCTCAGTGGTTTTCCATTGGTCTTTCAGCATCTTGAAGGGCATGTCAGTAGCTGCAAAATGCGTAACCTTTGCTGGTTCAAGAGGTGCATCTAAACTGTAGAAGTGCTACAGAGATGATATAGGAATGCACTTGTACATGTGAGAAGTGCCTTTCTTTCAAATAATGACAAGAGTCCAGCAATGGGGGGAGGGGGAGCTCCTTGTTTTGGGAGGCACTTGCCCCCCTGCTCACCTCTAGCACCACCCCGCCTAGGATTGCAATCTGATTTTCTCTTCTCCGTGATAAATTGCGCTATGAGATAAGTGGTCTACACCATGGGGTGTAGAATCTCTGTCCCAAGAGCCAAATCTAGCCCTCTGGGGTTCCCGAGATAGCCATGACACTTTCACCAACAACTGATCATTTGGTGGTTTCCTGGCTTTTGTACAGGTTTTTCCTCAGAAAGACCTTTAAGTTAAAATACGCTGGTATTTTGGCCATGCCCCTTTTGGCTTTGGCTCCACCCACTACTGGAATGTAGCCCCCTGGCAACTTCTCTGAAATGAAATTCAACTCTCAGGCTGAAAAAGGTTCAACTCCCCTGGCCTACACTGAGGTGGACAAGGAATCACTTACTTCCTCAAGATAATTTTTAATGGACTGTTTTGTCCCCTTGCCCTCCTTAATTCTCACATTCACAAATACCAGACCTTCCACCTTCTCCCCCATCCCCAGAAGGGATGGCTTTCCTGCATTACTGCCTAACTGCAAATTTCAAAGTTAAGCACTATAAAAGTGTTAATGTGTCATCTCACCACATGGGACACTTTCGCTGATCCAGATTTGCAGGGCAAAGTCATCATGTTGGGTGAGTTTTTCCCTCCACCAAAATCATTACTTGAATCAGGCCTACACCACAGTAGTATCCAAGGCCACAGCTAGACCTAAGGTTTATCCTGGGATCATCCAGGGTTCGCCCCTGCCTGAGCACTGGATTCCCTGTGTGTCACCTAGATGAACAGGTTTGACCCCTGGAAGATCCAGGGATAAACCTTAGGTCTAGCTATGGCCCAAGTCACCGTGCCAATGGATCTGAGGAAAAACAGAGTAATGGAGTGTTTTACATTGAACAGCATTTCCTGCAGATGTCAGGTATTTATTTTCAACTTTACAGCTCTGCTGGGAAATGGTCTTTGTTAGTGCACACTGTTTATTCCAAAAGGTTTCATTCTCCCTCATCATCAAAGAAAGCATTATGTTCATTTTCTCCCCTAACAGGTTATGATTCCATTCCATTACTGCCAACTCTATGTGCTGAGGGGCTGTTTAGGTTTCTTACTTTCTCGCTGTTCTAACAAAATATTCAGATGGATACATTACATTATGGACAGTATCAGTTGCGTTCTTGTCTGGTGATGAGCATAAATACTATTTGATGATGATTTTATGTTAAAGGGACATCAGCGATGAACTCCAAGAGATTCCCCTTTTTTCACTAAGATTTTTATTGGGTTTGATCAAAAACTATGGACAACCAAGCAACAATAGAGATGGTCCAATAGAGCACCTATCCTCTCTTCTCCGCCCTAGCCCACTCAGTATAAGGGGAAAGACAGGAGGAGGAGGAGGAGGAGGAGGCAGCATTAGACTACTAGAACAAGCAGCCAGATGTAGCAAGAGAAATTCCATAGTTCAGTAGTAGAGGACATGCTTTTCATGCAAGAGAAGGTCCCAGATTCAATCCCCAGCATTTCCAGGTAGGGAAAGTCTCCTGCCTTAAACCCAGGGGAGCTACTGCCAATTGGTGTAGACAATACTGGGTAGGTGGAGCAATGGTCTGACTATTATACGGTAGCTTTCTATGTTCCCAAAAGTGTAAGGCTTCGCATAGAAGAAAATGTGATTCCTCGATCATGGAACCATCGTACCTTTTGCACTATGAATACACACTTTGATGGGACTAGAGATGATGCTTACAGTACAGGACACGTTCTAGAGGACATCACCATGATGTTGAGACTAAGAGCTCTACACTAGATGAATCCCAGATTTCCTGGACTCTTACTGGGAAGAACAAAGTTCTTTTAATTATCCCACCATGGGATAACTTGATAATACAAAGTTAAAGAAGTACATGCCATGATGGCTCCATGTTGTTTGTTTCCCCATCTTCAACAACAGCCAGTAATATGGGTTTGGGGCAGGGAAATACACCATGTGGTGATGCCATATAACTACAGGCAATGCACACAGGAGAGAGAATTGAGGCAGGTTGCCACTGTCAGCAGCAGCTGTGGGTTTGTGTTCATATCTACTATTGCTCATACACAAGAGGGAAATGGAAATCTAAGATCTACTTTTAAGCCAAGTATAGTATTGATAGATCACTTCAGCTGATGCTGGGCTCCTAAATGACACCTCGTCTAGGGGAAGGATGATCATTTTCATGTTAATTATTTTAGATTTGCAACCACAGAGATTTGGGATGGATAATATCTTATTTAAAACACATTAAAATTATACAGAACCTGAAACTGGGAGAGACAATAAACAGGCTATCCTGAATGTTCTCAAGCAAACATTTTCAACATGAAATTAATGTATGTGTGATTCTCTCTCATTCCATCTTTCTCTCTCTCTGTAGGATTGTCCCTTGAAACTTCTGACCATTTTTTTTACTGCTGTTTGGAGCCTATTTGCTGTTTCATCAACAGCTGTCTCAGTACCACTTTATATTAAAACTGGATAAAATGCAATGATGAAGTAATATTTTAGAAAAAGTATGGTTTTACTAGGACTGAGCCAAAATAGAAGGCAAGTCTGGGAAGAGATCCTAGCCAATCAGGGATGATACAGTGAGCATTTATTTATTTATTACATTTTTATACCGCCCAATAGCTGAAGCTTTCTGGGTGGTTCACAAAAGTTAAAAACATCAGACACGAATCAAAGTATAAAACAAACCGTATAAAACAAACAATAGTATAAAAACACTATAAAAATAACATATAAAAGCAGAACCATGGTAAAACCAGTGTTTATCCTGAGGATTGTCCTGGAATCATCCCTGTGCATCCACATGACACACATGGGATCCTGGGAGCAAGGAGAGATGATCCCTCCATTTTCCCAGGATAAGTGGGACCATTTTTAGCCCAATTCTTCCCGCGGTCTCGGGATCGTCCCGAGACTGCAGGAGGTGAATGGGCACCTGTCTCAGCTTCGTTCTGTCTCCTCGTGAGTAAATGTGAGGAGGCAGGAAACAGGCATGGGGCACGGAGCTCTTCAGGTGCTCCATGCCCATCGGGGCTGGCGGGGGAGCAGAAGCGTTTGTTATTTTTAACTTACTTTTTTATTGGAGCGCATGTGCGCTCCCATTCTGTAAAAAAAGAAGATGTTGTTGCACTTGCATGTGGACAAAGGGGAGGATCTCACAAGCAGAATATCATGATATCCTCCCCCTCCCTCCCCTGGTCTAGACATGCCCACAGTCCTTGACACATTTACCGGGAGTAAGGCCCATTAATCTTAGTGGGGTTTAACCTCTGAGTAGATCTGCATTAGGACTGCCTTGTCAGTCTTCCTTCTTTTAAAAGACATGTTCAATCTTGGGGAAGTCATAAAAGCCATAATGAACTACGGAACCATCAGGTTCAAATCCCAGCACTTCCTTGAAATAGCAGACCATCTGAAATTCCATGGGGCTAGTCCTCTAACAACCAGATTCGCTGCAGGAAGCAATAATATTTAGGACAGTATACCTTCCCAGTGCACAACATAATGTATTCATAGTAGAATCTTTATAAGTTGACAGCAAAGAATGCAAATTCTGCTCCAACAATAATAAAAATCCATGCAAGTAAAATATAGCTGGAGGAGGAACCACTCTCAGATATTTCCCCCCTAACTCAAAGACAAGGACTGTAATCCTAAACCAAGGAACATCTCAAGATATGTGCTGCAAGAATAGATGACTTTTTCTGAGGAATACAGTTTATATTAGTTGACAAAAGCCCCCAGAATGGCAAAGAAATCAAATAAACACAAGCTTTCACTTATCTTTTTCTAACAAATTAGACTAAAACCTGTGAAACAACACTGCCATTGATCTTTTGCTCCCGACATGTCCATTAGTACTGTACTTTAGTTTTTGGATGGATGGTTTCTCTGTCTGTCTTTCTCTCTGTGATAATTGGCCACCCTTTAATAAGGAAAGAGCTTTTTCCACACTGCCATGCTTGTTTAGAAGAACCATAGCTCTTCACTCTCCCTCTCTCCCTCTGTGTGTGTGTGTTTAGAGCGTGTGCACACACCCACACCCCACAAAATAATCTCTCAGAAGAATTACGTTTTGCCTGGCTACTGTGCTTCATACTGTAGCATGACAAAGCAAACTCTGAAATGTTTAGATAAGCAGGGTGTAAATTGCTTCTGCCTCAGCTCAGCAATCTGTAAGCAAAGCCCTTTGCACTTCAAATGATGTTAGAAATAAATAGATATGTACACAATATCCTGAAAGGGCGAAGGAGTGAAAATGACTTGTAAAAGAAGGAAAGAAAGAAAGAAGCTCCTACCAAGGTATTGAAAGATTACTATAATCTCAGCATCCTTGCCAACTTCAGCATTGTTATTGCTAGAAATTCAACTTGGCCGTGCAAAGGTTTGAGAGCTGAACAATAGTGCTGTGAATCCCACCATATCTTATATGTCTATCATCAATACAGTTCGATATACTGTAGAAATGCCTTTGGGTTGAACCTGAGCAGATGGTTGGTCAAAGCCTGGAGAATTGTTGGGTGAGCACTTCCATCTGAAGGCTTCAGATCTCGTTCTTTTCTCAGCAGATTTTACCCTACAACCCAAAGACAAAAACATGTAGCTGAGAGACAAATTATGAAACATTGGATAACTCAGCTGAGGACTAATTATCTTCAGGTCATAAAAGAAAGTGAAGTCTTATATAATATCTCAGATTGAAAATGCCTTGTTCCCAGCACTTGTAGTGTCACGCTGGTCCACTTATGACTCTCAAAACAAGTAAGTGGTGGCAGTAAGTGATAACACAAAGTTAAACTGTGGAACTTGCTCCCACTAGATATTGTGATGCCAATTTGGATGGCTTTAAAAGGGGGTTAGACAAATGCATGGATGATAAGGCTATCAGTGGCTTCTTGTCATGATAGTGTATATGCTACTTCCAGGATTAGAGGCAGTATGGCTATGCATACCAGTTGGGAGCAGAAGGGTGCTATTGAGGTCATCTTCTACTTTTGGTCAGCAGTGCAGCTCCAGCTTCCAGCAGCTGCAGTAGCTTCACCTTCCAGATATATAGTATATATATAAAATAGCTCTTTTATGACCTCTGTTTTTAAGCAAAACTAAACCATCATTTTAATGTACTTTACCAGATAAATAAGATAAACAAGCCTACTACCCCTTGATATACATTGAACACAACTTTTTAAAAGCATGTGGAGAAGGATTAGAGGCAGATGGAACATGGGGGTGGAAAGAGAGAGAGAGAGAGAGAAACATTATATGTGTGAAGGGCAAAGGAAGAAAAATCTGAGCTCATGAAGTTTGTCAGGATGCAAGAAAACAATATTAGAAGACGCACTGAAGTATAGCACTGTTTTTGTCATATCCAAATCATGTGATGGAGGAAGAGGGAGAGAACCGTGGTAAATCTTCACAACGTATCTGTTTTTTCCATGAAAAAAGGGCTTCTTCGGCACAGTATCTCCACTGAAATCCTAGATAGCACATGTCTCTAAGGCCATGGCTAGACCAGGCCTATATCCTGGGATTGTCGCAGGATCATCCCTGTGCATCCAAATGACACACAAGGGATCCCTGGAGCAGGCAGGGATAACCCCTCAATTTGCCTGGGATAATCCTTAGGTCTAGCTAAGGACAAAATCCCCTGCATTCTCATTTTCCTGTGGCACTGTCTGAAGTATACATTTTAATTCTTTTTCTTCTTATGTTCTGTTTTCTCCCCATCTCCTCTACGCCAGACTTTTTATATTCTGTTAGCATCACTTTCCCTGCCCGTGCCCCCAGAGCTTAATCATAATTAAAAATCTGTCTAAATTAAGACACAACATTGCATAAAAGCATTTCCAAGCCTATTTAAAAGGCCTGCTTTACAATTAATGCATTTTCTACGGTGGAAGATTCTCAAATTAGTTTAGGAAAAGCAGGGTTCAGCCAAAGTGCAACATAATGTACCTCTTCCTACAGATCATCCCTAAGAATACCTATCTGATCTAGTTAAATCACCACCATCTGTGCTGGCACAATGCTGGTCTCCAAATAAGAGCCATCGTGTTAAAGGATTAGGATATTAATCCATCAAATAGCAATATTAACCATATAGAAAAGAGACACAAGTAATCGACATGTGGATGGCAATCCCACTGTGAACATGTCAGATAAGGTGGCTAGAGCAAAAATTCATTTCGAAAAGAATGATTCCTTATTGAGGGTATTTAAACATATTTGGGCGCTCTCCAAGATGAATATCATAATTCATATCCATGGAATGAAGCTGGAAAGCTGAACGGATTCTTCATAGATGCAGCCCAAGCATTCTTGGCTGGATTCACTTTAAGACGTCTTTTAGAATGCATGAAATACTTGTCAATATGAAGCATCCGCCCTGGCACAGGAGTACAAAGAATGTTGTAATTCTGCATTTGGAATTCTAATCACTATTTGGCAATGCTTGTACACACAGGGAGAGCTTCTGAGCGACTCCCTTCATGCCACTGATAGCAGATGTGGCTTCTACCCCAATTTGTTAATCTGCAGATTGAGTGCTCACTTTGGGCACATATCCAGCCAAAGTTAAGTACATTTAAGTCCCATTGATTTCAGTGGCAGAGATTTAAAACACATGCTTAGCACTTTGAAATCAGCGGGACTTTAAAAATGCTTCGCCTTGGCTGGATTGTGCTCAGGATTTGTTAGAACACCTTAAAATATAGTGCCAAGGCTGCCATTCTAGGCACAGTGCCCAGTCCACCTTCGTCCTCTACACAGCACCAAGACAGCCAAAAGACCAACTATCAGCTCATTAATTTTTAGCCATCCCATCACTATTGCTGGCAATTATATTCGCATGGCAACTTTGAACTCAGACTCCAAAAGGCACTTAACAAATGACCTACATTAACTTGTTATCCACACCCAGTATCATATTTGGGCTGCAGCCTGGTAGCCATTACATCAGAGAGCATTTAAGGAAAAAGAATCACCTAAGCTACCTTTGCGTACCATAAATCTTGCAAAATGCAGCAGGAAAGAGAAACAGAAACCACACAAACTCCAGTTTTCAAACTGAAACTTAAAGCACAGGATATGAGCTCCGCCATCTTTTCAGAAGAACAGAAAATCATTTCCCATAATAAACGGAACAATAAGTACATGATCTCAGAGCACATTTAAGTCCCACTGTGTCGAATATCTCTGGATCCTGATGGATAACCTTGATTTGATTTGTTTTATTTATTAATTTTATATCCTGCCTTTCCAGGATAATGCCCAAGACCTAGTAATAATTCAAATATACTATAATACTATACAAGACCCTATTAATAATACAATACAGATAAAATACAGAATTATAATAAAACACAAAAACAAATAAATTACAGACACAATGAAAAACACTGGAATAAAGAAAGAAAGAAAGAAACAGTACCCACTCACTAATTAAAAGCTACATCAGCAAACAAGTCAGCTAAAAAGCCAGAAGTCTGTCTGAATAAACATCCAAGTCTTCATTTCAGGGTAAAACCTCTATTCTTGTCATAACCCATCTTTCTGGAAAGCTGACACTCAAAAACAAATAACAACAACAATTTATTGTAGTAGATCAGGTTATGGAGACCCTAGAGCATGGGCTGAAGCTTATAACATTTATAGGCCAATAAATCAGATAGCTTAGGCAGATGCTATTGGTACATTGCTTTGCTCAAGAGGAAGATCCAAGGTCACACAGTGTCACAGACAATAGGCTAAGTCCAGCAATATATCTCAAGGCAGGTTCTCAGCAGTACTGGATTCAAGACAGAGGGTTCATGTACACCAAGCAGGATATTGCACTATGAAAGCAGTACATAAACAGAAGGGGCCACACTACTGCTTTATAGCAGTATTGAAGTGCATTGACAACTTTTGGGGCCCATTGAGATATACCATATACTGCTATATCCTACTTGGTGTGACTCCTGCCTTTTATATACCACTTTCATAGTGTAATATCCTGCTTGGTGTAGATGAGCCCAGAGAAGAGTCCAAGATTCACGTTAAGTTCAGATAAGAAAGTCTTTCAGGCAGTTAAGATGTTGTCCAAGAGAAAGCTTCAAGGCTAAAATCCATACAGACTCAGAAATCATGTCCAACATTAGATTCTATGGTATAGATTTCAAGACAGACAAAAGTCCAAAAGCCACAAAAAGTCCAGGCAAGAAACCAGTCTAGCCAAACAAAGACAAAGGCACATGATTCAAGACAAACAAGAGTTCAGGCAATTCAAGGCAAACAAGAGTTCATGAAAAGTTCAGGCAAGAAAGCATTTTGAGCAAATAAATGATGGTGTTGTTCCCAGCAAAGACCCTGTAGCCTCAGTTGGTGTGATGGAGTTCTTAGAAGATGAAAAACTGTACTTAAGGTTAATGATGCAACCCTCACTAAGAGTTGCATCATTATCCTTAACCCTCCTTAAAAATCAATGGGATTCACTTCCTATCAGCATCAAGGTGCCCGTCCTTGCCTTTTACTACTACTACTACTACTACCTACTACTACTATTATTATTATTATTATTAGTAGTAGTAGTAGTAGTAGTAGTAGTATCCTGCCTTTTGCCCAATACTGTCTACTAGACAATGACATCCAGGTATCTTGAGTGGCTTCACTTCCTTCTATAATATCAAAATAGTTGTTTATCTGTAGCCAGTAGTACAATAGAGTTCAAACATGTAGCTGCCTACAAAAGGTTCAGATCCAGAGACTGTGTGTAATTGATAAATAAATAAATGCATTCTTACAAAGTCAGGTCATTTGGAATTGGAATTGTATCTGATCTTAGCGTTCTTAAACGTTGGCTAACCTTTGGGGTAGAGTCCATCTTTGTGTTATTTACAGGGTTCTTGAGAATCAAAATTCCATATCAAAGTCAGTTCCGAAAGGGTAGGAGACAGTTGGCATTTTTTGTATTTTGGCCCAACTCCTCTTGCTGTTGGCCCCTCCCCTTTGCCATTGCCCCTCCTGTTTTGTCTTTGACCCTACCCACCACTCAAATGTCCCCCTCCTCCAAGAACTTCCCTGAAATGGAACCCAGACCTTAGGCTATTCATTTGTTTACCTCTGGGCCAGTTGCCAGCATTTATTTATTTATTTGGGAAAAGCTGGAGGTTGGTTTTTTTAATATAAAAATAATCCACATCATTTTGACTTAGCACACACATGCTTGTGCATTCTTCCTAAAAAGCCTGGTTGTTGTTGAGATCAGCTCCAGCTCATCATTTCCCATGCTGCTGTGCAAGAGGCTCCAGAATCCATATGTGACCTTTCTTTGTAGCCACTGCCATGAGTTCACTTGAGCTGAAGTAGAGCAGTGTAGCAACTTGGCGCAGACACATAGGAAGCTGCCTTCTACTCAGTCAGGACATTGGTCCATTCAGCTCAGTATTGTCTACACGATGGTTAGGCAACCTGGTGCCCCCCAGATGTTAGGATGATAAACCTCATTAGCCCCAGCTAGCATGGCCAGTGGCTAGGAATTATGGGGATTATAGTCCAAAACTTTGGGAGGCATCAGGTCACCTCACCCTGGTCTATTGCAGGTTCTACTCAGGTACCTGAAATGTTGAAACTCACCACAACCACAAAGATAACCCTATCTGAGAGCAGGATCCCTGAACCAGCAAGTAGGTGGAAGATAATCAATAAAATATGGCTTACTGTACCATCTGCTGATTTAGCCTGTGCAGAGGCTTGTGATCTTGGTGGTTGCTTGTGTTGGTGTCTGCCTCTCTTGGTGACTTCCTATGGGCAGGGGCAGCAGAAGCCCGTTGGCCATATCAACCAGGACAGTAGGACCTGCCTTGATGGGTCTCCAGCGGAGACCAAACATCTCAATTAACTGGATTGTGCAACCTGGTGCTGAGAGTTCATGGACATGGAGTTCAGACGGTACCTAATCTCTCTGCCATGGAGGATAAAATGGCAGGGCAATGCTCCATGGGGTATGGGGTAACCTTGCTGGTATTTCCTTTTTTAGAAACAAATGTATAAGTATCCCAGCAGGGGAGTGTGCTCATCACTCTCCAAAGAAGTGGATTAATGCATTAACAATAGGTAATGAGAACTGGCACCAGCTGTACAGGTAAAATGGAAACACTTTAACTTTTCACACCTACACAAGTGTGTCGATCACTAATCCTAGTCTATCCTCTTAAAACCTCCATGAATAGACAGAGAACGGTGATGCCTGTCAGTTATATTAAATAGTTCTATTTAATGGATGATACAAAGTATCTCCAAATACTGCTGGTTTTAGAAGAAGGGGCCTGTATCTGGCAGGCAGCCGGGGGGGGGGGGGTGTTTGAAGAAGAGCAGGTAAGCAAGTTCCACTGAGGCTGTGCATGTCCCAAGCAAAGTTGCAGACTTCATGCAAATAACTTTATGGCCAGCCCTGGGGCTCTGATTGACTTAATTCTTCAATGTTAACACTTGCAAATTTAAGATCTTGCCTTAGGAAGACAACCAAAGAAGCCTCCACCATGAAATAGGTTATGCTAATTTCTAATCTTCTTGTTTAAGCCAATTGGAGGGGGGGGGAGAATTCAACATCTTTTTAAAGCTGTGAGCTCCTGAAAAACTCAATATTGTGTAAGCCGACATGCTCCATTACTCTTTTGTTACCTTTGCTTAAGACAATCACCAAAACCTCCCCCTGGCTATCTTGCTCACCAGGGAGCCCTGTGATAGCCCATCAGCTTCCACCCTTTCCTTCAGATCACAAAGGGAAAGGGAGTCCATTCTTTTCTTTCTTACCTAAGTGTCTGACACACACACACAAAAACCACTTTCCAATATCAGATGAGCAATCTCGGAGGAAGAATGTGTTTGATTTTATTTTAATTGTTAAATCCTGAGGGGAGGGATAAAAAAAAAACACCACAGTCTTTACAGGGGTGGGGTGAGGAGGAGAAACAGGAATCCTTCCATCCAAGAAAGACTCTCACACTTCCTGCCCACCACTTTCTTTCCCATCATTTGCAGAAAAGGAGCTCAATAGAGATTCCCATCACTTCACAAGTCAGCAGGTAAATTATTATTATTATTATTATTATTATTATTATTATTATTATTATTATTTATTTACATTTGTATACTGCCCCATAGCTGAGACTCTCTGGGCGGTTTACATTGGATAAAAACACTTAAAAACAATATACAAACATTTTAAATCACAAAAACATACAATTTTAAACCACAAAAACATACAAAAACAAACCCAGGCTAATTACATACTGCTAAATGCCTGGGAGAAGAAAAAAGTCTTGATCTGGCACCAAAAAGATAACAATGTCGGCACCAGGCTGGCCTCGTCAGGGAGATAGTTCTACAATTTGGGAGCCACCACAGAAAAGGCCCTCTTTCTTGTCGCTGTCCTCTGAGCTTCCCTCAGAGTAGGCACCTGGAGGAGGACCTTGGATGTTGAGCGCAGTGTACGGGTAGGTTCATGTTGCGAGAGGCGTTCCATCAGGTATTGTGGTCCCAAGCCATGTAAGGATTTATAGGTTAAAACCAGGACCTTGAATTGGGCTCGGAAACATACAGGCAGCCAATGCAAATGGGCCAGATTTTCGCACAATCTTCCATGTCTCTTCTAAGTAGTCCATACTCCAATTCTCTTTTCCGCCCTTTTTTCCTAATAGTTCACCCCATTTAGAACTCCAAAACCTTTTGGATTTGGAACTCTATTACTCCTTTATGCCTCTCCATCCACTTTCTTCCAACCCCCTGCATTTACACTAATCCCTCCTCCTAACTTCTCTCACAATTCCCCCCAAAAGTTTGTTCCTCCTCCATTCAAATTATCCCAGGCTGAAACTTCTGTTTTCCCCTCCCTTCCCCCTTATCCACAGACACCCACACGCACCTTGCTAGGAGTTAAAACTGTGCTGTTTGAAGTGCCCCACTTCCATCACCCTTGTTCTGAACACCCACACCTTCCTAGAAAATGGTTCCCTGTTGAACGCATACACACAATTTCCTATACATTCCAGTGCACCTAGTTTCACTATGGACTTTAAGAGCTTGTTATTTTTAACACTGAAAAGCTTAATGTAGGGTTCAAATTCTCCAATATATTTATGGTGGTTCTAATTCCCCTGCTGTGTGTGATTTTAGCTAGATTTAAATTCTTTAATTAGGGTGACCATATGAAAAGGAGGACAGGGTTCCTGTATCTTTAACAGTTTTATTGATAGCTCCTGAAGCTTTAACTGTTGTGATGAAGAGGGAATTTCATCAGGTTATCCATATATACAAATGACAGCTGCTGAAATTCCCTTTTCTATGCAGCTGTTAAAGATACAGGAGCCCTATCCTCCTTTTCATATGGTCACCCTACTTTAATAAAAGAAATAATTGCTTTCAAGGACTTCATTGTGGTCAGGTTTTGGGGTGTCAGGTTTTCCTAAGTGCCCAGAGTTCAACGCCGAAAGATTCCTCATGTATGTCTTTGGTTTACATGCATGTAATATGCATGTCCATGTAAATTAATGCATACTTCTTAACATATAAGAGCCTCGTGTGGTGCAGAGCGGTAAAGCAGCAGTTTCTGCAGCCG
Organism: Elgaria multicarinata webbii; assembly: GCF_023053635.1. NCBI lineage: Eukaryota > Metazoa > Chordata > Lepidosauria > Squamata > Anguidae > Elgaria > Elgaria multicarinata. The sequence goes on from NC_086174.1 coordinate 122,005,823, forward strand.
AAACTCTCCCCACGGCCTGAGTTCGATCCCAGCGGAAGCTGGTTTCAGGCAGCCGGCTCGGGTCGACTCAGCCTTCCATCCTCCCGAGGTCGGTAAAATGAGTACCCAGTTAGCTGGGGGAAAGGTAATAACGGCCGGGGAAGGCAACGGCAAACCACCCCGCTATAAGGCCTGCCAAGAAAACGTCCGCGAAAGCTGGCGTCCCTTCAAGAGTCAGTAATGACTCAGTGCTTGCACGAGAGGTTCCTTTCCTTTTCCTTCTTAACATATAGTAGAATCCAACTTGTAGCATCACAGCTCTTCAAGAGCCTGTTCTTCCCATCCCCCACCTGCCTACCCCCACCCCCCACTTCAGTATAGTCTATGACCTTTCTATCTATAGACATGACAAATGCTTAAACCCCTTTGTTGCAAAGCTGGCTAACCCTTGATTTGCTTTCCTAATGAGCTTGGGCCATACCAACAAGAGTTTTTCTGATATTGTGGACATACCTTGCTCCAGGCAGGAGAGTTAAAGCCTTCTGCCAATACTTAAGCTTTGCAGATGGATCACATGTGACAGCTTATGTAATTGGCTTGGGCTTTATATACTACTGGGACACTGGCATGTAGACAGCTTAATGGGAAGAACAGCACCCAGGTCTGGGGGTGGGGAGAAGCATGTTTCTCCAACTGTTCCGCAGTTCTCTTTGATAGTCAAAGTGTTTCCAGAGGTAGCATAATATATATATATATCTGTGTTATATACCTATGTGAGATGCTTGATTTCGTTCAGGTGTCATCTACTAACTAATACTATAAAAAGTTGGAATTCTAAGATCTTAGAAACTGAAAGTCCACGAAAATCTTGTCTAAAATGGTTATCCATCTGCGCAGGATCACACCAGGATATATAAGATTATTGCAGGTAAGACATTTGTTCTATCTCCTCACCCCAGCATTTTACTTATGCTTCTGTTTACTCAGAGAGTTTACAGTATCTGTCCCCACGCAGGAAAATATCAGATTTGGCAGAGATACGTTCCCAGCCATTCATGGATGACTAATTAAACCTTTGCTGGGAAGTACATTTGTTATAATTCTTGATAATTGGTACCATTCTAAGGTACACCATGCAAGAATGGGCACGTTATGCTTTAGCTGAATCTAAACAATAAGCATGGGATGGGAACCAATGGTGTTAGTCTGCTAACGGGACAGAAACTGTTGGGGGAAACAGATTCCCCTTCCCCCCTTGCAGATCCCTACATGCTCTTCGAATTTGTTTTTGGGGGTTATGGGAGACTTCTGGAGCAGATTTGGAGGGGTGCAGAGGCTGTCAGGGGTGGGCAGGAAAGAACAGGGAAGTCCCATTGTACAAGCAGAAGTCCAACTAAGGCTGAAATATTTAACTGCTTGCCTGTGTTAATGGGTTTGGAACCTTGTTATACTAACACTATTCAACATTTTCTTCATATATTATGTTGTTGTTTTGCAGCTTAAAGCCTACAGGAGAATACAGGGCTGCAAAACAAAACAACCCCCCCTTACATTTAGGTGGCAATTCTTAAAAACCTACATTTAATATATGAAGAAGTTATAGGCAAGTTATAATATGCAACAATGGAACCAATTACCTAGGGAGGTTGTGGGCTCTCCCACACTAGAGGCATTCAAGAGGCAGCTGGACAACCATCTGTCAAGTATGCTTTATGGTGCACTCCTGCATTGAGCAGGGGGTTGGACTCGATGGCCTTATAGGCCCCTTCCAGCTCTAGTATTCTATGATTCTAAGATGTTGAATAGTGTTAATATAGCAAGATTCCAAATCCATTCACACAGGCAAGCAGTTAAATATTTCATCCTTAGTTGATGATGATCTGACTGAATTCGAACAAATACAGAAGAATCCAAACCTCAGGGAAATCAACTGATTTTGTAGCGCATACACAAAAATATAGTAGTAGCATAAAAGATCTGAATGAAGGCCTTTACTCTAATTCAGTCAAATTCATGGCACCCACTTCTTGAACAGGAAGTCCCAGAGGTGTTGATAGAGTAGTTTATCACACAGGCAAAATGGCAGAGTTGTGGTTTCTATGGCAATTCAGTATAGAACGACTTTCTTGTCACCTTGTACACCTCCGCTTCTTATTAACTAGAACTCTGTAGCTTCTGTTCTGCATGTCCTTATGAATCGTTGTTTATAATGCATTAAAGCATCAGTGGCATTTGCCAAGGATAAACCCATCAAACTCTCATCCCGTACTCTTACACAGAATAATGATGAACTGGAGCCATGGTGGCCATTCAGAAATATATATAAGCCTTTCCTGGTGCTAATATGAGATGGAAGCTTCTTAAGAATAAAGGTTTAAAAGCCCAGTAACACATTCATAATTTTTAGGGAATATGGAAATTCACACAAAGCTTCCACTTGGAAAATCTAGGTAAAGCTGACATTCCATAACTTCTCCCACTTCTAGCAATAGCCAAATAGGCAAATAGGTTTTGAGGGGCCCTTGGGCAAGACACCCCCAATGGGACCCATTCTTCAGTGAGTCTCCCTTCTCAGTGCCATTGTCACCAGCTACTATGTCTTCTCAGTTCCCATCGTTGCTCCCACTTGCTTGCTTGACAGGCAAAGAGCCAGTGAACAAGTAGGCAGCGGTATCTCCTGCTTCTCCTTCACACCATCTCCACCGTTGCCTGGGCCAGAGCAAGAGGCAGGTGAACAAGCAGATTGCAATGGTGAGGAGGAGGAGCAACTCCTGGGGATCTTGTCAATGGGACCTTACTGGAGTGTGGGCCCTCAGCAGGTATCGACCATGCCTACCTCTGATGGCCCTGCAAATGGGAGAACAGCTACTAGCCATAATTTCTGACTTAAACGCACCTAACTCTGAGCTAGACTATAGCCACTAGCAGTCCATTCAGCTCCAACAGGCAGCTCATTTGTGTGGGAGGAGAAAGAGCCACACGGAGTTCTCTGTAGGGCCACTAGCATGGATGTCCACAATTTATGACCTTCCACCAAGCAGAATGCAGCCTTCCCCCACCCCCAGGTTTTGTGGCTTGACAGCCCCTCCCCTCTCAGTTCTAGCCAGCAGAGCCAATGGTCAAGGATGATGGGAGTTGTAGGCCACAACGGGAGGAGGCATTGCTTCAGTTGTCTAGCCCTGAAGTAAAGGGTAGACACCCCATGCACTCTGTGTGTGTGCGCGCATGCATCTGTGATAGATATAAAAGTTATGCTCAAATATCTATTGGATATAGCGGGCTGAACATATAATGTTTAGGGTGCAATCCTATGCATATTTACACTGAAAACATGACTATAACTCGCAGCATTCCTGGGCTGGCTGGGGAATGCTAGGTGCTATAGGCCGTGTGTGTGTGTGTGTGTGTGTGTGTGTGTGTGTGTGTGTGTGTGTATGGAAACACACATAGGATTGCATCCTTAATGTTTTTGATTGATGATGTAAAATTCAAGGACTTGATCCTAAATGGGGCCACTGGGAAATAAGAGAGAGGTGTTGGCTCCCCAAACAGCAGCACAGCTATTAGGAGAGGGGATACACGCTGCAATATTTTGTTGCAAGTCCCCATTGTACCTTCTAAGTTGTACATTGTCACTTTGCACCGAGAAGAGTTAGAAGCCCTTTTGCGCTGAGAAGATTCAACATGTATTTCGCTGTGGTTTCTTGCAGACCCGAGCTGCTGGGAAAATAGTCATCAACACGACAGACACCTTGATGCAACGTGCAGCTTTGCTCCTGGGAGTGTTTGGGATCAGTATGTCCTCCTACAGCACGCTTCAGCTTACTCAGAAGAAAAGATTCCCCCTGACGTTTTAACCCAATCTGAGATCTCAATCCAAAGAACTGAGGCTGCAAAGCCCAAGTGGATTTCTACTACTGACATCCACAGGAGAAAGCCCATTCAAGGAGGCCAAGGTGGCAGCTGAAGGGCGGTCTCAGCCTTTGCTATCATTACAGAGGTCAAGAGATGCCAGTGGGTTGCTCAAATCCTTTTCTTTCTTTCTTTTTTTGAAGCCACACACTTAAAGAGATGGAAGAAGAACTGCGGATTTTTCTAGGAGAAAATGAATGACCCCTGAGGGAGGGAGGAGGCATTAGACTTTACATCAGGACGGAGTACCTGCAAAACATGATGGATTCCTTTTGCTCCACACAATACGTATCAAAAGACATTGATGCCTAAAGAGAAAAATGAATATCTGAGCCAGTGCAGACAGATTGGCAGGCGGGGAGGGGTGGCCATATTCAATTAGGGTCACCATGTTACACCATGCCACAGCAAATCATTTCTAACAGGAGGACTTGCTTGGGAAGGGAAGAGGAGCTCAAGTGGTTCTTGACAAGAGTGACGAGAGGAAACGGGGGCCTTCTAGGATTACCCTTTTCCAACAACAACCCTGCAATGTCGATTATAGGTTTGGAAATATCCATCCAATAATAGAGTGAAGCTTCTGTTGACGTGGGGTAGCAATACAGACTGAGGTGTGAGTTTTGTGCAAAGTCACATTCTGCAACTTTAAGAAAATGAATGGACTTAAAGTACTTTACATATTGAGATCCAGAGATTCATATAGGCAGATAGTCAGTTATCATTGCTAGCTTTGATGGTGTAAATTGCCTGTCACCTCTGACCCTCTGTTGGACACTGTATTTCCAGTGCAGGGACACGGGGTGTATAACTCTCAGTGCTAGGTAAAGTCCCGTCCCCCCCGCCACCCCATGGGGAATCCTTTCACAAGAGCAATTCAGAAGTGTGACCTGTGTACACAAAAAAGACTTTTGACTGCCCCAAAAACATACAGATGCTAATAATTTTTGGATATTTTATATCTGAACTTTACATTTAACGTGCATTTTCAGTTTCAGTGTTCAACTTTAGAAGGATGAGTACAGCATAGCTGATAACTTTCCCTCCGAGTAGCATGTAGATCTGATAATACATCTGGATTCAACTGGGAGTTGAGTTTGCCTTTTCTACGTATCCTGTTCACCGCAATATGGAACAAAGCGATAGCAATCATTCTTTTGCAGACTGCTTTCTTGTGCAAAGATTGCTTTCATCAGAAGATTTCTTTTTTTAAGTATAATTATTGTGGAAAGTTGTGTTCAGTGCAACAATATTTTTTCTTTTGTTAATGTTACGAATTATTACATTTGAAAACAATATTTACGTTCAACCACTGTGGGGCATTGTATACATCTCTTTCTTTCTTTCTTTCTTTCTTAAAAAACCCCCACAGAGCTCAGGATTGTTTAATGCAGTATTATAAATCAGAAACAGGTTTAATACTATATGCTGCAGTGCTTTTTCTTTAGTTTCCAAGAATAGTTGTGATTGATTCCAAGAAATTAGAAAAAGGTTTTAAGTGGTTGTTCTCTTTAAAATTTTCTAACCTTTTTATATGTCCTTGTTTACTTATCTCTGTGTAATAAAGAATTATTTAGCACAGCATTCTTTTTTGAACCTCTATTCTTAAGGAAATGAACACACACACACACACACACACATATATATATATGATAGGAATATTTGGAAATATTTTTACAATAATGGCTGTTACATCCTGTTCTATTGGACAAGGATTGGGTTTGGATGACAAAATAGTCAACCATTGCATAATAGTCAACTGTTAACTATTGTGTCCTCTGTTGAGCCTTTTACACACAAAGGTTGGTTATTACCTTGAAATAACCAACGCAAATAATCAACAATGTGCAGAGTTGACTATGCACAACTGTTGATTATTGTATCATGTGTTGGGCTCCGTCAACTATTGCACATGCCTACAGAGTCATGAGGCAAGAGTGGCAGAAACCCCTGTCGCTCTTGCCTAGTGGGGCTTTACAGGCTTGTTCAGCTGTCCTGGGAAGAGGGTGGGGAGCTGCTGATTGGCGGCTCCCCATGCCCTTCCTGGGATGTGCACATGCTGTCACTGGGTGGGGCACCGGGATCGGCAGCACCCCATGTGTTGCCAGGGATGTGCATATCCCTTCGCTGCCTCCTGTGATGCATTTGTATATTGGTTTAAGAGAATGGAAGGGGCTCCTTCCATCCAATTGAGCCGATAGTGGGGCGAGGGGGCAAGATGTCTCCAACAGCTTGACATGCAACATCAAACCTTGTGAGATATCCTTCTGCCGGTATCGGGACGGTGGTGAAAGCATGGCATCCTGATATGGAAAGCATCTACTCCACAGATGACTATTACCATGTTGTGTTGGGGGGTACTCCAATGCAACATGTTAATAGTCATCTGTGGAGTGGACTATTAACACATGGTTGACTATTGTGTCATCTGAATGAGGTCAGATTCTTACAATGTCTTAAATCAAAGATTCCAGTTTTAATGTATTTGGTAAGCATTGATTTATCAAATGTAATTCTCCATGGTGCAGAGGTGAAGATTAAAAAGTCTGAGTGTAACCAAGCTCAGTTCCTTGTTTATAATTCCCTAGCACCTCATGCAGCTCATCTGCTTTCAGACCTCAGAGATGCAATCAAATTAACATTCCCCAGAGTGGTGGGTTGACTTGTGATAATATGTGCTTGTTTCATTTGGTTATTTTTAAAGTTCTAATCCTTTGGGGGGAAGTTCCTAATTACAAGACAGGTCTGATATTTTGACTGAAACTTGCTAGGCTAATAACTCAATGTATTAAAGACACTGATTAACTAACAACATTATTAAGGTATTAGTTTTATAATTATTCCATTTACACACACGCTGTTGTGCACCATTCCAGCATGGGAGTTACACATGCTGAAGCAGGCCTCCGTCTGAACTTTACAAACATCCTGCTGGGCTAGAAATCAGAGGCATAAAATGGTACAGCAAATCCAGTTCTCACTGGATTACTGCATCAAGCACCAGGGCTATGTGTGCAGCTCCCTTTACTGGAGGAACCCAGCTTGCTTCTCAAATCTGACATTAAGTGCCATTGGATCAAACAGCACCAGCACCAATCACGTCTTCATGGGAAGAGGAACAGGAGCAGGTACATCCAAGTCCTTAACCATTACCAGGCCAATCAGCAGCTGGGCTTGGTTTCAAGCATGTTTCTCTCAATGAAGCTACTGTAATACATGGGCTTATCAGCCTTGCATTTGAGCACTAGGAGGAGGGACAGAGGGCTCTATAATTTCCTCTATGCTCAGGATAGAAACCAAGGGGGCTGGTAGAGGAGAGACGCACTCCTTGTGCCCAGGATCGAAATGCACCATCCCTCCACTGCCAATCCCCAGCAGTCCCTATTGAGGATTCCCCCCACCCCATTCCCCCCCCACTTCCAGTTTTCCCCCAACATCCCATGGTCACTGAGCACACTCAGACTTCATTGGGCTATTTTGGGGATCCATCCCTAAGTCCCCCCCCCCTAAAGGTTTTTTGTACATCTTCAAACCTTAAATTGCCTGATATCTCCCTTTGGTGCATTAGCAATACCATTGGCACTCCAAGCCTGGACATTGGAAATAGCAGAAATGATGCATATGCTTAGGCTGACCCTGGCTGAGTCCACCCAATCAACCATGGGTTATCGTGTTGTCTGAATGCAGCATGTTTCCCACAGCATGTTTCTCCAACTAGCCACCTTGAGAACCCGTGGCTTGTTGTTGGTAGTTCAGAGAGGTTAACAAGCCACACTGCATGGTTAAAGAGCAACCTTGTGGATATTTTTATAGCTCTTTTTAATGCTCTTCGCTGTTTACTGTGATTTTGCATAATTTATACTTTCATGGATGCAAGCCACCTTGGCCTCTTGGGGAACAAAAAGTACCATAGAAATCACACACACACACACACACGATTTCTGGCCCATTCTCACTAGATGAAACGTCATCTAGAATGGATTAGAAAAGGAGTAGCCTTTAATATTTACCATGCTGTTGCATTGATACTGCTCAGGTAATGGAGCAGCTGGCCAATCCTAAACTTAAAAAATAACTTAATTGAATGGCAATTTAATACAGCTCAGGAGGTTACATTCTTCCCCCAAAACCATTTTATCTGGAGTCCTGATTGTTACCCAATTTTAATCAAGGTTGTCACAAGATGTGGTGCTGTTCCTAGGGAGTTATCTCTTCTATCCCTTCAGACTTAGCACCTGGCTGTGATGGGTTACTAGCAAAACATTGGAATTTACAAAAGTGGGGTTATTTAGTCTCTTAAACTTCAACCGAATTGTTCCCAGCTTCTTATTGATACAGGAAAGAAGCCAAAACTATAGCACACTTTGGGAGTGTGTCCAAAGGCTTTAAGATATATGGTGAGCAGAAACCCATTTAAGGAGAAGTAACTTGTCTTTCAGAGAGAAAGAAAATGTCTAATTTTTAATAAAACTGGCACAGATTTACAGGTACTTAATTAAGAAAAGAAAAGAAAAGAAAAGAAAAGAAAAGAAAAGAAAAGAAAAGAAAACATATGCATATTATCTCATTATTGCCTTGATCTTCACCAAAGACAGAATTCGTCAGCAGCATATTAGTAACCAGCAAGTTTCTGCAAGTGTTTTGTGACTCAAGAATCCACATACACTTATGACTTACTTATGCATGTATTTGTTTGTTTTAGGAATATACACACTGCTTTTTTTGCAAGCAAAGCAAAGGCGCTAATGGTAAAAAGTAAACAATTTTAAACAAGAGCGCTGAGATTGGAACCTCGATATATCCAAAGAGCCAGGTGGGGCAGGAGGTACAGTGGATCTCTGCTGTCAGGATTCCAAGCCCTCCCGATTGAAATTGAGGGGACAGAGATTCACTGTGCAATCCACAAAGTCTTTATTCAGTTTTTTTAAAAAGCACCTCTTCACACCTGTAGTGTCTGTGAAGGCTAGGAACTGTCCTCTATGCCTAATTAGCCAAACAAAGCAAGGCAGTTGCCTATCAACTAAATGGATGATTCCCTGCCATGCCCAAGATGCTTTTACTGGACTCCTTCTACAGGTGGTTCTTCTTCCTTGACACAGTGCCCCAAGGGAACGATGCTACCATCTCCATCCCCCACCCCAGGTAAGCCTCCCATAACTATGCTATGTCATCACATAGAATCATTTCCATGGGGAATGCTGAGTGAATTTGCAAAGCACTCAACAGCTGGCCAGGGGTGTGTGGCTTGGCTTTGGCTTAAAGAAGAAGTTGGGGGAAAGAACAGGTTATTCCTGAAACGTTTATACTCCCAAATTTGGAGGCGAGGGACAGTTCTCACCGGCATCCCTGAGTAGCAGAAAAGTTGGGACAAGTATTTCAAACCAGCACTGTTTTTGTTAGCCTCCCTGCAAAGGACAATCACCCTGCAAATTTGCACATTTTCCCTGGGGCATAATACATTTCATCTATGTCCTTCATTTCTGCGTAATTAATGGGGGCTGGGACATGTCAAGCTCTAGAATAATGTATAGCTCTCTCGCTCTCTCTCTCTCTCTGTCTCTGTGTGTGTGTGTGTGTGTGTGTGTGTGTGTGTAACAGGGATTAGTGTTAGGATTAGGAAGAGCCTGGAGGAAGGGGAACCCAGAAGAGAGATGGTGCAACGGCTGATACTGAAAGCTAATTTTAAAAAAGTCATCTTTATAGTATTGGGGATTTCCCATGCACTTAATTCTATTGACAACTGTTGTGTTTGGTTGTGTGCTTGATTTTATAGGAGTTCACACCACTGGTGATATCTCATGCAAGATGGATGTTGCCTGTTGAACTTTCGCTGATGAATCAGATACACAGGCATTGGTAATGGGGCAGTTTTATTCAACAGGTTTATGATACATATAGGTCTCTCCATGTTCAATGGAAGGCAGGGATTGGAGTTGCTGGGAGGATGCGCAGTTCCTTATGCACAGCTAATTCACTGCCATTCACTGTACAACACACCCTGGTCATAATTGCTGAAAGTGGCTGTGAGAAAGGAGAAGGAAGGAGAGAAAGCTGGGACAAGCGTACACTCAAGGTCAAGGACAGAGATCTGTCGATCAAATTACAGGAGATTGCTAATGAAGAGGTGAGAAGGGAAATGTCACCATTGTAACCCAAGGGCCCTGCAAATCCTTAACTAGAAGACAAAAGACTCCCTTAGTTCCCACTTTGGCTCTCAGGAGAGATCTCACATCAAACAACTCGGATTCTCTTTTTCCTGCTCTTTTAATTTGCTTAATGATTAAACATACCCCTCCGGGCCTCAAGTGTGCCTAAGGGATTTCCCTCCTCCCCAGCCCGCCCTCAGAATCTGATTCTTAATTTGATAATATTCCGGTATGTGGTGGATGAATGAATAGAATGCCAGAGTTGACCACACACACACACACAAAAGATACATTGTTTTCAGGGTTGTTTTTTTTACAAATCACAGTCCTGACAGTTGGGAAGCTAGTGCCAAATTGATTTTTTCACATACCTATACATGCTCTTTTCCCTGCAGCTCTTTTAGCTATATCACTTTTCCTTTTCCAAGTCCAGTTATCAAAATTAAGGGCACTGAAGCAATCTTGCAGACAGGTGTGAAAATATAAGAGATGGATCCTCAGAGTATGGAGCATATTGGGAATATAGAATGTAAGCCTATGCGGCAGGGTCTTGCTATTTACTGTTTTACTCTGTACAGCACCATGTACATTGATGGTGCTATATAAATAAATAAATAAATAAATAATAACCAGGGATGGGGGACTTTGGTAAATCCAACTTGGAACCTGTTCAGCGCTCCAAGAAAACCTACTTGAGGATGCTGTAGACCACCCTTCCCCCACCTGGTGCCCTGCAGATGTTTGGAGATCAGATCCTATGAGCCCCAGCCAGTATGGTCAATGGTCAGGATGCTGGGAGTTGTAATCCAAAACATCTGGAGGGCACTAAGTCAGGAAAGGATGCTGTAGGTCACAGATGGCCATGTCTAAAAAGAAACCTACACTGAGATAATCCTTCTATTTGCTTTCAAGAACTTTTTCTTTAATGTTAGGCTACTTAAGAAGGCTATGTTGGCCTTCAGTTCTGGCAGAACTCTGATGACACTCAGATGGTCTGACACATTCTGTGCCTGAGATAGAACACCCAAAATGGCAGTTGTCATGGTAGTGAAAATGCAACGATAAACAGCATAACTGACCATTTGCTGTGTTTTAATGGTATCCCAAAATCTGCCACTGGGGGGGATTCCACACGTCGTACTGAGGGCGCTTCCATGCGCCCCTAAAGCGATCATGTAACTTGCCTGGCGAAGAGACGACGGAGAGCTCGGCGGAAGAAGGCGGGGTGGAGAGCAGAAGAAGCTCTCCACCCCGCCTTCTTCCGCCGAGCTCTCCAAGCCGGCTGGCGAGGAGGTAGGTGGGTGGCGGCAGTGGCGGCGGCAAGGACGCCTCTTCCTCGTCTCTTCGCCAGGCAAGTTACACTATCGCTTTGGGGTCGCACTGGGGCCACATGGAAGCAGCCTCAGTACGACGTGTGGAATCCCCCTAGGTCAGGGGAATCTGCCCCACTGTGCCCTATGGTAGGGCTAGCCCCCCACTTATCTGTAATAAAAGAACTATGCTGTGATCAAGTGATTCTCATGGTTTGGATGACTAAAATCAACAGGATGAGTGTGATTATTCAGAGATTGTGAGGCTAGAAAGAAAGCAGCAGCCACGTTAGCAACTGAGGTCAAATTTGGAACACAGGTCCTATAAGGTACTTAATACTTGCTGTCTATTCTGATTGGACTGTTCATTCAATGTTCGTTGACTACAGAATACAGGCTCCATGCAAGTGTTAATAAATATTACAGGTTTATTAAACAGGGTTAGATACAGCTGCTTGGGAGGGCTCTAAGAATAGGTCTGCAGCAAATTTTCTCCTTGTCCAAAGAGAAAGAGAAAGGGGAGGAAAGGGAGGCCAGGTTGTACTTAAGGGGCTGATGTGTTGTTTGTTCACTGTGCTTGAAAATAGAACAGTATATTGTGCTCAGTGTAGGTCCTAACATGATTTCCAAACTAGGTTAGAAGTTCTCAGGGTACTTTGAGTGCATTCTTCTCTATAAAGAAAGACATTTTTAGAACTGTGTGTATTTTGTCCCCAAAAAATGAACAAGCAAGAAAGCGCATTAGAACATAAGAAGAGCAATGCTGGATCAGACTGAGGGTCCATCCAGTCCATCACTCTGTTCACACAGTAGCCAACCAGCTGTCGACCAGGAACCCACAAGCAGGACATGGTGCAACAGCACCCTCCCACCCATGTCCCCCAGCAACTGGTGCATATAGTCTTACTGCCTCTGATACTGGAGGTAGCACATAGCCATTAGGACTAGTAGCCATTGGTAGCCTTCTCCTCCAGAATACAATTCTGGACCATTTAACTCAAGTTCTGCCCTAATAAAAGCAGAATTCCACAGCCTATGTGTAGGCAAATTTGTATTATTGCCCTTATTTTCTACTATTCATGGTGCAGTCTTCAGTATTTTGCCATCTTTGTTCTGATCCTCTTTCTTCGCCTTCCTGCGGAGAGGCATGGAGCTGCCCAGTGCACCAATTGCTTCTAAAATTCTACCAAACTCCTGCTTTCAAGCTTCTATTTGCAGTATAAGTTCGGTTGCAGTACATTGCTCACCTGGTTTCAAGCTTATTTTTGAGTCAAAAGGGCTAGAAACCTGTCCCCTCAAGAAAACAAGGAGCTTTTACTGGAAGGTGCCTTCAGTATGCTATCAACGCCAGTAAAACTGTTACTTCCTTTTTTTCAGTAAAAGGATTTATTGACTTTTTTCATGCATAACTACTACATCAGTCCATTTTAATTGGGGTTTTTCTTTTATTATTATAATAGTTCCCCAATATGTAGAATCGACAACCTGGCCAGATGCAGAGGCAGTCCTGAAGCATGAGTCACATTCTCGGTTGGATCCAGAAACGGTGTTCAACCAGTGGAATGAAACCACTTGCAGAAGGGTCCTTCCCCCATTCCCTCCTCTCTGCTGCATCCCCCTACGTACCCTCCAAACCTGTTCTGGAGAGTCCCTGCTCTTTGAGGATATTTTTCCTGTGCAACTATGGAATTGCAGCATAAAAGTAACACACAAGCCTGGATACTTTAAAGCAAAGTCCCTTTTAGGAACCGAGGAAGTGGTCTCATACTAAGGGCATGTCTACACCAGCCCTATATCCCAGGATCATCTCAGGATCGTTCCTGTACATCCAAATGCCACACAGGGGATCCCAGGGGCAGGCAGGGACGATCCCTCCATTTCCCTGGGATAACCCTTAGGTGTAGAAAGGGCCTTAGACCATTGGTTCATCTAGCTCAGTACTCTTGACACTGCCTGGAAGATGCTCTCCAGGAACATTAATAGAAGTCTTCCTCAGCCTTAGTTACAGTTTTCCCTCTGATACTTTTTTTTTTTTTAAGAAGTCATTTCTGACTTTCAGAAGCAAAATGGAATCCAGAATAAGCCTTTGCTCCAAGTTCATCTTTGTGGGAAAGGCTGAGACTCAAGAATGCATTTAGAGGAGGCAGACAGTCATCCCTCCTAATTTTTAGAATGTCTGTGACACATGCTTCTGGACTACCTCTGTATTTGGCCATGTTGCCGATGCTATGTATTGGGGGACCATTATGATTTTGAAACAATCCATAAAATTGTTCTATGTACTGGTTATGTACCAAAAAGTCATAAACCCTTTCACTTAAAAAACAGTTTTATTGGTGTTGATAGCATTGCTATAGTTATAAAAAGATAGGAAACAATCATGAAGCAATGCCTTTAAAATAAGTTAACCTTGAATGATCATGGCTTTGGGGCTTTGCTAAATCTTAATCTGCACCGGCAACATCTATTCACTGAACTCTAAAAGGGCATACTTTGACCTGTGTTCAGTTTAACAGAGCCCAGCAAGATGTTCTTTATAGAAGCCTGTCACCTTGTTTCTTCCTACCAGAGTGGATAGTCATACACAATGCAGCAATGCATCAGCGGTGTTTCAATCCTTTGCCTTTGGATTTTATTGTTCATTTCTTCTGTGTTTCATGGCCATTCCATTCAGAAGTGGGCGGTGCTGCGCAAAAGGCACACATTGCTTTTAGAGGCAAACCTTTAACGCATTGCCATCTATACTGGCATAATAACCTTTTTTCAGTACTTTTGTGTCTTTTATTTCAGGTATTAAGAGCCATTTGCTGCGCTCTGATGGTTACCTACATTGCTCACCTATTGCTCAAAGGTTCTATGTAAATACTATTTGTTTTCAGTTTATGCTTCTGCAATTCTGTACGACATTGCAAAGAAGCTTTGTGCTTTCAGCTGGGTGCACAGGTAAGATGTTAAAGATAGTTATTTAGGGAAGGGGAGAACACTGCCTTCCCCCCTCCCAGTGGTCCATAATGTGGGTCAGAAACATTAGTCAGGACCTTTTATAGTTCTGGCCAGATAGGGTACAAATCTGAAGTGTTCTGATCTTGTAGCGCTTTGGCTATTGGACAGTATTGGGCAATAGGGACAGATTGGGGATTCTGTTAGTGAGCCCCTCACCCTGCTGAACTGCCTGAACTGACAGAGGTGGTCTCTGAGTTGGTGTTGGGTATTCTGGATAATTGTCTTGGGAGAGGTCAACTTCTTTTTGGAGGCCACCTTGTCTGGAGCAGCTCAGGACTTCATGGCTGCCATGACAACCACGGGCTGTCCCATCATGTCATTGGCCCAACTGATATGTCAGGGCATTCCCTGCATCTCGTTATCAAGCCCAATTCAAAATGCAGTTTTTAATGTAAGCCCTTAAGGCTTTGGACCCAGATGCCTGAAAGATCACCTTCTCCTTTATTTATCTACCCAAACTTTGAGATCCTCTTCAAAACCCCAACACCAGGTGCCCCGACCAATTGAAGTGAAATGCATGGCTACTAGGGAGAGGGCCTCTTCTGTGGTGTCCCCCTGGTAGTGGAATGCCCTCCCTCAAGCAACCTGGTGTCTTCTTTATGATAATTTCAGTGCTAGGTGAAGACACTAACCTTTAAAACCTGTGTTCATTAGCATTCTGAACCACTTTTATGTCTTGTATGTTCCTATAAGACCTCTGACCAACATTATTTATCTGCTTTTATTATCTCTGTTGGAAATACATATTCTGAAAATTAATATGCTTCAAATTGGTAGTGGTGGTTATTTAACTATATACATATTTTTAATGGAATTTAATCATTTTATGCTGTAAGACATGCAGACCCCGTTCAGAAGACACCTTAAACCATGGCTTTAACCATGGTGAATAAAGCAAAAAGCCTTATTCACTGTGGCTAAAGCCATGGTTTAAAGTGTCTTCTGAATACGGCCTAGCTTTCTGGCTTAACCACTGTGGTTAAAGCCATGGTTTAAGGTGTCTTCTGAACAGGCCCATTGAGAACAATAGAGGCTTTATATAAATATAGTAATAAATAAATAAATTCAATTGCAAGGGACAGAGGATAGGAAACATATAACAACAATGGCCAGGTTTTCCACTAATTTCAAATTGTGATATTTGCCTTGGACACCACTGGCACATGGGCAGTGATCATATGATTATAAAGCATACCACATTTTGTACCTCTATAGATCATATTCAGAAGAGAGCCCCTTGTTTAACTTGTATTTTCAAAGCAGTTAGGCATAATGCAATTCTTCCCCCTCCAAGGATCATGTTTCATTGAAGCAATGCTACTATTGAGTAAGGCACATCCACCTGTGAATCAGCCTTATTATCCGCTCCATCTCTGATTGTAGTTCAGAGTCGTTCAGGAGTTTGCTGATCAGAAAACGAGCTACAGGTTTTCTAAATGACCCTTGCCTGTGCTGCCAACTCAAGATCATAAATGATTCAGAAAGACCATCTGGTTCTGTGGAATTTCATATATCTTGGCAGAGTTTCTGAAGGACTCATTTGCATGGTGACAAGATATTCTAAAGGAGGGGATTGGAGGATGCTTCCTGGCATTGGTTTTTTGGGGGAAAATATGATGCATTTCAAAGAAGAGAGTCACAAGCAAGTACTTTAATCTGCCTGGTTCTTCCAAAATAAATGTTGAGTAAAACAAATAGCGGAATAAGTGCTTTACAGTCAGTGACTCCATTTTACTGGAGGGAAAGACGCCAAGTGCGGAGTCTTAAAATCTTCACCGAGGACATTGATGGCTTCCAGGGAAATAATGGTTTCAGCTTAATATACTTCAGATTAACTCAAATAAGACACAGGTGTTTGTTTGTTTTAAACAACAGCAACAACATACAAATACTCCCTTTTCAATACAACTGTTAAAGATACAGGAGCCCTGTCCTCCTTTCATATGATCAGTACCTCATGATGCAGCTAAGTCTGGACCTTGACCCCCCCCCCCCAATGTCCACTCAGAGAGTGGCAGGTCATGAAGACATCAGGGCAGCAGAAGCAAACTCCATTTTATTCCTGCTGTCATGATGGTGCTATGATTTAAGTGAGTTTAAAAAGCAAAACTATATGCTCATAGTATTTCCCCCCTTTAAATCAGATTTTCCAAACAGTTGTGTAATTATTCTAAAGTATCAGAAATGTAGACACAGTTGTACAGCATGGATTAGTAGTTGGAGGGGGCAGGGGAAAGAGAAATGTTCATTGTGTGCTTCACAACTGAAGTAATACACATGGCTGTCTGAAGGGGTCTCCTAAAGAGCTGCATCACACCAGCATTTTATTATACTATCATCCTGCTTTGTTTACCATTTTGCCCTGCAACCCTCACATGGCATTGTTCCTGACCTGCAGTCATCTCACCTCTTCCCCTCCATTTTCTGTGTTTTTCTAGGGTGAGAAAGTGCAGCATTTTTTCTCCATGTGGGATAAAATCGCCGTTCCGTCCTCATGCTGTCTTCATGCTATGTCACTGAATTTTCCTTCCTTGGGGCGTCTGCATTGAAGGACAGTCTTGCATATGAAAGACGAGGGTGTGCTAAGTTGCTCGAAGGACCGGGCTTCTGCTGAGTCGCTGAAATGTACTTCCGCTGCTCCAACCCTACTCTCATTGCTCTTTCATTGCTATTTCTCCCCCTTGAAAGGCTAATTGATCAAATGCGAAATCGTTAATATATTAGACAACAAAACCAGAGCAGGGGGGAGGCAGCTACGTCCATCACAAGGACCATCAACCATAAGAACCAATGAACTGGAGGGGGAAGGAAAAGGGGCAGGATGGGGCAAACACAGTGGTGATACCAGGAAGCATGAGCTTGCGCAGGTGAAAAGGTAAACAAGGCGATGTATGCTGGTCATGTAACAGTGACCAGCATTTGGTGCACTAATGAAATGGAAGTGGAAATCGTGGATGCACACCAGGAAAAATAAGTAGGTGTGATGGAGCTCACAGATCCTGAAGTCCAGGGTCCAAAATGATCTAGCTGCACCACTGCCTGTACCCTGATGCAGCAATTCCTTCTGGGTACTACAGGCATTCCAATGCACACCCTGATCTTCTTTGCTTGCAAGGCCTTCTTTTATTGAGTTCATAAGATGGGGTAAATCACCAGTCACAAAGGAGAGTGGGTCTACACCTGCCCTTTCCACTACACTTTAGTGAATAAAGGGAAGTGCACTGAAGTTCAAAACCAGAGTGTGTTGGGGCCTTTGAGATCCACAACTAGAAATGGGATAACAAGGGGAATTACCAGTACTAAAGGGCGGGGGGGGGGGGAGAGAGAGAGACTGTTTGTAGTGTTCTGGGAGCTCCCTTGCATATAGCCACATGCATTCTTTTGTCCTTCAATCTTTTTTGACTGGCTCAAAGAAAAGGTTATCCGATTGGATTTAAACAAATAAAATAACAAAGTTTCTTAAACTTCTGGGAGTTGTGGGGGAGAGGGATTCTAACGCCTTCAGTATTGGCTGAAGCATCCAGATGGAAATTTAAATCTAGAGCACCAATATTGACACCACGTCCTTGTTGCAGTTAAAATCATTATAGCACTCTAGATGTATGGGAGGTTATAACACCAATGTAAATTCCAATGGAAATGTCAAGCCAGTATATGCCAGTCTTCCAAATGAATAGTAATAATAATTCTTTTTTTAAAAAAATGGTGGGCAGTAACTACTGGAAAGGAGATAAGTTTCAGAGTTACATTCCTTTTTGACCTTCCTCATGGCTGTAGATACTTTAAAAAGATATCAAATTAAACCACAGAACCCACCAATTTGCAGAAAAACACATGGTTTTGTTTCGTACTGTGATGAAAATGCTCTCCCACTTCCAAAGACCCAGGCCGGATCTACACTACTGCTTTAAAGCGCTTTATAGCAGTTTTATAGCGCTTTAAAGTAGTTAAAATGCTTTATAACTGTTATAAAGTGCTTTAAAGCAGTAGTGTAGATCTGGCCCCATTTGCAGGTCACAAAAGTAAGGGTTTGTCTAGCTGCTGAAGGGAAAAGAAAATATCCTAGATCATCAGAAACCAAAACATATTCTTCACTTTTCATGGGAGATCAGATACAATATAGTATATGGGGCAACAGTTTCTGGGATAGCTGAGAATAAGATTCACCCCACCCCACCCCACAGCTTCTCATGCCAAAGTGCTACAAGGGTAAAAACAACAACCCATATTGGGTGAGATTCTCACTTCAGCGTAACTATTAGAGAAATAGGAGCTCTGTCTTCTATTGCACGTAAGCATCTTACCCTGTTGTTTGGCACACTAGTTCTTAAGGTAGGAATTGCCCACTCTTCCCTTTTGTCTACACAGATATCGTCTGGATATAGGATTTGATTCCAGTTTTGGCATCTGGCATAAAATTGCTCCCTGAAAACTCCAGCTTTCACTTTTGAGGCAAAATAAAAAGTTTCAAGCCCTTGTGGTCACAGAGCTAGGTACGAGTAAAAGTGTGTATGCGTGTGAGGGTGGGGAGCATAAGCGTGTCCCAGTATGACCTTATCAAATAATTACCATCCTGCAAGGACCTGACACTACAAATTAATCAGATTCCAGCATTTGCCTAGAATTTGAGTCCATCTTTTTAAAAATAGCTCCAGTAAAATATTAAAAATGTGCGCATATACTCGTCAGCCTGTTCAGCTTCTTGCTGTTCCGTAAACAGGCAGATTTTGTTATGAATCACACTTCACATTTGTGGTGACTGTCAGCCTTTGCAATAGCAAACGCAAGGCAGGGCTTTTACTCAGTGAATTCCTTCCATGTGTGTTTACATGACAAAGGAAGCGACTGAGAGAAGGAGCAAAGCCACAGCACATAAACCAGCAAGGAGAACTCCCGGGGCTAGTGGGTGCCTTCCTTCAAGGAGTGTGATGTGCTCGATTAAATCTTTCTTGGGTGGGTCTGGTTGGTGGGTTTTGCTCATACTCATAGCAGGTATGATCCCCATATATAAGGTTGGGAAGGAATTTTTCAATTTCAGTTTGAAATTGAACATTTTTCAATTTCAGTTTCAATTTCAGTGTGTGTGTGTGTGTGTGTGTGTGTGTGTGTGTGTGTGTGTTTATGTGTGTGTTGCCTTTCCCTGTGGCATGTGGCTTCTTCTGTTTGTCTGACTTACCGTGGACCATTTGCCCTCTCTGTGCCTTCTACTCGGGATTTTGTTGCTTGAACAGAAACAGGCTGGTGTCTGGTTGCTCATGCCGCCAGGTCAGGGTCTGGTTAAATAGCTCTTTATTGATGCCTCCCATTCTGTGATTCAAAAGCCTCACCTTCGTGTATTCACATAGGAAGCTGATTTATCACAGGTTAGACTATTTGGCCATCAAGCCTGGTATCGTCTGCTCTGACTGGCAGTGGCTGATCAGGGTCTCAGGCAGAAATCGCACCCATCAAATCTGCCACTAGTTGCTTTTAACTTGGAGGTGCTAGAGAAAGAAGGCAGGACTGTCCATATGCAAAGTACACTAACTTTGAGCTATGGTTCCTTGCGAAGAAGAAGAAGAAGAAGAAGAAGAAGAAGAAGAAGAAGAAGAAGAAGAAGAAGAAGAAGAAGAAAGCAGCAACACTAAGAACATAAAAACACAAGAGGAGCCATGCTGGATCAGACAAAGGGTCCATCTAGTCCAGCATTCTGTTCACATGGTGGCCAACCAGTTGTCCACAGGAAACCTAAAGCAGGACATGAGTATGACAGTACCCTCCCACCCATGTTCCCCAGCTATCGGTGTACAAAGGCATACTGCCTTTGATGCTTGAGGCAGAATATAGCCATCAGGACTATTAGCCATGGATAGCTTCACCTCCAGGAATTTGTCTAACCCCCCCTTTTAAAGCCATCCAA
The DNA here is from genome assembly GCF_023053635.1 of Elgaria multicarinata webbii. Taxonomy (NCBI): domain Eukaryota; kingdom Metazoa; phylum Chordata; class Lepidosauria; order Squamata; family Anguidae; genus Elgaria; species Elgaria multicarinata. The sequence continues at coordinate 122,026,069 of NC_086174.1, forward strand.
ATTGGTGGCTTTGATGTCACCACTTTCTCTGATGATACCCTCTGTGATACTGCCTCTACCCATTTCTTTATTAAGAGAGAAGCTTAAACCTCTTTGTGTGTATATATTACAACTTTTGGCTTAATTCTTTTGTGGTTTCATTTAGCCTTTATGGGTAACAAACAAGAGCAAGAGAGGCATGGTTTAAAAGAACAAAACAAAATGTAAACTTTTTTTTACAAGGATTAAGATGTTTCAGTGGAGCTTAGGTTTCATGTTCTTAAATGAATCCTTTAAGTTTTTATTATTTCCTTACCTAATAGTCAGACATTAAAATAACTATATCTCCCTCGACCTCCCAGGGAAATCTAACCACCCCCAAATCTAGAGCCCAGATCCTACCCCTCTGAAAGTTAGTCTTTATTTAAATCTCCAAAGAAACCAAGTGACAGCTATTGCCCCCCCCTCTTTTCCAACTGGAAGTTAGAAGACACCTTTCAAAAAGCTAAATATCCTAACTCCCTTCTCCCACCAACTTACCATTGCCTGTAGGAGAAAGAATTTGTTAAAGTAATTCAAGCGTGCAACGAAACATTCAAATATACATGTAAACAACATAAATAAAATACCATTTCATATCAGTGGTCATCACTGTGTCTTGTGGTAGTGAATTCCATAGTTTAACTATGGGCTGTGTGAAGAAGTACTTCCTTTTATCTGTCCTGAATCTCCCACCAACCAGCTTCATGGGATGATCTCGGACTCTAGTATTTTGAGAGAGGGAGAAAATGTCTCCCTATCCACATTCTCCACGCCATGCATAATTTTGTACTCCTCTGATTCCTTTCTTTTATATGGCCATGAAAGGATCCAAGATGTGGACACAGACATGTTAATTCATGATGAGGATCTGAAGAGGGTTGAACACTATGGACGGGTGTTTCCAGCATCATAGATTTCTCTCAATTATTACAAAAGCCACCCATGCACTCCCACTTTTCCTGGGTCTTTCAGATGTAGTGCCTGGGACCAGCAAAGATGGTCCACACAGTGACCTGGTCCTGTCTTGCCTTAGGAAGCAGCTGACCATTGCTGTATTGCTAGAGGAATCCTCCTGTGAGTTGATTCATGCCTGTTTGTTGCCTATATCAGTAGCTGGCATGAGGGATTAAACCAAGCTAACGTAGCCTTGTACCTTCCAGATGTGTTGGACTGCAAAACCTATCATTCCCAGCCAACATGGGAGGACATGAAGCACCTTTCCCTATCCTTATGCTGGCTCAGCACAGATGAGGCTTTTTTTGGTGGTCCTACGCTAAGGCTGAATGGCACGAGAGTTCAAGTTTCTTATTCTGGATGAGGAACTGCAACATGATGAACAAGGATGGGGGGAAATCATTCACTACCACATTGAGATTTTCACCAGCAGGCATCCTGCAAGATTGCTTGCTTTGGAACCTGAGTTACTTGGTAGTAGGGGTGTGCACGGACCCCCCGCTCCGCTTCACTTGCAGATCTGTGATTTTCGGAGCGGGCCGCTTCACCCCGCCCCCGCTCTGCCCACTTCCGCTCCGCTCGGAGTTCTTGTTGTTGCTGAATAAACAACAACAAGAACTTTAAAAAAAAGGCTATATCTGTCTTTTACCAGTAATAGGGGGACGTGCCCGGGGGAGAGGGAAGCAGCTGCCAGTTCAGCTCAAGAAAGCCATTGCTTCACCAGCAGCTCTGAGAAGTAAACGCTCACTTCAACTCATAATAGGCATTGCTCCACCACTAAGAGAAGTAGAACGCTCACTTCGACTCATGATAGGCTTTGCTCCACCGGGTTACTCTCTTTGGAAGGCTCTGATGGCCTTCCAGTACAGGAGAGAGTGGGGGCACGTCCACAATGAGATGCCCTAGGGGAGCTCATCCCCTTGCACCACATCTTTTCAGTTGTTCCCCAAAGTTAGGGTGGGTAGCAGTGCTGTGTTTCTATCTCTTATTCTTGGCTTAGTATATGATTTCAGGTTGTGTTTGTGCATTTGGTGGGGCTACTGTGTTAAAAAACATGGGGAAAAGTCCGTTCAGATTAAGAAAGAGAAGTTTCCCAGAATCCCAAGTTACCCGTTTTGCCTATGCCCTCCTCCAACTTTGGGATCATCATGACCGGGAGCTGACTCTGCCCCTCAGCCCTTTGAAAAAGGTATTTTTCCCACCGATTTTTTAAAAAATTCTAGCGCGCGACCCGCACCACGCAGAGAGGTGAGAGTAGTCTCAAAATGACCCCCATCCACGACTCTCTGTGCACAAGAATTTTCAGAACAATAGCTTAAAAAACAACCCAGTTATCCCCAATTCTTTTCCTCAATGCAATCCTATGGGTGAAAACCGCCGTTTGACCCGCGCTGTCCGTTTGCTTACCCGATTTTTAAAAAATTCTAGCACGCGACCCGCACGATGTAGAGAGCTGAGAGTAGTCTCAAAATGACCCCCATCCACGACTCTCTGAGCACAAGAATTTTCAGAATGATAGCTTCAAAAACAACCCAGTTATCCACGATTATTTCCCGCAATGCAATCCTATGGGCGAAATGTTTTCAAGATGGCGATCGGAGCGGTCCACCTGAAAGAGGAGCTCCGAAAAATGGCCGCTTCTCTTCGCCTTGCTTCTAGGGGTCCGCGGTCCGCTTCTACTCCACCTCTGGGTAAGGCGGAGCAGGCCAATTTGCTACTGCTTCTCCGCTCCTAATCGGAGCGGAGCACATGCCTACTTGGTAGGGATAAAATGGGCTGGGTAGAATGGTGTTGCAGTTGAAAAGAAGTGACAATTAGAAGAGTTAAGCACATTCTTCCAGCACAGCACTTCTTTGAAGGTTTGAACCTGCCTCCCCAAGCCAGATGTGCTGTGCATACACTGTGTGGGGACGGACGTGTGGATTGGGTTCTGTGACATCACCACGGCATCTCTACCTCCACTGCAGGTTCACTGGAGCCTTTGATGTGCAGTTACTGTGCAATGTCATGATTGATGAGTGGTGGTGGTGGTGGTGGTGGGGAGTTGCCAGCAACGCTGTGGGCACATCCTTTGATGTTGCTATATTATCACTGTCTGCTTCTACTGGCACCATTTGTTTTCTGTTTTGCTAATGCCAGCGCATAGTATTGTATCTTTGTAATACTGGAATAATAATGATGGAGCAGTCACTGACATAGCAGAATTATAGGACTGGCCTGCCTGTAAATGTTATTTACGGTTTTTAGGGAACCGGTTTTTAGATACCAAATAGGTCCTACAACATCTAGGACTACCTAGCAAGCATGGCTGACTGGGGAACACTGGAAGTTGTAGACCTTTTTTCCATCTAAACATGCCTAGGATTGCACCCTTAATAGCTTTTCTAGAAAAAAAAAATCTGAATAGCGTAGGATATTTCTTTTAGGTTCTAAATGTTATTAGTTCCTAGAAGATATCATAATGTGTCCTATGTAAAAGAGTCATCATAGAATAATTATGCTGGGTATTTAATTTCAGTGGTATTTCTTGAGAATTTAATGCATTTTCCAAAGAAAGAGATAAACAGGGAATCAAAAATGTCAGAGGCACTGATTCACAAAAGAATGTCATCAAAAGAATGTGAAATGTTATATTCTGTCATATCCTTTCATTACATTCATAAAAGCATGTTGCTCTTCAGCTTTAACACAAATCTTAACAGAGAGGGGGGGTTTTGAGAGAAAGAAGCTGTATGTCATGACTCCCTCGGATCCTTCCAAGAATGAAGGGGAATGGCAGGTGACAGATCTGGGTGAGGGTCTTAGCACAGAAGTAGCCCCAGAGCCCTCATTGCCAGATAATGACCAATGCCCTGCCATAGCCCCTGTGTCAGATTCGGAAGACCAAGTTCTGCTGACCCCTGCAGAGCGAAGGAGGCTTAATGTGAAAGAGCAGAGGAGAAGCGACAGCCTGTTTAAGCGGAAAACCCAGCCAGGAGACTGGGGACTGATTAAAAGCAGCTGCTCCAGGATGCTGGAGTTAAATGCAGCTGGAATTCCACAGGCCAGCACTGAAGTGCAACATCAGATCAACACGCCCGCTCTCCTCCGCCTGTTCCTAGACCCTGAACCTTGCCCCACTTGGACACCATGCCTTCTTTGGATTTTGGACCCTGGACTGGAAAAGGACCCTTCTCTGCCTCAGTAAATTGGCTTCGAAGAACCGGTAACCTCCCAAGCCCTGCTTTCTCCCATCTCGCCCTCCCTTCTTCCTTGGTCCTGATCGGTTTATTGCTGCTTATCTGCAGGAGATTTATGGCCATTACCTGTAAGTCAGCATTGGTCAGCCAGCAAAGCCTGACACTGTATGACAAAGAGAGTTAACTATCCTCACACTACCAAAGCCCACCTCACTCCACCCACTTTCAAAAAGAGAGTCAGACCTACAACAGTTTAGTTAAAATGAAGAGATTTGCCACCATAGTTTAAAATCATAGTGCAGCATTTGGGTGATATCCCCTAAACCATGAGCTCCCCTATAAGTTCACTTTATCCCAAATGTTGATGGATGTATTTATTTATTTAAAGCTCACATGAAAAAAGGTAGTCATTTTTGTGTGTACTTCTAAAACATGCGTTTTTGAATGTGCTTTTGCCTAATATACATATTTTTGTGAAACAGTTCTCCTAACATAATGCATTATTAAATGTTATTTTCATAGGAACATAGGAAGCTGCCTTATTGTCCATATTGTCTAGGGTGACCATATGAAAAGGAGGACAGGGCTCCTGTATCTTTAACAGTTGCATAGAAAAGGGAATTTCAGCAGGTGTCATTTGTATATAAGGAGAACCTGGTGAAATTCCCTCTTCATCACACCAGTTAAAGCTGCAGGTGCCCTGCCCTCTTTTAAATCTGGGCCGGATCTACACTATTGCTTTAAAGTGCTTTATAACAGTTTTATAGCGCTTTAAAGCAGTTAAAGCACTTTATAACTGTTATAAAGTGCTTTAAAGCGCCTCCTCCCATATGAACCTGCCCGGACCTTAAGATCATCTACAAGGGCCCTTCTCCGTGAGCCCCTGCCAAAGGAAGTGAGGCAGGTGGCTACTAGGAGGAGGGCTTTCTCCGCTGTGGCACCCCGGTTATGGAATGAGCTCCCCAGAGAGGTCTGCCTGGCGCCTACACTGTACTGCTTTCGTCGCCAGCTGAAGACCTTTTTATTCTCTCAGTATTTTAACACTTAATTTTAACTTAAATTTAAATTTTACTGTTTTAACTCTGTATTTTAATCTTATATCAATTTTGCTGCGTGGTTTTTTCCTGGTTGTGCTTTTTATACTGTATTTTGTAATTGTGCTTTTAACCTGTTGGTTGTTTTATTGTGGTTTTAATTTTTGTGAACCGCCCAGAGAGCTTCGGTTATTGGGCGGTATAAAAATGTAATAAATAAATAAATAAAGCAGTAGTGTAGATCCGGCCCTGGTCACAGTATAGCTGCAGTATAGCTCCTGCAGCTTTAACTGATGTGATGAAGAGGGAATTTTACCAGGTTCTCCATATATACAAATTATTCCTGCTGAAGTCCCCTTTTCTATAGAACTGTTAAAGAAACAGGAGCCCTGTCCTCCTTTTCATATGGTCATCCTAATATTGTCGACACTGACTGGCAGCAACGGCTCTCCAGGGTGTCAGGCAAGAGTCTTTCCTACCCCTATCTGGGGATGGTGGGGATCAAACCTGGGACCTTCTGCATGCAAAGCAGATGCCCTACCACTGAGCCACAGCTTCCTCCTCTTCATGTTTCAATAGCAGACACATTTTTGGTTGCACATTTCCTTAATGTAAGTATTTTTGTACTCTTGGTTTGATTGAAGAACTTCATGCAAAATTCTGAGAACTGTTAGTGTCAACAAGTAGATGACCAGATCACCACCTACACCTCATGAATGTATTTCCCAGGAAATCGTCTTGATTTTGCACCCTGATACAGAGTCTTTCGCATGGATTTCTGAATGGATCAGCTTAAAGGGATGAACTTTTTCATCAACATATTATTCACTGCTTATATATGAGCATATCATGTTCAAATAAGGTCAAAGCAAGATGTAATATATTCTTCCTTTCTCCACTCCTGGCATCTCCAGTTCATAGGATCAGCTAGACATGGAAAACTTTCCCCTCAGGTCCTGGAGATGCACTCTCATGTAGAATACACAACAACAGCCTAAATCAGGGGTGGGGAACCTCAGGTCAGGGGGACAAATCTGGCCCTCCTGGGTCCCCCAGATGGCCACACTCCCTTTCCCCCAACCACTGATTGTTTGGTGGTATTTATTTATTTATTTATTGCATTTTTATACCACCCAATAGCCGAAACTCTCTGGGTGGTTTACAAAAATTAAAACCATAAAAAAAATTCAAAACATAAAACAAACAGTATAAAAGCATAATATAAAATACAACATAAAGACACAACCAGGATAAAATCAAGCAGCAGTGCAGCAATTAATACAGATTTAAAATCCAAATTTAAAACAGCAAAGTTAAAATTGATTTGCCTAACTGTTAAAATGCTGAGAAAATTAAAAGGTCTTCACCTGGTGTCTAAAAGAGTACAGTGTAGGTGCCAGGCGAACCTCTTTAGGGAGCTCATTCCACAGCTGGAATGCCACAGCAGAGAAGGCCCTCCTCCTAGGCTTTGGTGCAGTTTTTCCTCATTCTCAAAGGTTGATATACATCTTCTAAGGCCTTAAGCTAAAATATGCAGGGGGTTGGTGGGGAGTTACACCCCACAAGTAAGTTCCCTAATGTATGTCTAGGATTCGTAAGTCTATTGTGTTTAGAATGTTGACCTGAGTGGGTGGAGATTGAATATCTTAGGAGGGTGGGAGGAGGATATATAAGGGAATGACTGAGGTGATAAGGGATTGAAGTGTGTTTTAAAGTACTTTGGTTTGAGGGGAGAATGAGAGGATCAGGGTAAAGAGGGTTGTCTTTTGAGTGTAGTGCGCAGGTAGTCAGTTGGTGTATATTAAACTATCCTGATAATAAAGAAAGTTCAAGAGTGAAGGTGTTAGAGAAAGGAAAGTGTGTATGAGAAGAGAGAAAGGATTGGATAAGGGGTTTTAACAAGGGTCTGAAAAGTTTTATTATGAAAGAAAGTTTGTGAACATTGAAATAAATTTTTATTCAGTTTGTTTTACCACCACAAACTCTCCTTGGCATTTATCATCTGCAGTTATATACATATAACACCCGTTTGGACATTAATTCACCATCAGCACATATAATTCACAGCACATTATTTTATTCCTGAAATTATTCCTGTTTAACCTCTTTCTCCACATAGTTTGTAGAAAGGTGGTGTTTGTCCCTCACCTCAGGCTCATAAAGTGGTGGCGCTTAGCTTGAGCAGGGAGTGTCCGCGGACAGGCCTGTTGTAAAGAGCCTGTGTCATGGCACAGTTGACCCCACCTAGGGTGACCATATGAAAAGGAGCACAGGACTCCTGTATCTTTAACAGTTGTATTGAAAAGGGAATTTCAGCAGGTGTCATTTGTATACATGGAGAACCTGGTGAAATTTCCTCTTCATCACAACAGTTAAAGCTGCAGATGCCCTGCCCTCTTTTAAACCTGGTCACTCTAGTATAGCCCCTGTATCTTTAACTGTTGTGATGAAGAGGAAATGTCACCAGGTTCTCCATATATACAAATGACACCTGTTGAAATTCCCTTTTCTATGCAACTGTTAAAGATACAGTAGCCCTGTCCTCCTTTCCATATGGCCACCCTACCCCACCCCTTTCACCTTCGGCTTTGCCCTACCCCACGACTGGAATGTGGCTCCTGAGAGCTTCTCTGAAGTTGAATTCAACCTTCTGGCTGAAAGAGGTTCTCCATCCCTGGCCTTGATGGACAAATGGTCTGACTAAACCAAACAAAATGGAAATATAAATGGAAAGAACAGAAAACACAATGGACATATTATAGTCTTAGATGACAACATTGTTATTTCTTGGATGAAATCATTGTTATTTCTTAACGCAAATCTTCACAGACCAACAACCATATAAAATTCAGACAAAAAGATGTGTTGGCTTGTGAAACGTCATATTGAAAAATCATTGCCCATATATGAAATAAACATAAACTATCAATAAAGAAGTCAGACTGTGTTTGTCTTCCATCAGATACACAAATCTGCTCAGTCAATTTGTCTGTCAAGGCTACATCCCATTCTTTTGTGTACCACCAAACAATCAGGAGAAGGCTATCAATGGTGACTAGTCCTCATGGCTAAGTGCAATCTCCAATATCAGAGGCAGTAAGCCTGTACACACTAGTTGTTGGGGAACATGGGCAGGAGGGTGCTGTTGCTTGTGGTTCCCTGGTCGACAGGTACTTGATCACTGTATGAACAGAGTGCTGAACTAGACGAACCCTTGGCCTGATCCAGCGTGGCTCTTTTTATGTTCTTATGTTCATTTGCGTATTATATTTCTGTTCATGAGGAATTCCTAAATGTGCTGCCAACAACAATAAAATTCCACTAGTTTCTTGTAAATCAAAATTCCAAGTAACTTAGGGTTTGGAGTTAAATGATAACATATAATTTCATTTATTTCAGCATAAACCTTGTAAGAAATGAAGGGGTTAATTGAACTCTAAGCTGCCCTTTGTGCTTTCTGTGGACCCTGCAAGAGGAAGTGGCTGACTTACACATTCCAGAGAGATGTGGAATGGCAGGGAAGGGAGATGGGATTAGGTAAAGGTATCCTGTTTAGCCCACTCCTCTCACACAGGTTTTATAATTGTATCCCACTTCTCTCACACAGGTTGTGTAAATGTATTCCACTCCCCTTTTTCTTTGTGCATCCCACCCCCTTCATTCCACTCCCCTTTTTCCATTGTCAGCTGACCCTATGTGAATAAAAGTGGTGTGCAAGCTCCGATCAGGGTCCGACCCGGTTCGAGTCGCACCTCAGTATACTGATACGTGGTGTCCTCTGCAGTGCTTTTTCTACGCTCGTCTTTCGTACCTAAGGTCAGGGACAAGAACCTGCCATATTTCTAACAAACCTAAATCCCAAACTTTTTAATGTCATTACATTGGTACCAGATTTGATAATTTAGTTTCAGTGAATGGTCCTTTATTTTAGCTGAAATCCTATTAAATGTTCAATTACTCCAGACATTATTCCAGCCTCTTAATCTTTTTTTAAAAATCATTTTTCCATATTATCCTTAAACCTTCAGTTGAGCCACATGCAATAATCAAAATATTATATATTTTAGAAACCAACCCCTTAACTGCTGAAGAGTGTTGAATTATGAGCAATCCAAAACTAGTTAGAACATGTTAAACCAGTTTGGCCTAAGATCTTAAATTAATCCTTGAAATTTGCTCACAAGAAAGTAGATCAGAGTTCACATATAGGTCTCTTACAGTGCGCTTCTATATGTCTTTACTCACATTGAGTTTAATAGGACTTACTGCTAAGTAAGTGTGTATAGGTTTGCAACCTTTACTTGTTCCTTCTGCTTGTTAAAATGCTTATATTTTTGTGTGTCAATAAAAAAGGATGATCTAGGAATTGTGTAAGTGGAAGAACTGGAGAGGCTATTGTTTTCATCCAAGACACTATCAAGGTTGTCTTTAAAAGGGATTACCCACTTTACAAAGATTATGGAGAGCTGTTGTTAAGAATGGAAGAGCTAAATTAACAAGACAAAAAGTAGTCTGGCCTTCACCAAGAAGAAGAGCAAGAGAATGGAGTAGCTTTTAGTGATCTGTGCTGGCCATCTGGAACATCCATAAAAACCGACAACTGTGCCTTGTAATAAGTGCATAAGCTGTCTCCATTGAAATGCATCCAAATAACATTTCAAATTAGGAATCCCTATACCTCCATGTTTCATATTCCTATATAGCATGATTTTTGGTTATCCTAGAGTTCCCCCCCCCTTTCATGTATGAATTTCTCCAGTAATTTCCACCTTAAAGTAGTAACAAGGGCTTCTTTCTTCAGTGGTCTCTCCACTATCCAGCCCTCAAACATTGCTAACCCTCAGGGGTAAAACCACGTCATATCTCTTCAACCTGTTCCTTGAGCCCTTAAGTCATTGCCAAGAAAGCCTATTATAATCAGTGTGGTTATAATATTATAGTATAGTATACTTCAGTACATTAAAGTTACAAACTTAGTCATAAACTTCAAAGAGTCTTGTGGTACCTTAGAGATTTAAATTTATTTTGGCAGAAACTTTTGGGCTATAGTTGACTACAGTCTATGAAAGCTTATGCCAGAATAACTCTGTTAGTCTTTAAGGTGCTACAAGACTCTTTATTGTTTCTGCTGCAATAGAGTAACACAGCAACTCTCTGGAAATTGTCATAAACGTGGCCATTCACTGCTTCGGTATACAAGTTCAAAATCTCCAGATAGCAGCAAAAATTTATTGGGAATTTGGAGCCAAGACCTCCCTTTAGATCTGCTGAAGTGAATGAAGGTTTTAGCATAAAAGGATGTGTTACTATTTCATTCTGAGACCTTCCAGCAACCTATAAAAGTTATATTTTGTGCACAGTGCTATGTGTTCCCAATAATAGTATGAGGGGAGATGGTGTCAAAATAAATGCCCACTGCATTTATCAAGTATCTGTCAGCTTTCTCGATGCAGTTAGAGAACTGCACAGCTGGAAGAAAGCTTGACAGATCTCCAAGATCCAGGGCTGCCAGGTCAAAAAAATCAAAGTTAAGGACAACTTCAGAACAATTATTTTTCTTCAGCATAGTTTTGTAGAGATGGAATGTTCTGAAACAAGAACCAGTCATTATGTTCAATGCTACTATGATAAAACAAGGGATGTCTTCTAAAAACAGCCAGATATAAGAACCCTGCCAGGCTCCTTTCCTGCCATAAAGAAGGATTCATTCATGGATCCATAAAATTCAAGGTAGAATTTTGTTCTACCTCCTCCATTGTTTCATTTTCTAGCTTATCAAGGTCTGAGCAACATGGGAGCTTTACTGATGTATTGTTCCCTACAATAAATTCCCCCCACATGTCTTTACATGAGCTGGGCCTGACTGGGTTGAAAAATTATTTACTATTGAATGCTAAAATGTTTCATCTCTACAGTGAACTGAACTAGGTAAACCCATTATCTGAGGATGTAAGCTATACCTAAGAGCCTTGTATCACTCCTCAGGTGCTACATAGTTGAACCATGGATACCTGTTTCCTGGGGTGCAGGCACATTACAAACCTCCAAATTAGATTACTGCAATGCGCTCTACGTGGGGCTGCCTTTGAAGATGGTTCGGAAGCTGCAGCTTGTGCAAAATGCAGTGGCCAGATTGATAACTGGTACCAGAAGATTTGAACATATAGGACTGAATCTGGCCTGCTTGCATTGGCTACCTATACATTTCCAAGCCGAATTCAAGGTGCTGGTTTTGACCTATAAAGCCTTACACGGTTTGTGACTGTTAGAAATATGGCAGGTTCTTGTCCCTGACCTTAGGTACGAAAGACGAGCGTAGAAAACACTGCAGAAGACACCACGTATCAGTATACTGAGGTGCGACTCGAACAGGGTCGGACCCCGATCGGAGCTTGCACACCACTTTTATTCACATAGGGTCAGCTGACAACAAACAGAAAAGGGGGTGGGATAAAGGGGGTGGGATACATTTACACAATCTGTGTACGAGAGGAGTGGGATACATTTCTAAACAGGATACCTTTACCTAGTCCCATCCCCCTTCCCTGCCATTCCACATCTCTCTGGGATGTGTGAGTCAGCTACTTCCTCTTGCAGGGTCTACAGAAAGCACAAAGGGCATCTTAAAACTCAATTAACCCTTTCATTTCCTACAGTGACCACAATATCTGACAGAACGCCTGTCCTGACATGAACCTACCCACTCATTGTAATCAACATCTAAGATCCTCCTCTGAATGCCTACTCCGAGGGAAGCTGGTGGCCTCCCAATTATGGAATGATCTCCCCGACGAGGCTCGCCTGGTGCCAACATTGTTATCTTTTCGGCGCCAGGTTAAGACCTTTCTCTTCTCCCAGGCATTTAACAGCATTTAAAACATGAGCTGAGTTTGTTTGTTTTAATGGACTCCAAAATAGCTGTTTTTATAAGGATACTGTTGTTTTTATGCTTTTTCTGTTTTAAAACTTTGTATATTTGTTTTTAATGTTTACTGTTTTTAACTTCTGTAAACTGCCCAGAGAGCTTCAGCTATGGGGCGATATATAAATGCAATAAATAAATAAATTTGTCATTGAATTTTTATTCCAGCCTTCTTTGAAGTTGCTTAGGGCAGTACGTATGGTTGTTCCTGCCTGTTCCTCACATGATGTAGGTTAAGCTGTGAGAGTGACTAGCCAAAGGTCACTCATTAAGCTTCATGACCATGTGTGGGCCCAAGCTCAGGTCTCCCTGCTCCTAGTCCAACATTCTAACCACAACATACAGGCCTCCCACACACAATATCAAAACCACACTGCAGCATAAAAGCTCATCAGTGGGAATGTTGAAGTTTCCCCAGGGGACTATCCCATGACATGACCCCTTCTCTGCCTGTGCATAGTAAAGAACTGTGGAGCTACAGCTCAGTGGCAAAATGAAGGCATACCATAAAAGGCCCCTAGTTTAATCCACAGCTACAAGCTCCCACAATAACAAGCCAGGAAAAGCCAAAAACACACCTGAGGTAGAACAGTGAAATAGCCATTCACATTGGCCATGGAACCAATAGCCTCATCCAATATCCTACCTCATCCATGCTTTCATTTTAAGCATCTGCTTCTATCTCTTTCAACTATGCCTCTCCCATGGTTGAATTTCCATATGTGCCAGTTATTTTCCTAGTGGACCTTGTTATCAGTCTCCTATCTCTGTATTCACATTACGGCAGCATCCATACGGCTTGGTTTACTCACCAGCAGGAATTGAGGGTTGGGGTCAGAGACAAAAAGACATTGAGCTACCAGAACCTCCAGTCTTAGACTGCTCAAGAGAGTGGCTCACAGGGCAAAGGGGGGGAACAGACCCAATTATACAGGATCCAAAAGCCAGTGGTGGCTGATCAGTCAAAGCAGCAGGTGGTAGGATTTCCTGGACAGGGATTGCAGGACCTTGGACAGCTCCGGTCAGAGGTCTTCCATACTGGAGCACAACTTGAAGGCCCCACCTTCTCAGGCCAAGGAGTGCCTCTTTAAGAACCTTTAATAATAGATTCCACAACTTAAACCAGCAAAGATCATTATTCAGTTATGAAAGTTTAATTACTGGACTTGAATTTGTGGAATGCAATGGGAATAAAAACAACAAAATTGGGATGAAACTAAAACCATTCCTTCTAATACTAATCCCATGCTCATGTAGATGTAGCTGAACCCATGTACAAATGGGAGGTATTCACACCCTTGGGATAATCTCAAGGTATGTAGGGGTAGGAAAAATCTTAAGAAAAAATCCCAAGGGGGAGCTATAAAACAGTCCAAGGACAAAAGCAAACAACCTTGGACTATATCTTCCATGATCTTTGACCACTGGCCATGGTGGCTGTGCCTGCCCTGCTAAGAATAACTCAATGGCATAGACGATTGGGAAACATTATTGATGACTGGGTAGGAGGGGGGTATGGAATGGAATGATTGTACTAGGAGGGAGGAAGAGACATACAAGGCTCATCTACACCATGCAGGATATTGCACTATGAAAGTGGTATATAAAAGGCAGGAGCCACACTACTACTTTACAGCGGTATTGAAGTGCACGGACAACTGTTGGGGCCCATTGACACATACCAGATACCGCTTTCATACCACTTTCATAGTGCAATATCCTGCTTGGTATAGATGTGTCCTGGGTCCCAACAATTGTCAGTGCACTTCAGTACCACTATAAAGCAGTAATGTAGATCCTGCAGTGCACTTCAATACCGCTATAAAGCAGTAGTGTGACTCCTGCCTTTTATATACCGCTTTCATAGTGAAATATCCTGCTTGGTGTAGATGAGCCCCTTTTCTACTTTCCTTGAAACCTTTGTATAAGTCCCCCCCCCTTTTAATAGTACATACGATGGAAAATGATAATTTTATATACACAATCTATGGGGTTTCCCCGTTTTCACAATGTACTTTCCGTTCTGTTTGTTGATATTCACAATAAAAAGGGAAAAAATAGACTGACCAATGGTCTGACCCAGTACAAGGCAGCGTCGTATGTTCCTGTGCTTCCACACTCAGAGAAGGCATTTCCCAAGGTGAGTTAGTGCAGTGACAGCTGTGTACGTGCCTGGATCATCCTTCCTCAGCTAGGGTGCTTGTCTATAGGATCTGATACTCTTGAAAGAAGGCAAAAATGAGACTAATTTCCCACATTCATCACTATAATTCTAAAAAGGGGCTGTAGAGGGTGGCATGAAAGCAACTGGTTGGGAATAGCAAACAAATAAAAGACAGCGCAGAGTAACAAAGAAACAAATTCCCAAACCAAGAGAACTTTGCCTCAAACGTCTCTTTGTTATTCTTGTTTTGTCTTTCCCCGCGAGGCCTAATGGTTTTACATTATAGCTCAAGGTACTCTAGTAATGTATTAACTTGCATCAATTATTTATTGCTAGTGTATTTTTTCATCGCTGAGGGGTGATACTCTTACCAAGATGTTTAGGTCAAGTCTCTTTCATTATTTCAAAATTAACAATGCCATCTTAATCCTGGACTGCTCTGTTAATATTGGATGGAACGTAGGCATGTGGGAAGCATTCGTCATTGCATACTAAAGTAAACAAAACAGAACCCAGATGGTCAGGCTTATCGAAGCTATTTTTTTCTTTTTTAAACAGCAAAAATATCTGACTGCAAACTAAAGCAAGCTCCGAATTAGGGTCACTGGGTTATTCCACGCCTGTTTTGTTCTACATCTAGTCATGTGATTGTGGGTCCTTAATCCTCTTCTCAGCTCATGCTAACATTCTGCAAAATGTACTGAAAGCATTGCAAGAAGCTCATTTATGCAATACAGTTTTCTGTCCTTCATGCCAAATTCATGTAAAGTATTACTGGGAGAAAGGTTTTCTTTCCCCCCAGTTTGAATATGGGGCCTTTGATTGGAAGAGTTAGTGAGAATTCATTGTCACATACAATGGGCCTGATCCCTGGAAGAAAAGAGGATCATGCCAGCGTAGCATAGGACATAGGGCTCTGTATCATCAATGGGAAACTATGCAAGTTTCATGGCACAAGTTCTCTTTTCTTACTGGACAAATATCCTTAAACGGATGCTTCATCATAATAAGAAGGCAGATTATTTAGCTAACTGAAACCATTTCTTATGCCTAATCAACAGTGAAAGATTGGATGTTTGTTCCCCAATCCAGAATTCCACTGAACTACCAAACAATCTGTGTTTTTCACCTAAGGATGGAGCAATTCTGAATAAATAACTTGATTTTATATTTTCCAAAAATGGGGGATCTACCATTGTTTGCTTGTTTGTTTGTTTGTTCTTCCCAGTAACCCTTGGGAGCATCCCAGGTTTAAGCTGAAACCTTCTCAGTACTGCTTAGAGCCTAATTTCAATGTCTGCAGCCATTACTGTCCCAAGACTCTATGGCCTGGTTCAGACAACACGCTAAACCATGCTGCTATGCATTCCCTTAACCATTTTGTGGTTAAGCAGCATGGTTTAGCGTGTTGTCTGAGCCAGGCCTATGGCTTGAACACCAGCTACTTTGTCGCTTCTTTTCTGCCTTTGTTTACCATCTTGTCTAATGAAGAGTTCTGAAAAATTTGAAAGCTTGCATAGTATTGTGTAACCTTTGCATTGGCCTAATAAAGGTATTATGCTAATGTGCATTTTAGCATTTCTATCTTGTAAGGTGTGTGCCTTGGAATCCTGTGTGCATTGGGATTCCAATGCTCTAGGTGTGCATTCGAATCCCAGCAACAACAGTAAGTTGCATTTATGTTCCAAAGCATGCCCCCTTTCTGCTCCATAATATCAAAAGCAAATTCTGCCAGAGAGAAAAAGCAAAGCAATTACAGTATAACATTTCAGTCACTTTCAGACACTTCCCTAACCCACCATAACTCCATCAGTGATTTTTTGTGATGCAGTTTGACACAATGTTTAGAGACAAAGAAGGCATAATTTTTTAAACAAAGTCATATATTTTGAACTGTGACATGTTACATTAGAATGTTATTTCATTTTTAAATCTGCCATGAACAACATAATACCAGTAACTGTTCTAATACATCTTTGTGCATTGATTATCGTATTATTGTGCAATAGAAACAACATACCATTGTATCTTCAAGACTAATATATTTATTGTGTAGTGAACCTGTGAGGGTATAGTGGAGGAGAAACAGCTTACACTGTGAGGCTAAAAGATAAGCAAAATATCAGAAATGCTGTACTTGATGTAACCACAATTAGGTATGTCCCTAGAACACTTGACACTGTGTAAGCCCAGGTGTTCGTTTGTTTATTACATTTATATACTGCCCCATAGCCGAAGCTTTATGTGCAGTTTACAAAAGTTAAGAACAGTAAACATTAAAAACAAATACATAAAAATTTAAAACCATCAAAAGCATAAAAACAACATCTTTCTGACAACGTCTTAGAGGTTCATGGAAGGCGAAAGTGAATGATGTCAGAGCATCACCATGCCCTTCAATAAGTAACAGAAGAAAAGAAGCATACATTTTTTTTAGATTAATTTATACATATTTTGATGTATAAAAATGAGTGATAAGATTCAATGGAGTCAAATGGTATACCAAGCATATTAATGGCGAAGAGTACATGTGCTGGCCAGAAAGCATGTTTACATAACATAAATATACATCTGATTGACTCCAGAGAATGTTTTTTAGCAAGCTGTTCCAGAAAAAGCTAGCAAAGGGCATTACACAACATGAACTTAACAAAGAAAGCCTCTTAAGAAGTTGTGCAAGACTTGTGCAGTATCTTGTACTAGGAAATGTTGTCCAATATGTTTACTTTAAGGATTTTGCACAAGATCCGGAAAAAAACCTGCCTGAAAAAGATTCTTGTCTGAAAAAAGAAATTTGGAATCCAGAGGTGTGCTTCTATTAGCACAAGCCATGGTGCAACATGTTGCAGAACATGTTGTACATTTGCTAGCACAAGACATTTCACAAGGCATTACAGAATAACTTGAGATGCTTCCTTGCGCTATGTCGATGATGTTTAAAGTCTATTGATAGCGTTTGCTCCTCTGAACCCAACCTATCTCTATTGACACCCAATATTTTGCTCCTCAAATGCCAACATTGCCAGAATTTCAAAACTCAGTAGACTAGACGTTGGCCCAGACAATGGCCCAAATCAGTGGTTCCCAAAGTGGGCGGTACTGCCCCCTTGGGGGCGGTGGGATTGCATAGGGGGGTGTTAAGAGGCAAGAGGACCGCAGGGGGGAGCTAAGAGGCAAAGGGGCAGCAGGGGGGTGCTCAAGGTGGTCTTTTCTGAGAAGCGCCTCTCCAGAAGGTCTTAAAACCCAGGGACATGGGGGGCGGAGCTTGGCAGCCATGGCGGTGGCAGGTTTCTTCTGAGGCTCTGAGCGGCGTTGCCGGAAAAAGCAATTATCTATTTTTTAATGGGCATAAATCTTTGAGCAAACGACAGGAAATGATTATAAAAGCTATCGGAGCTGGAAAGTGTTGAGAAGAGCCGATGGGATGAGGTGAGCTTGACGGAATGTCTTTATAAACTGCAGAGGCAAAACCGAAAGTAAAGTAACATGATTGATGTCGCAGTTTGAAAAGAAAGAACTTATGCTTGTTAGACGTTGATCTGATTTACAGCGATCCTCACTTCTCATCCTTTATCTTAAGTTGGAAAGATTGAAATACTGGCTTTGAAGTTGTTTGCTGTAATCTTTGTAAAGTGGAAAGTGGAAGCTGTTTGCGGTGTGCCGAGAAGGGGGGGGTGAAGGGGAAGAAACAGCATTCTGTGAGGGAGATGTGGGATTTTGAGAAACTGTGAATGATTGGATCTGATCCCCTCTAGTGAATGCTGTTGTGAACTGAATATATTTCCTCCCCCTCGGGAAGAAGGTGGTGTGTTTGGCACATAGAAGAGAAGCCAGTAAAAGTTGCTAAGGAAGTGGGGGCTCTAAGATTTATGCCCTACTCAGAAGGGTCCTATGTCCAACATTAAAAAAAAGATTAAGAAGTGGGAAAAGTTGAATATACAAAAAAAGAAACCTTCAAATCATAATTTAACCCACCTCTCCCACCTGGAAGATACAGCCCCTGGAACAGACCAGGAAGACGAAGTTATAGACCCAGTTTCTTTGGATACAGTACCAAATAAAGAAAAGAATATGGCTGAAGGGGGAAAAGCAATGGACAGCAACTTTCCCTCCCTAGCAGAAATTAAGGCAGTTATTGTAGAGAATAATATCATCATTTTTAAAAAAATGGATCTGCAAATGAATGAATTTAGACAACAAATGCGTGTTCTTTCGGATAAGACCGCAGAAAACTCGGATAAGATCAAAGAGATAGAGGCAAAAGCGGAATTGGACCAGAAGAAGCAAGAGGCTTTTGAAAAATCAACAAATATTCAATTTAAGGAATGGGAATTACGTCTGATCGCCTTGGAAGACCAATCTCGTAGATCTTCAATTCGAATAAAGCAGCTGAAGCAGATACAAGGAGAAGATCTTAGAGAAATCATTCTGAACTGGTTCAAAGAGCTGATGCCTGACATACCAATAGATGGATCGGATCTGGACCGAGTCCACCGCGTGGGGGGGCAAAACTACAAAGGGACTAGAGATATTTTGGTGAAATTTGGTAACTATTATAAAAAAGAGCAAATCATGAAAGAATTGAGATCTTTGACCCAGTTACAATATAAAGGCAAAGCAGTGCAAATTTATAATGATCTTTCTCAACATACATTAAATTGGAGACGGAGTATTAAACCAATAACTGGAATGTTAATGCAGAACAAAATTCCATACGCATGGGGTTACCCGGTTTTCTTAAGATTTACATATGGGAGGAGGGAACACAGAGTAACCTCATTGGATCAAGGTAAAGAATTGCTGAAGAGGCTGGGTCTGGATGGGGAAGCAAATGGGGCTGGAGTGGGTGGGGGAGGGTACATCTGGAGAGTAAGAGAATTGTTAATTATGTTTGGAGATAATTGCAAATATAAATGCTAATATAGAAACCTGCCGGCCAGGCGCAGCACTGCCTCCCCCCCCCTTTAAAGTAGATGGCTGGAGTACTAGACTCACGGGGATATGGGGGGGGGATTAGAGTGGGGGGGTGGGGAGGGGGGGAAGGTAGGAGAGGAGGGATTGGGGTAGGAGGGTGGGGGTTTTATGTATGGAGTTTGTTTTTTTATGTAAGCAAGTTTGAACTGCTGAGCACAAGGGATCGGAAGAGATTTCAAAAGGGTGATTATGGATAAAAAGATAAAGGTATCAACACTCAATGTTAAAGGTTTGGGGGCAGTCGTGAAAAGGAAGAGAATAGAACAAATGCTTAATAAAGAGGGATCAGATATTATAATGGTCCAAGAGACACACCAAGGCTCCGAGAATTCGAATATGATAAAATTAAAGTGGTTAGCCTATTATGAAAAGTCATTAGGGACATCGAAAAAAAATGGAGTGGCCACTTTGATTTCAAAAAAAAGTGGGTTTATATTAGAAGAAGTAAAAAAGGATGATAAGGGCAGATATCTTATGTTAAAAGGTAAAATTGAGGGAAAGGTCTATACTTTGATTAATGTTTATGCCCCAAATGAGAGGCATAGAGAGTTTTTTATAAAGTTGTTTAAAGAAATAGAAGAATTTAAGGAGGGGTATGCTATATTAGCTGGGGATTTTAATATGGTTATGGATAATAAACGGGACAGGTCAAATCCCACTAATGCTGAAAAGAGGAACAATATGACTATATTGAATAAATTAGTAAAAGAAAATGATTATTTAGATTCGTGGCGTTTACTTAACGGGAATAGGCCTGGATTTTCATACTTTTCCCCAGTTCATCATACATACTCCAGGATAGATTATATATTTGTTTCAAAAGATTTTGCAACGAGGATCTGTAAAATGGAAATGGGGGTAATAAAAGTAACTGATCATGCCTTGTTAAGTCTAGAATTTACAGTTAAGAAAGATTATAAAGAGGCATATAGATGGAAGCTGAATACAAAGATATTGAAATATAATAAAATAGTAGATAAAATTCGGAAGGAACTGTCGGAGTCATGGGAAATTAATGAAAAAGGAGGAACAGCTGGGTCAGTCATTTGGGACACCATGAAGGCTGTAGCAAGAGGAATCTGTATTAGAGAAACATGTAGTTTAAAAAGACAACAACGTGCAGAACAGGAAAAGTTAGAGATAGAAATTAAAAACTTGGAGGAAAGATATTGGCGAGTTAAAGATAAATATAAATTAGTGGAAATACAAGCTAAGAAGAAACAATTAGAAAATTTAAATATAGAAGAGATTCAAAAGAATTTAATGTATATGAAAAGGGAATATTTTGAAAACAGTGATAAGAACTCGAGGTTGCTTGCCAAGCTCACACAAAAAGAAAAAGGGAGGAATGGGATAGAAACGTTGAAAGATAGCCGAGGGAATTATTGTCATGCAATGAAAGCTAAAATAAAAAATTTTCAGGAATTCTATCAGGAATTGTATAAGGGTAAAGAAAGTCAACAAGAAAAGGTGGAGGAGTATATTGGAAGGTTTATAAAGAAGGGAATAAAATTAGAATATAAGGAGTTAATGGAGTCAGTAATAACTCAAAGAGAAGTTGAAGAGGTTATTGATAAGTTAAAAGTTGGTAAATCACCGGGAGCAGATGGTTTGGGTCCAGAATATTATAAGGTCTTCAAAGACTGTTTAGTTCCAAAATTAATGGAACTTTATAATAGGATATTATCAGGAGAGAAGATACCTGAATCATGGGAACATTCAGTGATAATTCTGATCCCAAAACCAGATAAAGATTTGACTAATCCCGATTCTTATAGACCTATTTCTTTAATAAATCAGGATGCTAAAATTTTTACATCTATTATGGCCAAACGGCTAAATAAATTTTTGGCAGAATATATAGGAGCAGATCAATGTGGGTTTGTGGTAGGAAGGCATATGCATAATTTAGTGGGTAGAGTTTTAAATGTAATAAATGTAATTAAAAAAGCAAATATTAAGGCAGGTATTATGGCATTAGATATTTTTAAAGCTTTTGATTGTGTGAGCTGGCAGGCACTAAAGAGTATTATAGATAAATTGGGATTTGGAAATAAATTTAAAAATGTAATAGAACAGCTATATTCCCAAAATACGGCGGTAGTGGTGGTAAATGACGGACTTACTGAAAAGATACGACTAGCCAGAGGAACAAGACAAGGATGTCCGCTCTCGCCGGTCCTGTTTGTAATGGTTATGGAAGTTTTGGCGAAGGCACTAAGGGAGGATGAAGAGTTAGAAGGAATTGGAGAGGTAAGGGAAATAAAGTTAAACATGTTTGCGGATGACACTTTATTGACCATTAAGAATCCATTAAGAAAGTTAGAAAGAATTAAATATCAGTTGAGGGAATTTGAGGAAATTACAGGGTTAAAAATAAATTGGTCTAAATCAGAGATGATGTTGTTTAACTATACCAAGAAGGAAGAAAAGGATTGGGAATTTAAGGGAATGGAATTGAAAGTTAAGAATGAGATTAAATATTTGGGAATTAAAATTACAAAAAATTTAGAGAATCTTGAAAAGGAAAATTTAACGAGGTTAAAGAAAGAGGTATTAGAGAAATTGGAGAAATATAAAAGATTAAATTTATCTTGGTTCGGAAGAATAGCCTTAATAAAAATGAAGATATTAGCTAAAATTAATTTTGTATTTAGAATGTTACCTATAAAAATATCAGAAACCGAGATAAAAAGTTGGCAAAATATTATTAATAAATATTGTAATGGAGAAAAGAGAGCAAGAGTGAATAAAAATAATTGGTACCTAAGCCAAAAAAAGGGGGGAATGGGTCTCCCAAACATAAAATTATACTACGTAGCAAATAGATTAAGACATGTTGTAGAAGCAATTATGGGAGTAGGAGATTTA
Source organism: Elgaria multicarinata webbii (assembly GCF_023053635.1). Taxonomy (NCBI): domain Eukaryota; kingdom Metazoa; phylum Chordata; class Lepidosauria; order Squamata; family Anguidae; genus Elgaria; species Elgaria multicarinata. Next base: position 122,048,188 of record NC_086174.1, read on the forward strand.
TATTGGATGGAAGAAAAAACCATAAATAAGGTAGAGATGAATTTGGAGAATGTTTTTTTTAAAGACGGAGGAAGAAAGTGGGTTGGAAGTATAGATAATCCACTCCTGAGGACTCAATGGGAAATTTGGAGTAAATTTAAAGGGAAGCTGCTTCCGAGCAACTCTCCCTTAGCACCGATAATAATGTTAAAGAATTTCCCAGAGGATCTAAAGGGTAGATTATGTAAAATATTAAAAGAGAAAAATAAAATAAGATTAAAGGATTGGGTAAGAGATATTAAAACAAGAGAGGATATGGAAAATTTGTTAAAGGAGAAGAAGCTATCTTGGCTAGAATATGGTCAATTAGAGCAATGGAATAAAAAGTGGATTAAAGATAATAGAATGTGCAGAAAGATGACGAGGTTTGAAGAATTAGTAGTAAGTAAGGAGGAAGGGAAAGGAGGGAGTATAGTTTCAAAAGGATTAATGAGTGAAATATATAAAATATTGTTAGAGAAGGAGTTTAGAGAGAATACAGAGAAAATGGTTTGGGAATCAGATTTGAAGATACAAATAGGGCGACAGAGCTGGGAGGGACTATGGAAACAAAGAGTGTTGAGAAGTTTATCAGTAAGAATAAAGGAGAATTATTTTAAAATCCTATGGAGGTGGTACCTAACCCCGGTTAGATTGAATAAGATAAGTGATCAACATTCAGCAAATTGTTGGAGAGGTTGTGGGGAAAAAGGAACGTATTTACATATGTGGTGGCAATGCAAATATGTACAAAGATTATGGAAGATGGTGTTCTCAGAAATTGAAGAAATAGTGGGAATGAAAATAGAACAAACACCAAAAATAGCATTGCTGTCACTATTTGAAGATATAAAGTGTGGAAAAGGAACTATAGAGCTGATATCGAATTTGTTGGTTGCAGCACGACTGATGGTAGCTAGGAACTGGAAGGTCCAAGGGGAATATACTATTGAGGAATGGTACAAAGAAGTATGGGACATAGCCATTAATGATAAACTGACATGTAATATTAAGTGGAGAAAAGGCGTAACTAAAATAAATGAGTTTGAAGGAATTTGGAAACAGTTCCTAGTGTTTGTGTTTACTAAGGGAAGTGGGAAACCACCAGCAGAAGAAACGATTAGATTTTGGACTCAAGAATGATCCCGAGGTGGGGGGTGCACTTTTATGTTAAGAACGAAGATGTTGTAGTATGATAAGGTATATGTAATAGTTTTTGATATTTGTACTCAACAATCATTCAATATGTATGCAGCAGATATTTGATGTTTTTCTTTTTCTTATTGTGTTTTGTTTCAGTTATATTTTGGTAATGTTTATCTATGTTTATATAGTGTTGAAAATGAATAAAAATTAAAAAAAAAAAAAAAACCCAGGGACATTTTTATGAGAGAAGGTAGTTTGGTCCCAAGCCATATAGGGGAAGAATCCACACATGTATTAATACCATTTAGGAAGAGTCCTTTTAACGGTGAATTGGAATGTTTAATTGAATACACTTAAAAATGTAATTGGATTTTGAATACATATTGAATTAATTGTTACTGTTTTGAATTTTATTGTTATTATCTTCCTTAGTGGATCATTGTAAACAGCTATTCTGAATAATGATTTTTATAGGGTAGGGTAGGGGGCACTGGGCATGAGTCTGTGGAACCAAGGGGTGGTTACCTGAAAAAGTTTGGGAACCACTGGCCTAAATGCAATGTTCCATGAGTTACAATGGTGGGTAGAAGAAACTTATGTTTACTAGCAGATAAAAGGAACAGACTAGAACTCTACAGTGAAGATGCCACAATGTGGTACTTGAGGAGTGCCCAACCATGTCATTCATGGCCAATTATGTCAACAGCTTGGACCTATGCTTACTACAGCCAAACATAATTAATTAATTAATTAATTACTGTCTTCCAAAGCTGTATCCCGCTTTTCCCTTCAAGAAGTGTCTCTCAAAGCAGATAGAGAAGTATAAAAACAAATGCAAAAATAACAGTAAAAGTAATCCCATCATTAAAACAATTACCAAAAACAACCCAGGACTAAAAGCAACTTTAAGAAAAGGGCCCCCATACTCACAGAGCTAACAAGAAATATAGAAATAGAACGAAAGTCTTATTTTCAAAAGAAATATCCTCATACACCAGCAAATCACATAGAGAGAGGACGATGTCCTAACCTCTTCAGGAAGGGAGTGACATATATGGGGTGCTACCACAGAGACTGCCCTTTCACCTACCTATTGCTGGCAACTGGACCTCAGCAGGCAACAGTGTCTACAACTTGCAATTCTGTATTCCTCAATTTACTTCCAACAAAGTGTCTGAGTTTCACTACTAAGAGTTAAAACATTTGCAGTCCTTCAGCACTGTTGGACATGTTCACAAAAAATGGTGAGTACATTGAGCTCAACCATATTTGGAATTGGACATAGTATCTAAGATATAGAATTATGTATAATAATTATGTTTTGGAACAGTGTGTGTGTGCGTGTGTGTGTGTGTGTGTACAGAAGCACACACACATGAAGGTACACGAAGTTCATTTTTCTCAGGAGAAATAAAGCTGGACTTTATTAACAGATGGTTTCATAACAGAAGTTCATTATGCAAAACATTCATTAAGTGAATGATCCATGCTAGCAGTGGGCTTTTTCTCGTTCTTCTTAGGCTTAGTAATTACTAGGTATGTTGCTATTTATGTTTATATTGATCACATGCTTCAGCTTCTTTGGTTCGGAAAAACACTGGAGGAACATATTAAAGTGCTCCATTAATATATTGCGTAACAAAGAAACTTGAGTAAGTTGAAAAATGAAAGTCACCCAGAAAGCATTCCTTTTCTTGATCTTGACTGGAACCTTGTATTTGTATCTGTAGCTGGAAGTGATAATGATTATTTGCAGAAGTAGGGATTTTCAGGAAGGTTCAAAACACAAGTCACACAAAGGACCATGCTGATTTTAATTACCGATGTTGGCATTTTTTGAATGATACTGAGCGATGCTTTCAAGGTCACCAGCACTTCAAATATATTGGCTTGGTTACTGGCATATTACCCCTGTTACTTAAGCTAAATCTCTTCTACTAAAAACCAAGGATACTACATGAATCACATTGGCCCTTGATAAGCATAGTATGATTTAGTGTTGAGTTGTTCTCCTTGTACTAAGCCCATAGTCCACAGTTGATAACTGGAGTGTTGGATGGATATGTGAAATTTTCTTCATCATTTTGACATTTTGTATAAAGCCTGCCTCTGCAGTTCACAGCAAGACAGTACAAGAACCTAAGCTCAATTTCCAAATGTCTTAGCAACTGCTGCTCAGGTTTTAAATCAGGTGTCAATCACTAAGCACACCACTGTGTCTATTTCCTGAATGGCTCACCTTACACAATATCACCCAGGTCTTATTCTCTTTCAATTTCACAATTCAATATTTATATCTTTTTCAGAATCCTTGTTAGCCATCTCTAATAGTAGGTTTTATTCCATGAATACTTAGGCCATAATAAACTTGTTAGTCTTTAAGGCGCCACAAGACTGTTTTTGTTTCTAATCCTTTATTTCCTCTAAAATAATACATTTTATCGGTGTTGCCAGACAATTTTGTCACACACCTTTTCTTTCATGCTTTCCCTGATTGCATATATACGGATATGATATTTATGTGATTATCAACTGTGGAAACATCATAACTAAGGCTATATTAATCAGAAAAAACTTAGTGGATTAAACAAACAAAACAAGAAAACCACCACTGGGGCTATTGAGGGCATACTTCTCCCGTACTGAGGTTTTGGTAATATGCATATTTATTTAAATAGATGGAAGATACGTCCTCTGTGAAAGCATTAGCTCTGAGGTCCTAGTTGACTCCACAGTTAGACTTGCTGCCCATTTTAAAACAAAAAATTGAACTGTCCTAATCTCATCCAGTAAAAATATGAATGTATCCTACATCACCTGTGACTACCAGTATATACCATCTCTGATTTATTACAGCATTCAAAATCTCTGAGCAGCTTCAGAGACTCTATCAAGTTTTCAAAGCATAATATAGTTTCCATATATCTTCCAAAAAGTATATTGATTTGAGGCCAAGGAAGAATGAGACTGAATCCTGAACCAGAAACTATTTTGCTGTACATGAAATCAGCACCTCACTGCTATAATCTATTGTACTGTTACAAAAAGGAAATGTTTATTCCCTGTTGTAAGAGGAGACAGACAGCTTTTCTTTCTTTCTTTTTTTTACAGAATACATTTATTCTTTCTTCTAGCCTCAGAAGCTCCTCAGATAACTGTGACTTAAGAGTGACATTTAGAAATTCTGGAAACATTTTATGATACTTTAGTATGGCTCTCCCCACCCCCACCCCACAAAAATTGAATGCATCTGGTCACTGCATATATTTCCCCAAAGAGATTGAACCAAGATCCAAAGAACTGCACATGTAGTTAATGTACCAGTGTGGCTTTGGACTTGACTATGGAAAATTCTCACTGTGTGCCATTATGGGTCACACATAAGATTGTTATTTCATGCCATGGATATCTGCTATGCCCATGGAAAGAGCTTGCTATCAGGCTCAATGGAGCATTTGCTCTCCTTTTCCCTCCCTGGCAAGCCCCCAGAGACCAATAGTCATAATAGGAAGCCAGTTCAAACTTCATGTGTAGTGATCAATCCCCTCCCTCTCCAGAGTTCTGGCCTGCTAGTTACTCTTGCCCTGAAATAATTTTTCAATAAATATAATTAAATGGACTATTTGAGGCATAATATTTCTGTAAATGCTCAATCCACATGAAATTAAGCATTACACGGACTTCCATGTTTTGCTGATATTGGGTTTGGATCCGAATTTAGACAAGTGCAACTGAGCTGGTGGAAGCCCCCTTCCTTCCAACAACAGCTCCTCCAGCCCCCTGAAAATGCTACATAGAGGGTTCAAGGGGCCCTGCAGAATGGGTCAAGCTGAGGTGTGGGGTATGGGGAATCTTCAAAAATTGGGTGGAGGTACCTACCATGAGTGGGAGTCTTCCATCTACTGAAGGCAGATCCTAGATCCAACCCAGTAACTTTATGCCATGAACAGCCACTGTGTCCAATTGGTATTGTATGTTGTTAACTTGGACCTTGGAGACTTGAGCTACAGGATTGGGCCTTCACTTTGTATTACCAAACAGAAGTTGTGAAAACAAGGAGGCACTCCCAGGGCTTGTCTTGATAAAGGGTTTGCCCCAGGGTGGATTCGGAGGTCATCTACAAGATGCAGCCACCATTGCTATCCAGGGGCAAACCCCAGAAACTCCACTGAAAAAAAAGTCGGGCACTTGCCCCAACTTTTTTGGCTGCGGAGGTGTGTCACAGCTGATGGAGCCCCGATTGGTCGCCATCAGCTGGACAGGGAAGGGGGAGACCTCCAGGAGCTCAGGAGAGCCCTGCGCATCCCTGTAAATAATAAAAAAATGTGGGGGGAGGAGAGAAATGGGCAGCTAGAGGGAGGGCAGGTGGTTCGGGCATTGCACATCCCTCCCTTCATCCCCCTCTGACTACCTCGTTCCTCCTCCATCCCTCCATTCCCCCCCCCCTCGGTTGTTCAGTGCAGTGGCAGCGGCAACTCTGCACTTGCGTTTCCTCCCAGATGCTGGGAAGGAGCGCAAATGTGGGAGCCGGAGGCCTCACAGCACCAACGTGGCACCCTCAAAACAGGGGCCCAGGCAGATGTGCCCCCTTTAAGATAGTTGCTGCCACCACTTCCAAGATTTCCTAGCTTTGAAGCTGGAGATGCTTCAGAGCTATAGAACTTCTTGTGAATAGGGAAGTAACATTTTACAAGTGGGGCTTTTCCAGCCAGACTCAACCTGTTCTTCCATTCACCTAATCTTAACTTGGATCATGGGCAATTGGCTAGGCAAAAGTGGGTAATTGAATCAATTCCAGAGCTCAGATTAAAAGAGCAGATTTACTTTCATCAGTACAAGAAAACAGTGCATTAAAAGAAAACAAACATATAACTGAACTGCACATTGTCTATGACAGAGTTAGGAATTTATGTAGTACCTTCACCTGAAGTGCAAAATAGCATGTGATGGTCATCCCAGGCAGTTCATGGAAGCATTCAATGGAGAGACAAAAGCACTGGGAAAACTTAACCCTTTTTTCAAAATCTCTGAGGTTTCAGGAAGTGGGGCTGACTATGTAGAAAGGGGATCAGCCAATGAGGGGGAACCCAGCTCTCCTTAGCATTCTCCACATACTGTATAGAGAGAAGAATTTAACCATTAACACTTTCCAACAACCCAGCAAGGTGGTACAAAAATTGTGAATGGGAAACATCTCCCCTTGAGTCACTGTCTGACAATGTAATTAGAATGTGGTGGTGATGGTGATAGGAACGGTTGGGAATGGGATGCATCTTAGCCACCTCAGAAGGTGGCTGAAATACATGGAAGCTAAAATGAAAATGTGGATGGAGCTTTTTGCTTCCATTGCAGGAGCAAAGTCTAAAATTAACCATTTCCTTTAATGGTGAGAAGTAAGAAATCTGGGGTTGAGCTGCCACTTCTTCCAGAGGAGAAAAGTATTAGAACAGGATCAATTGAATATATCCTTTATATAATGATAATATAACTTTGTAGTAAGCCTGTCATAAATGTTTTCTTTTTATGAAGCTACTCAGCCTAAAGCACTTATTCATCACAGAAGAAACTCCCTGGCTTCTTATGCTGTTTCATCACCTTAGAAGTATGTGAAGCCCGAAAGAACAACATGTCTTTCCCAAGGCAAAGTATTTATGCACACAGAAGAAGGAGGAGGAGGAGGAGGTGGAGGTGGTCAGTCACTGTAACCAGATATAAGACTATTATTTTAGGACCCACTTAAACCAGTTTATCCATGTGAGGGAGTGTTTTAAATGTTTGAAGTTTACAGGACTAATATTAAACATAATTAAAATTAGAAATAGAAATGAGATGAAGCCATAAGACTCAGTACTTAACACAAAGTATAATCTTTATGAAAAAAATAAAGGAAAAGCAAAATTTAAAAAACAAAAGAATCTCTTTCTCTCTCTAACCGAAATGAATGCCACAAGACCAAGAATAGCAATGAGCACGTGGAATCAGGGAGCGTGAGAAAATTCCCTCCCCCGAACGCTGCGATTGGAGGAGAACAGAACATGGTCATGGATAGTGCTGTGACAATTCCTAATTAGTTAGCCACAGATGTCAATATCTATGATCAAAACGGCCCCGCCCCATGTTCCTTATTGGGAGGTTTCCAATTAGACACATCACATGCACGCTTAGAATGGTTGAATAATTTCAGAGATGTTAGAAGCACTGATTGGACGTGTTTCCACTCTGATATTATTTGATGGGTTTAGAAGCAGCCAATCTCCACTTTGGAATGTCCAATGCTCCGCGGATGTTCGCGGTTACCAGATAATTCTGGGGCGGAGTATGCACCACTCTTATTTATGTCATAAGCCTTTTGTGGTCTATTCATTAGTCTGGTGCCAAAGACAAGAGAGTCTTGTATTTTAAAGGCTGACACATTTCCTCTGAATGAAGTGCTAGAAAAACATATGTCTGCCATGATATTAAAGTGCCCATGGGACTTCTTGGCAGGTTTAGCTTAAATGATTCGAGTCAAACCTCACTCTTGAGGAGAAGGCTATGAATGGCTATTTGTCCTGATGGCTATAAGTGGCCCCCAGTATCAGAGGCAGTAAGCCTATGTACTACACCAGTTGCTGGGCACATAGGTGGGAGGGTGATGTTGCACTCCTGTCCTACTTGAGGATTCCTGGTTGACAGCTAGTTGGTCACTGTGTGAACAGAATGCTGGACTGGATGGATCCTTGGTCTGATCCAGCATGGGTCTTCTTATGTTCTTGAACTACCTCTGGGGAGGTATTGACTTTGGTGCAGGGGCGTTCATAGAATCATAGAATAGTAGAGTTGGAAGGGGCCTATGAGGTCATTGAGTCCAACCCCCTGTTCAGTGCAGGAATCCGCCTTAAAGCATACCTGACAGATGGTTGTCCAGCTGCCTCTTGAATGCCTCTAGGGTGGGAGAGGCCACAACCTCCCTAGGTAATTGGTTCCATTGTCGTACTGCTCTAACAGTCAGGAAGTTTTTCCTGATGTCCAGCTGGAATCCGACTTCCTGTAACTTGAGCCCATTATTCCGTGTCCTGCACTCTAGGATGATCAAGAAGAGATCCTGGCCCTCCTCTGTGTGACAACCTTTCAAGTATTTGAAGAGTGCTATCATGTCTCCCCTCAATCTTCTCTTCTCCAGGCTAAACATGCCCAGTTCTTTCAGTCTCTTCTCATAGGGCTTTGTTTCCAGACCCCTGATCATCCTGGTTGCCCTCCTCTGAACATGCTCCAGCTTGTCTGCGTCCTTCTTGAATTGTGGAGCCCAGAACTGGATGCAATACTCTACATGAGGCCTAACCAGTGCTGAATAGAGGGGAACCAGTACCTAGTGTCGTTTGGAAGCTATACTTCTATTAATGCAACCCAAAATAGCATTTGCTTTTTTTGCAGCCCCATCACACTGTTGGCTCATATTTAGCTTGTGATCTACATTTCCAAGATCCTTCTTGCTTGTAGTATTGCTGAGCCAAGTTTTCCCCTTCTTGTAACTGTACATTTGGTTTATATTTATTTATTTTATATTTATTACATTTATATACTGCCCTGCAGCCGAAGCTCTCTGGGCGGTTTACAACAGTTAAAAATAGTAAACATTAAAAAGTATACAAAATTTAAAACCCATCAAAAACATAAAAACAACAGTATAAAAACAACAGTATCCATTTAAAAACAATTCTGGGGTCCATTAAAAACAAACTTAACATTGTTAAATGCTGTTAAAATGCCTGGGAAAAGAGAAAAGTCTTGACCTGGCGCCCAAAAGATAACAATGTTGGCGCCAGGTGAGCCTCATCGGGGAGATCATTCCACAGTCGGGGGGGGGGGGCACCACCGAGAAGGCCCTCTCCCTTGTTGCCATCCTCCGAGCTTCCCTTGGAGTAGGCACTCGGAGGAGGACCTTAGATGTTGAGCGCAGTGTAGGGGTAGGTTCATGTCAGGAGAGGCGTTCCATCAGGTATTGCGGTCCCAAGCCATGTAGGGCTTTATAGGTTAAAACCAGGTTTCTTTTTCCTAGGTGTGGAACTTGGCATTTATCCCTATTAAATTTCATTCTGTTGTTTCCAGCCCAGTGCTCCAGCCCATCAAGATCACTTTGAAGTTTGTTTCTGTCTTCCCGGGTATTAGCTATCCCACCCAATTTTGTGTCATCTGCAAATCTGATAAGCGTTCCCTGCACTTCCTCGTCCAAATCATTAATAAAAATGTTGAAGAGTTTACATCGGCAGGGAGAGGGGAGAACCTCCACGAAATGCATTGGTTGAACTAAACCCTGTTCCAACTAGTGGAGAAATGGTAATGTGAGAGGGTGGTGGTGGTGGTGGTGGTGGTCCCTGTATAGCTGGTGTGTGTGGTCGTGTTGGGGACAGTCTGAGGAACGCGACGATGCATCAACTTTCCCCCTCCCAAGGCAGGGGGTGGGGCACAGCCGGGAGAATCGAAGAACGTGACGCGGGCGCAGGAGGGGAAGGGGGCTCGGCTTGTTCGCACTTTGGTTTCGAGGAGGGCTTCCCTCCTTTCGCCAGGCCTCACGGCGCGGCGCGGGTTGCCGTGGCGACGAGGCAAGCCCGTTCTCTCCCCCCCTCCCTCCCTCATACACACACACACACGCACACACACACGCCCCCCCCCCCCACTCCTCCTGCTGGCTCCTTCCACCGCCCAGTCAGCCGCAAACATGGCAGCGGCCGCTCGGAGGCTCCGCGCTGCGGTGGCGGCTCTGACGACGACGAGGAGCAGTCACAGGTGAGGGGGGCGTCAAGGGTCGTGGCGGCGCGGGGGGCGCTGAGGGCACACGGGAAGAGAGCCTGACAGCTCCAGCCGGGCCCTCTTCCTTCCTTCCTTCCTTCCTTCCTCCCTTCCTTCCTTCCTTCCTCAGTCCCTCGCCGCCGACCCCACACTCTGTATGGCGGCGACCTCTTCTCCCTCAAAGCCTCGTGGAGCGGAGGAGGAGGAGGAAGGCTGGGTTGGGGGGCTGCCTAGGCAGCCAGCTGGACCCACCTCCCCTTCTTTTGCTGGAGGCGTGGCCGAGGGGCAGCAGGAATGGGCAGTTGTGGCCGCAGGGCTCAGCCCCAGGACCTGTTTTTCTCTCTGCCTGACCAATACAGGGGCTCCCTAGCGGCCTGATCACTTGACGCGTTTTCTTTGGGTTCCCTCCCCTCCCCTAGTTCTGCTGGAATGCTCCTGAGCATGCACAGATTGCACACACTTCCCCCACCCCCTCAGTTGAATCATCACCACAGCCAGACCTGTTATATTTTAAGAGAGGCTGGGCCGCTGGGGCATTGACAACCAACCCCCCCGCCCCCGCACCTCTTATTTTATGGAATAAGGTCTAGGGATGAACCTGCTGGTCCCCAGTGGTTTTAAGGTGAAGTCATGAAGTGTGAAGCAGTGGTCTGGTATAGGGGTGAGGAGTGTGTGTGTGAAAGAGATCTATGTATGTATCTAATTCCCCACTATTTTGTGTCTTCTCGTACTTCAGTAACCTGTCTATAACTGCACGCTTTTACACTAGGTTTCGTCTGTCTAGCTTTCTTCACCCATGTGTCTGTGAATGCTTTTTCTTCAGGATGAGTGTAAGCTGAATAGCAAAGTCATTCCCATTTTACCTTTTTTCTGTTTTCCCCTTTCTCAGGAATAAATAAGACCCGTCCACTTCTCCTTTTCCTCCTCCTCCATCCCACCTCCTAATAATGTGGAAACTCAACAAGAGCGGCAAAGTTCTCCTGGATGATTCTCCAGAGGAGGAAGAGAGCCATCTGCATGATTCACCGCTTCCACCATCACCAGCAGCCACCTTCTCAGCACAGGTAAAAATCCCAGATTGCTGACTGTGTGGACTGTAGTATTTTTAGTATCTTCACACGCCTGTCACCTTTCGTCCTGTTTTGTAGGACAGTCTTTTCTTCCTCCTTCCATCACTGCTTCAACCATGCCAGAATCTTGGCATTTTTATCTCTGATCTGGCGTTTTGAGTAATCACTTTCCATTCCCCTTGGATGCCTTAATAATGAGGCTTGTGGCAAGGAGGAACTGGTATGAACTGCTGCTGTTTTCAAGTCTTTTCCCAAAAACCCCTTCTGTGCTCAGCAGTGTTAGACTCTACAGTCCAGGGCCTTCATACTTCAGGTCATTTTCTTTTGTCTCAGCCTCCATCATTATAGTATAATCCGTTTTAAATTAAATTCATTAAAGAAAATAGTTGGTCAGTTTAACTGTAATCTCAGCCAAACATAATGGAAGGAATACTGCATGTCGGAGGAGAGAAGAGAGAAATGTTGAAATTCTTACATTGATGATTAAAGCAACAAGACTTGAAATTTGAGGTGGAATTTTCTTGCATTTTAGCATTGTAATTGTTTCTGTTTGGATTTATATAGTTTTGTCTTGAACTTTCTTTTAAATTAAAATCATACCTTAAATAAATACTATGTTTTAGTAGAATAATCCACTTGCAATGCATTTGAGGTAGCATTCTTGGACATATTTGTGAATATAAACTTTATTGGGTATACTTACTCACTATACAACTTCTTAAAAGTACTATAATGAGTATAGTTACAATTTACTTTTTACAATAGGTTTGTTTTGGATGAGTTCCTTTTCACAATTTTTCTTTGGAGGGAAGGGTGTAAAAAGGAAGAAAATAAATGATATCATGAACTCTTGAATGTGTGTTGTACTTCCTGACTTAAAACACATTTACTTTGAATTTAGCCTCATTGATTTGTAAACGTAGTGCTAATAGTACAATCTTATGTATATCCAATGGGACTTACTGCCTGGTAAATGTATTTAGGATTGCAGCTGCAGGAGTGTTTTAAAGTCAGTTTAAAATTCTAACATCCTTGGGGCACAATCCTATGCATGTTTAGACAGGAAAAGGTTCTACAACTCCCAGTATGGCCCAGTCAGTGAGCACTGTAGGACTTTTTTCTGTCTAAACATGCGTAGGATTGTACTCTTAAGTACTTCTTGATGTGTGCAAGCATCCTAAATATTATTAGTGAACTAGCAATTTGGGTACCAGTTTGTGAATGTTATATCTTGAGTGTAAGCCAGATTTGAGGAATCCACCCTAGTGAAATTATGAAGTGTTAGAACCTATTTAATGGACATTGCCACTCTGCTGACTGAGAGGCAATGAGCTTTCTTTATTTTGCAGTTGGTGTACAAGGGACAAAGATAGGGCAAGAGGTGGGAATGCTTATTTCCCCTCCTCTGGGGGAATAGAAGCCAATTTCATGATAGTGTTTCTACAGCACTCTGACTAATGCCCCTTCTCATCGGCCCATAAGTTCTTTTCTAGAAGAGATTTCTGATTTAGGATTGAGGAACAATACAGTCCCTTATACTCTGACCAAGGGAGAGGGGAGTTCCCCTTTCACCTAGGTTTATGCATAGTGTAGGAACCAGCAAAGGAAATCTGGAAGGGCCTGTAGCATGCCCTTTTGAGACATCCCACTGTACCATTTACATCTCACCTGTTGTGGACAGAGTGATGAATAAATGTATTTATTTATTACATTTATATACCGCCCCATAGCCAAAGCTCTCTGGGCAGTTTATAAAGAGGTAAGACACAAGCTTTGGGTTAAAATCTGACCGCAACTTTAGTGAATAGAATCTTCAACAACTTTTACTAGCTAGTAGAACAGTATGAATTAAGGGATAATAACAATTGGGAGAGCTTCACCCTGGCTCTGACTAGGAACAGTTAGTTCACTGCCCCTATATCATACTCACCACACATCTTGTAGTATTGAGGGGAGCCCTGTGCAAGCCCCCCCCCCAAACTCTGAGTGTGCAAGTCAGGTATGCCCCAAGGTTGTTTCTGTCTGCTTCTCCCAGTCCTGCTATCCTGGCAGAATGGTATGAGGAACATCCTTCACCCAGCTTAATGCCTCGGGATACCCATTCATCTTTGTTATTCTTCATCCTAACCACACTGTCTCAGTCATAGGAATGGGCTATCTCTTGGGAAACCTCTAGCAATTGTGACTGCAGGTCATGTAGAAATATATTACAGCCCTCTTCTGAGAACTATAAGCCATCACCTCTATACAGTTGTGGCCAGGAATGCTGTATCTCCGGATGTGCAGTGTAGAGGCCAGCATTTGCCTTGGCTGCCCTCCCTACATTTCTATTAATTTTTCTTCAGGCTGTATCTAGAGCCTTTGGAGATTCAGGCATGCACATGCCCTTCTTTGTAACAGCTTGGATTGTACTATGCACACTTAATTATTATGTCCTGATGTAATTCTATAATGTGCCTATACCTAATCCTGAAATGATTTCCCTATTCCTGAGCTGATGTCATTCTCACCCACATGGGTAACTAAAATGTGTGGGCAGCGGGTGGCCTCTGACATGATGGGAAAAGCTGGTGGTAGAAGATTCGGTATCATTTACGTCAGCCTGGTGAATGAGATGTGGTTGAGCTGTATGCCATTATGCAAATGACGGGTGTACTTGTTATCCCAGAAAACAATGCTGTGCCTGGAAATTGGGCAGTGTGGGTACATATGACACTGCCATGCTTCGTGGCCCACTGATGGGCCAAATGCTGCTGTCTGTGTTGGTTGCCACTTTTCTACATACCCCTCATTGGCTTACCCACATGGCTGAAAATGACCATGTATTCTCCCAGAGCAGCTCAGAGTATCTTTGTTACCAAGTTACTAATGGACTGAATTGTAGGGGCCGGCATTTGGTTTTAAGTACTTGGCCTACTTCTGTTTCCCATGACTGAAACACACATGACTGCAGCCGTCTGTTGTTGCTTGTCCCTGCCTCCATCACCAACCACAAACACACTCATCCAACCAACCACTTGCTACACAGTAGCCAAGGAAGGAGTCACATTCTCTCCTTCGATACAAATGGTATTGAACTGGATTTAGCACTTGCAAATAGGTTTTGAGATGTCTTCCCAAAGGCTGACTATGTCAACTGTATTGAAAGACTTTGGGAGACAGCTGTTACGTTGAAATATAAAAATTTCTTGACAACCTGATTCTAAATATGTGTGCCAGCATATTTGCTTACGGTGCCAATGTAACAGTATTATATTCTAAATATGTGTGCCAGCATATTTGCTTACGGTGCCAATGTAACAGTATTATAACACTGGTATAATACCATGATTTGTGACATCTCATTGGTGTAGCTATGGTATGCCTGGCCTTTTCCAACTTCCCCACGGTCCTAATTTGGCCTCATCCTACATAATGTAAGAACATATGAAGTCTTTTAGGTCTGGTCCCAGCATTATCTCCCTCTGCCATATCAGTTTGAAAAGTGGTATCTAAGGTACATGAGCATTGTCCCACTCCAGGGGTGTCTTTTTTCCTTTTTTTCTGCTTGGAAGGGTGTTAGGGGAAGAACCATGGTGATTGGAGGAAACTAACCACAGAAGTGGCTTGAAACTGACCAATTCGAATTTCTATGTGCTGTCTATGTCTGCCCAACATAAGGCCTACCAAGTAATTGTGCTTTTTACATGACTCTTTACAGCCCCTGGGAGTATTTCAAACCTGCTCTGTGTAGCCTATTTCTATGGTCAGTAATAAAGTGTTATACTGTAATAATGCCAATAACAAGGAGAAGATGATTCATTCACTTGGTGTCCAAAGACCACCTGAAGGCAGTACTTTGACCACCTATAAACAAAGGCTCAACCCACCTCCCTAAACCCCCTCACAGGGCAGTAGGTAGAAAAAGGATTCACTTTATTTCTGTGGAGAAGAAAGCAAGAAAGCTGGCTCTTAGATACAATGGTTCACTGGCTACTAGAAATTATAGTTGGCTACTAAGTCCACCCAAAACTTGTGGACCTTCCCCCTCTTCCTAAACAAGGTCCCACAAATTTTGGTTGGGCTTGGTGGTTGGTCATTGTTTGTAATAGTGAGTGATACTCTGTTTTCTTGCTTTCTGCTCCACAGGGAAAAGAAAGTGAATTCTTTTTGTACCCACTGCCTCACAAATACAGAAATAGAGGAGCAGTGGGCATGGTGCATGTAGCACATGATGCATTGTGGTGCTAAACCTAACTAAACATTTTGGGATGTTGGGGGAGCACGTTGCACTTTAATTGTTCTCTTTTTATGACAATTGTGTACTTTCTCCTTTGTGCATGCAGAGTTTGCATGTTACTCTGAAATTTTCATCTGAAGTTGTGGTCAGATCTTCTGTTTTTTTGGAACATGGAGCTATCAACACAGGGTGATTTTGCCACATCATTTTAATATAACATCATAGTTGAATGCTGCAGGAATGCATCCACATATGGTGAAAGCAAGTATTTATCAAGTCAGATTGAACACTTGAAAACTAAGGGCCCTGGAACTCTCGCTCTAGAATTCCCAGGGAGGCTAGACTGGTTTCCTCCTTGCTATACTTTTGGAGCCAGGCAAAAACTTTTTTGTTTCAGCAGGACTTTGGGTAATAGTCTAGGCCTTGTTAATGTGCTTTATTACTTTTTTAATTTGACATTTGTCTTTGATCATCATCTAATGTTATGGGTTTCCTATCAGATTTCTTTGAGTAGGGCTATCAGTGTGGGTAGCCCTGAGCATAAAACTGGATAACTATGATCCTGCCTCTTTAAATTAAGGTAAAAAACAGTGGCAGGTGGGAGAGGGTATGATTCAGATTGGATCTGTGGTGTATGTAGAAGAGGACACCTATGTTTTCCTTAACAGGGGATTAGCAGCTTCAAGAGGGTGATTTTAATGGGGAAAGGGTTTACTACCCCTGCACTGCAATCCCAATCTGAACCGCTTCACCTTCCTCACTTCTCTGTAGGTGCTTTTTACTTAAATTTAAAGAGATGGACAATCTGATTACAAATCTTGGTTTGAATTTTCTACTTTGGCATTTAGAATTGCTCTGAGGTGGTATTGGATCTTTCTGCATCATTCATCGGACAATGCTGATTTGGCCAACACATTTCTGGTGATTTTACTCTGTCCAAAAGTACTGTGAAAGTGGTGCTTCATTCCAAACTTGATGGAGCCATGCCTGTGCAACATTGGTGTGGATTGTATTCTGTATTTGCAGTAAATCTTCTAATATATTGTAAAAGAGCATGTGGAGCTACCCCATAGAAACTAATGTCTAATACATCCCTGCTAGGCCATTGGCAATTCACTGCCACACTACTTGCACATTCAGCACCTTTGCCAATCTATATGCTCTAAGGCAGTGGTTCTCAACCTTTTATGCTCCATTCCCCCCTTTCACCATTGTTCAAGATATAATTCCCCCCTCCCCAAGATAGTCTAATTCAAAAGGTGCATTCCAAATAATATGCATATAATATTGAAAATCTTTTATTTTTTTCTATATTAGTCCCATTTAAAGGGGCGATGCAAAGCATGGCCCCTTTTACAATCTCAGCTCCCATGCTTTGCATTGCTCCTTTAAATGGAAGACATAATCTACAGGACATCATACTTTGCTGAATAGTGGTCCCAATTCCCCCCCTGGAACCCTAAAATCCCCCCGGGGGGAAATTCCCCCCTTGTTGAGAGCCCATGCTCTAAGGTGAGCTTCCATGCCTTTCCTAGGGGATCTGGAACCTCCTTCTTGCCCAGGGTCCTTGTGCCCAGGCTATGTCTGGAAAAAGCAGGAGCAGAGCCATATGTGGGGCCATGAGAAAGAGCAAGATACTGGATGCTCCCAGTGGAGGTGAAAAAGACCATACTCTGGAATTTATGCATATACCAGAAGCTATGCAGTGACCTGGCAGGTCTATGCTAGCTTCTGTGGGATGGCTTTGCGCACTCTTCTGTGTATTTGGAGTCAGCAGGATTTCACCCATAATCTTTTCTTGTGCTCACTTAATTATAACTACTAATGCTACAGAGACAATACTATAGCCAACAGGATTGCAACCCTTATCTTTATGTTCAGTGCCACAAACAAAACAAAACCCCCAAACATTATTATTTTTTCAACATATTAATGAAGTTTCTATGTAGAAGGTGTATTTATTTCTAAAAACTGTTTATATAAATATTAACGAGTGGGAGGCTGAGATTGTCCCAACCTGTGAGAGCCATCAATGATACGCCAAACTCTAATATATGTGTTGAGAGGGTATGTGTTTTCATTTAGTCGATGTAATACAATGTATTGAAAACAAGCTTTAATTTTGCAGTTTCAGATTGGGCTGTCAGCTTGATTCTCCTACCTTTAAATTAAAGAAAGGAGAAAAAAGTAAAAAATGAGCAAAAATGTATTGATGTTTCTCTTTGACCTGTTTTCCTTTGATCTTGCATTATGCTGTATTTAAATGGCAGAAGTGCACAGACATGTTTCACATTAATTGCAGCTTATGTCTGCTCAGTGAATGTTCCGTAAGTTGGCCACGCAATTTTAGCTGTATATTAAATGACTTTAAAATACTTTTATATAATTTTGACACTAGCTTTTATGTTAACTGAAGGAATATCAAGAGAGACCCTGAAGGAGTGGGAGAGGATCAATAGCTTCCAGATATATTTTAGTGTGACACATCAAACGAGAGTAATGAAATCAGGTTTTATAAAGTGTAGAACAGAGGACATGAATAATTTGTTTGAACTGGAAAATGAACAGTTTTTAGCAAAATCCAGATAAAGTTACCTGCACCTGAATTCTGTTGAAATCGGAAGAACCTGAATGGTTAATTATGGGTGCCTGTACACGTCTTTTACCTTCAGAAGTAACAAGTGGGACCTGCAACAAAATGTTGCAGCATATCCTCACCCTGCTCCTGCTCGGAGTTCCATCCAGTCAGTAGGCAAATGGGGGTCTTGAATTCTTCCTCTACTCATCACTTTCCCCCTCAAACTCCTTCCCCCAAAGAGGGAGATGAACCTGTACAGGGGGGAAAAACTACCTGGGGAGGGGCTGCTTTTCTGCTTAAAATCACCTCTCAAATTTACACACAGGTCTGCCATTATCACATGTATGTCCACTCTCTAAAGTTGTGTGTGCTTAGTATACAAAAATCCAAAATCTTTATCCTAAAGTCTACATCAGAAATAATTCTGCAAAGTAAGTACATTCTTGATTTATATACTGATTTTTATTCCATCTTTTTATTTTCCCTTGTCACTTGGGCATGTAATCTGAGAGGGTTTTTTCAACTCTTTCAAACTTACTCTGTTTAGGAAGTTCAACTACTTTTTTGATGACCTTGTTGATTCCTTTGGGTATAAGAATTAGATGCTGTGTCCAGGTTCTGAGCACTGTTGGCTATTGCTGAGATCTTTGAGAAGCCTGTATCTGGAAAGGCGGTGCTTTAGAAAATGGTTAGTGGCAGGGTGGCAAGCAGAGGAAGAGTTAAACAGTACCCTTCTGCTGGGCTGACTCTCCCTAGGAAATGCTCTCCACTCCTGCCAATGTGAATTAGGATTATGAGGCAAATAAGAGTTTGGGAATGTTCTCAAAGAAACAGAAAGACTTTTCAGCCATTAACCAGGTATGCACACGTGATTACACCAGCCAAGAAATTCTTAAATGATAGCATGTTAAAAAAACTAACAGTTTTTGTACAACCAAACAGAGAGATAGAAAGATGTACAGGAAAGTATAAACTGTATTTAGGACATTCAGTTATTACCCCAAATAGTTATATCTTGCTTAATGTTGCACATTTAGATTTTGATGTCCAGAAATTGTGGTATGAGAGTCCACTTTTCTCAATGCAGACTTAACTATTAAAATAAATGATCAAGAAAGACTGATTTATTATTTAACCACAAAAGAAACAGAGAGAACGTTGACCTAGAATGTAATTTATATACAAAAAAGAGTTGTGTGCTTGTTGAATTAATCCCTTGAGTATCTTCTGGTTTGCAGAAAACTCAAGAAAAGAGCATTTGTACTTTCCTGTGGAAACACACTGAATGCACTGGCTTTTTTATTGCCAAAACTGGAAGGTTGTTGCCAAGGTGTTAATCAGGATTTTCCATTGCATGGAAAGCAACTATTAGTTACCTGTTCATAAAAAGAAGAATGTAGTTTAAAATGTTAAATAATGAAGAATTCTGTTATCCAAAAAGGAGGTAAATTAAACATGATAGCATAAGGGAAACTGTTCCTTAGGTACATAGAGATAAAAAAAAACTAGTACCTTCTTAATATTTGGAGAAAGAAATGCAACGTTTTAATGGATATATGTAACATTAGGTTACTAGCCTAAAATAGGCCATTAAAAACATGGCTGTAAAACACGTAAGTCCCATTCGGGGGAATTCATTTTGGGTGTGGGTGTTCTGTTGCAAAAATGGAATACCCCTGCCTGCGACAGTTTCCAATAGAGGAGTACGATGTTGTCCGTATTTCTTTGCAGGTACAGGTTTGAGCTTAGTTGAATTTACTAAAAAAGAATAAGTCTGAAAGAGTTGAAAACACTCTCGGATTACATGCCCAAGTGACAAAGGAAAAATCTGGAATGTAAGCAGCATTCCAGATTTAGCTGTGAACTTTCTTCTTCACTCAAAACAAACACACAAGGTGCAAGAGATTAACAGAACTGCACTAGACTAATAAGACAATTTTATATGGTGTTTATAAATAAAGCACTTGATGGTACATAATCATACCACTGACATAACCATATCAGTATATTTCCGTTTCGATTATACATGTTCATCAAGAAGTATTATAGACAATTCTTAAGATACATAACACACCTTTATGTACCTTAAGAATTGTCCATAGCAGTTTCTGATAAAGTCTGTGTAGTTGAAATGGGAATATACCAGAGTTCTGTGTAGACTGATAGAGTTGCTATGACATTGGTATGATTGTTTGTGTACCATCAAGTGCTTTATTTATAAACACTGTATAAAATTATCTTATTAGTCTAGTGAAAGTTCTGTTAGGTGTCTTGCACATGAGCTATTATTGGTGGACTTTGTCATTTCTGTTTTGCATAGTAACTTTCTTCTTAGCTAGTATTGGCTTCAGAATCCACTTTTTAATACACAAAAAGTACCATAGGCTACTATTGCTTACAGCGAGTGAAGACTAGATCACTAACCAGTAGTAAAGCTCTTCCACGAACATAATTCACCTGCTGGTTTTTTTATTATATTTATGTAGTGGTTTACCTCAGACACTGATAAAAATGTCACCTATTGAATTGTCATTACCCTTTCCTGTAGAGCTTTGTTTTTATTGGAAATCTCCATTCTGTCTGTGAGGCAGGCATAGCCTGTTAAGCAGGCTTGGCCTGGGTAACCAAATTATGATTGCTAACTGGATTTTATCCTGGCGGAAGATAGCTGCCAGCCTGAAAAGGCAATCTACAAAATATGGTCCTCAAAATAGTTTTTCAGGCAATTCATAACTGAATTTGTAGTAATTTATTGAAACTCTGTTAATATACTTGAGTGTTTTAGTTTTAAGAAGGATATTTAAATTAGGCCTTCAATATTTATTGCTATTCTGATATAAATAAGAGCTAAATCTCTGTATTAAAAAGGACTCTGTACTTGGGGAAATTTATGGATGAGAAGAGTGTTACAGCTGGCACACACAATATAATTACTACCAAGCAGCCATTACCAAATCTAAATTTAGATTTCAGAATTAAAAAAATACTAAAGGAAAGATAATGAAAGAAAATGAAGACATCTCTTACAAAAATTTTGAGGCTTGTGGGCAATTTTTTTTCTGACAAAGCTACTTTATCTCTAAAGTAGCACTGCCTACAGTGAAATTGATAATGTGTAAAAGGTTCTCTTCAATATGTGTTTGCAGTTGTACAGATGGCAAATTAATGCAGGTATTCCTAAGCAGTGAAAGAATATTTATCGAAAAAGGTATTGTAGTATTGTTGCCGTTATTAAGAAATAAGTATATTCCCATTGTGAAGCATGGCTATTTTAGCTACTAATTGGTATCAAAATGTAAAAAGGCGTATAAGTTAACTGTTCCTGTGTAATTGTGCAAATATGTTGATGTAGGGGTCCCCAGCCTTTTTGAATCCATTGGGACATTTGGAATTTTGTAGAAGTGATGAGGGTACTACCACAAAATGGCTGCTGTAAGAGGTGTAGCCAGAAGATAAAGATTATCACGAATTTAATTTTTGCATGGGATCCATACAAAACCACCATGGAATTAAAGCTTACGTTGGTGTATATAGACTAAACAGTAAAGATCACCGATCTGATGCTTACTAGCGCCAACATAGAATAAACACATGGATCCAAAGTATGAATCTTCATGTATCGTGATGATTTTTACATTCCAACAAAACAACCATCAAACCACAGAACGCATCTGTGGACACTGAGATGACTGATGATTTGATAGTGTTTTGGTGTGGGGATTCCTTGTAAAAATTATAAGAAGAGCTGTAGTGGATCAGAAGGCCTATCTATTACAGCATTTTGTTCCTTCAACGACCAATTGCCTTTAGGCAGCCCGCATCAGGACATGGATGCAATAGCACCATCCTTCTTATGTTCCCCAGCAACTGGTATACATAGGCATACTGCCTCTGATACCGGAGATAAAATACAGCCATTATGATTAGCAACCATTGATGGTCTTATCCTCCATGAATTTGTCTAACCCCTTTTAAAACCATCCAGGTTGGTATCTGTCACTACATCTTGTGGTAGTTAATTCCATAATTTAGCTATGTGTGATATCAAGATGCACTTCCCTTTATGAAGATTCATGCATCAGATCCATGTTTTTTCACCAGAAAGCACTGGATCTGTGATTTTTTAATTTTATTTTATGATTTAGTCCATGGAGACAGATGTGGTAAGTGGTTTAATGATGTTGTGTGTGTAGTGAGTGCTGTGTAAAAATAATGCAAATTCAAGAGGATCCATTATAATTCTACTGATCTGACAAGGAGGAAAGGGGGAAGAGGGACTGGTGGAGCAAATAAATTAATTAGAATTGTTAGAAGAGGAGGGTAAGAAAAATCCTTTAAATCGGAACTTTAAATAGTGGTGAGAGAGCCCCTTTGATACACATGGGAAGAGCTCGATACAGATGAAAAGAGTTCTGAATGAAGAAGGGAGGACAGAATTCACACCCCAGACTCCTTAATCCCAGCAAATGAATTGGAGGAGTTCAGCTGTTCTGGGAATGTATTGTTCAGACACTCCAATCCCAGTGGGTGGGTGTAAACAGGATGAATAGATGAGTTGCTCTACTCTACATTATAGAATGGTCTCATCTCGACATCCCAATGTGAGATGCAAATGGTTAGGGAGGGGAAGGGGGTGTTATATCTTGCTGAGAAAATTTCATAATTGTACACAGAAAGATGCTCATACTGAAGGGAGCTCAGGGCTGCTTCCTTGTTTTCCAAGGCGGCAATCCTATGCATGCTTGCATAGGAATAAGTCCCACTGAACTCATAGGATTGCTCTGCAAATCTCATTCACCACCTCCAACCCCCCCCCCTCCAAACTCACATCCTCACTCTCACTAACCTGTCTATACCTGTTGGAGGGAATGGGGCTATGAAAGGAAGAAAAGAGAAAGCCCAGAAGCAAGAGAAGATGAAAATAGGGTGTCGTAAATCACCGGTGTTAATAAGCAGGAGGGAAACGTCAACAAACAGTCCATGGTCAAAAGCTGAAGTATCTGTCAGAAGCCGGGTCGAACAACACTGGATTCAGGAAAGCATCAAAGAGTAGTCAGGGTCCAGTCCAAGGTTAGGATAAGTCCAGGCAAGATCAAGGAGCTGGTATACAAACGACAAAGACAAGGCACCAAGAACAATAGTTGCTTCAGGGATTGGGAATTGTTGTCAGCTGCATGGGCCTTCAGCCAGCTTTTGCCTGTTCCCTGAAGGGCCACTCCCCAAATGCTCCCAGGCTCAGCTGTTCCTCCTTTCTGTTTAATCCCTCAAACTGAAGCACAACACTGAGGAGGAAGAAAAAATGGGGGAAAACTAATGGAAAATAAAAGAGCAAGGCAGCATCATTTGAGGAAATCTGCCAGCAATGGAGCTAGAGGGCTCCTGTCTCTCATCAGTATGATGCAGCTATTAAAAGCATCAATATATCCTTTCAGATGGCAAGTCTATTTCACTCACCCAGATCACCCCCAAATCAATTTCCAGTCCCAAAAGAAAGAACAGTTTCACCATTCTTTACCTTCCTTCCTCTCACCCCCTCCAATAGCACCTCTTGGTCTTGGTAATGACATGGTTTACAGACAGTGCCTGCTGCACAACAACAGTTCTTTTTCCTCCATTTCAACCTGCTTAACCCCACCAAAGGTTGTATGTGGCGGGGGGCGTGTGCAAGACCCACAATGTGAAAGAAATTACCAGTGGCAACAGCAAGTTTGGGAGAAAATGGAAGGAGATGTACATTGTCTCCTTATCCATAGCAAAGTCCCCCCCTTCTCCTAGCTTCAACAATCTAGTCTGCAAGCCCCCCCCAAAAAAAGTTTCATGCTTGGTGAAGGTCCACATGCCCCAAATGCTGCAAAACTCCATTTTGTGGCATGTTAATAATGCTCCCCAGTACTACCACTTGGTGCCAAAGCAAATACCTCTTATCTGTGAATGGGAAGGAGCTGGAGGAATTCAGCAGTAGCTCCCTATTAGAAGGCAGGCTTGCAAGTAGCTTTCTGCTCCCTCCAATTCCTGATCAATACACTTCAGAAGAAGGCTTTTTCATTGAGGAATGCTGCTTTTCCTCCTCACTCTATCTGACACAGGAAGTGAAGTGTAATAGAGCCTTTCTGTCATTCCTCCTCCCAACCTTTCCTCTAGCCCCATCTCATAGCTGCTGCCAGCATTGGACAAAAGATGGAATAATAATAATAATAATAATAATAATAATAATAATAATAATAATAATGCTCCCCACCCTCTGGAAAAGAACAAGAGAAAAATAATAATCAATAAACAGCATTTGGGAGGAAGAGCAGAGCATATGGACACATTGGTGCCACATTAGAGACCGAGATGTATTTACATTTATTGACTATGGGTTGAACCAAAAATCTCGATGATTAAACATGAATAGATGTCTTTGAACCTGAAGGGCTCATTATCTCCATTTTTTAAAAAAGGCTGGGGTTGAAGGGAGAAAAACAGAGGAAAATAGCATAGGGGGGAAGAAATTAACTCTTTCAGATCTCCATGAAAATTAAAGTTGTCCAATTGCCTCCCACTTGTGCTCCCCAGTCCTGTTCACTATTGCTCATCTTTTCCATAATATTATCACAACTCTAAACTTGCTTACACTTAGTGACTGCTCCGTCACTGCTCAGTCACTTAAATGGACTCTTCTACATCTTTCCTACTCATATGCTCTACGTATTCGTATCTCCCAAAATAGAAATTCCTATCCCAGAATTGGCTCCATGGCCGTCAACATAATTGTTTACTAGTATATTGATTATAGGTGTATTATTTTAACCTTTTAAAGAGCTAGCATCATGTTCACTCTAATTTGTGTGTGTGTGTGTGTGTACTATTCCATCTGATATCTTTAGTTATTCTTTTAGAATCACTCGTAAGAGTGTGTATGAGGCTACTATGGTTTTTGAACATCCTTAGGAAATGGTGACCTTTTAATACTCCTGTTCCTTCCTTTCTCTCATGTTTAGGACCAATCTAGATATTACACAGGTAATATATGAACAGTAGTAAGCTGCTATGAAACGTTGGTGAATAGCAGTATACAAATATACCCAGGTCCCTGTGAAAAGCTATCAGATTGGCCAGCTGTGGGGAGGGATGTAATTTCGTATAGAAATAAAGTCGTTGGGGCAAAGTATTAAACAATATCTTTCTCCTCATTGTTCTTCCTTTCCTTAAAGTTGCAGGTTTCTGTGGCTGCTTTTCATTTAAAAGAAAAACCTATCAAGAGACTGTTTACATGTCTACTGTGTAATATTTAGTTTGGAGCCTTGGTGCATGCCCAAATGAGACTATATGAAAAGGAGGGATTGATATTATGCATCTTCCATCTAGGTCCTATAGGTCTGCAATAGAAATATCCCTGACATATTTTTGCAGGGTTGGGAGGGTTTACCTGGATTTGTGATATTTGTTTTGTTTATTTGTTTTGTTTATTTTTCTTAGGATTTAAGTTGCGGTTAGGTAGTTTAGCTGGGAGTGCTCAGTGTCTTCTTTGAAATAGCAGTGCTTCTAAGTGTCATTCAGAACATGAAGCCCACTAGGTGACCATGGGCCAATCACTTTCTTTCAGCCTAACCTACCTCACAAGGTTGTTGTGAAGAGATAATGGGAAAGGGAGAGCATGGGCGCTGCCCTGAGCTGCTTGGAGGGAAGAGGGATATAACACGTGCAGTAAAATAATAATTTAAAAAACCAAATTCTAGTACAACCAAAACACACTTGGTGTGCTGATAGATCTGTAATAACGGGAATATGTAAACTAATCCTGAAATGAATGGTTATCATCTCAAGGGGCTGGCAGGTGACTTCATATCCAGCTTAGTTACAGTTTAAAACATAGAGAATATGTTTCTTAAACATGACAGTATCCTATCCTGACAAAAAATGCACAGTGTACCAGAGAACATTACAAAATGTATCAAACATTTGAAGTGGAAAAGTTTTATATCTCTTTTGTTATGCTGACAGTTATATCTAAAGACTAGAGGCCTATCCAGCTTGTTTTGGAAGTTCACTTGGCTGCTCAGATTTAGTTAAAATATTTTTAATTGAGATGTGAAGAAAGTCTTAAAAGGATTAAATTATGTTTCATCTTGTGCCAAACTAGAAACAAAATGAGAACCTTTTTTGGTTACTTCTGGGCCCCTGGCTCAATTTTGTTGGATTATGTACTTTGATATCTGCATTAATTATAAGATTGACTTTGGCCAGAAAGGTGTGAAATTTCAGCTTCGATATTGGATATGGTACATTCTGCTCATATCTAAGGGAGTATCTGCATTTTATTTAAATCGGAACACCTACTTTCCAAAGTTATCTGAATTGTTTCAATATAAGAAGTATTACAAGTGGAAGCCCATGCACATTATATTTCTAATACCTATTCTTTCAGGACTGTATAATTGTTTCTTGTTCTGATATTTTTAAGGAATTGTGTTCATTTATTTAATGTTATAGAAATTATGACTATATGGCCACGTTTGGATGTCACTTTAAGCCATGATAGGTTAATAAGCTTCTCACAGTAGCTTATTTGAATATAAGCTATTGTTATCCCCACAGAATCAGACAAATAAGCTACTGTGTGTAGCTTATTAAACTACTGTGTGTAATCCGAGTTATCTCCCCAACCCCTGTCTTGCTGCAGTCCTCCTGCCCCAGTGCTTCACCCATTGACAACACCACAGTAGCTGGTTTTAATCTTCCACAATATCCCAATGAGAAGGGAAAGGTTAATTCAGGACTTCCAGCATCACCCTGACAAGGGGCTAACAACTCTACAGCACCAGAAGTATGCAGGATTGGGACCAAACTGCATACACAGCCTTACCTAGTTTGGAGGCACCCAATGCACCATCAAAACCCTGAGCAATTGCACTCAAAGGAGAAAAACCCCAGGGTTCACCAAAAGGGGGGTGGTGCAGATAAAACTTTGGAAGTTTGCAGGTTCAGGACCAAACTTCATACTTGGCTTCCACTGTCAGGGATGCATACAAGGCAAAACGACAACCCTGCACAGGTGCCGCCCCAACCAAATGGTGCTAACACTTAGGAAGTTGCAGAGCGCATAGTCAAGGTTTGGGTGGGGTAGGGCTTTTAGGGCGGGGTAGGGCTGTGAATACAGTCAGTTGCTAGGCAGATCATGGAAACAGAAGCTGAGTTCAGACTACACACTAATCAATAGGGGTGGGAATAGGAACAGAATGGGAAACAATGGTTGATTAGCGTGTTGTCCGAACTCAGCCAGAGATCTGCCAGCTGGAGGAGAGTGACGACAGCTTTTTTGACCTCTCTTGCCACAGTGACCACCATGCGATACGATAATTGATTAATATCCCATTTTGCAAACCTTGATTATCAGTTTGTTTTATTTTGGCCAAATAAACCATCATGGGTTAAAAAAATCTCCCAACAGGCAACACAATAACCCATGATAGGTTAAATAAGACATAGTGGCTTATTTAACCCATCATGGGTTATCATGATTTCCAAATCCACTCAGTATATATCTTTATAAAACCAAAAAAGTAATAATATTTTTTAAAATCACATGTACCATCTAACAGTTGACCAACACTTTACTGGTGCTTCCAACTCCCTTTCCACTGACCCCAACACAGAGACCCACCTATTCCCTGATAGGTTCAATCATTTGAAATTTTCATAAACAAATGAAGAACTGAGCCAATAACTAAGGAAGGCTCATTTCAACAAACACAAAATAGCCATTTGCTAAAGAAATTTAGAAGACTGCATCCTGGATTTTCCTCAGCTTTTTGTGGTAACTATCCGATTTGGGGGCTAAATTTGCAAAACCAGTATTTCTCCCAAATCCATGTGTTCTGTGCTTTAAGGTAATATATTATTTCATCTTTATTATTATAGCAAGTGTCCTAAAATTATATTTGAAATATGCCTGGCTTTTACTTTTGTATATAGTAGGGTGACCATATGAAAAGGAGGACAGGGCTCCTGTATCTTTAATAGTTGTATAGAAAAGGGAATTTCAGCAGGTGTCATTTGTATATATGGGTCCAGCTCCAGCTGAGAGCCCCCTCTCTCCTGCTACCAACTGTCTCTGCAGAGGCCACCATGAGGGAGGAAGAAGCAGCCAGGCATTTCTCCACCGTGCCTGGGTCCAGCTCCAGCTGAGAGCCCCCTCCCTCCTGCTACCAACTGCCACTGCAGAGGCCACCATGAGGGAGGAAGAAGCAGCCAGGCACCTCTCCACCGTGCCTGGGTCCAGCTCCAGCTGAGAGCCCCCTCCCTCCTGCTACCAACTGTCTCTGCAGAGGCCACCATGAGGGAGGAAGAAGCAGCCAGGCATTTCTCCACCGTGCCTGGGTCCAGCTCCAGCTGAGAGCCCCCTCCCTCCTGCTACCAACTGCCACTGCAGAGGCCACCATGAGGGAGGAAGAAGCAGCCAGGCACCTCTCCACCGGGCCTGGGTCCAGCTCCAGCTGAGAGCCCCCTCCCTCCTGCTACCAACTGTCTCTGCAGAGGCCACCATGAGGGAGGAAGCAGCAGCCAGGCATTTCTCCACCGTGCCTGGGTCCAGCTCCAGCTGAGAGCCCCCTCCCTCCTGCTACCAACTGTCACTGCAGAGGCCACCATGAGGGAGGAAGCAGCAGCCAGGCATTTCTCCACCGTGCCTGGGTCCAGCTCCAGCTCCAGCTGAGAGCCCCCCTCCCTCCTGCTGTCCCCTGTAACTGCTGAACTTTCCAACTAAGATTGTAGTGCCTGAATTTGCTTTCCTTTTCCCCCTCCTCCTCCTCCCTCCCAATCCCCTTTCCATTTGTGTCATGTCTTTTAGATTGTAAGCCTGTGGGCAGGGACTGTCAAGAAATACTTTTGTAAGCCGCCATGAGAGCCTTTTTTGGCTGAATGGCGGCATAAAAATCCTTAAATAAATAAATAAATAAATAAATATATGGAGAACCTGGTGAAATTCCCTCTTCATCACAGCAGTTAAAGCTGCAGGAGCTACACTAGAGTGACCAGATTTAAAAGAGGGCAAGGCACCTGCAGCTTTAACTGTTGTGATGAAGAGGAAATTTCCCCAGGTTCTTCATATATACAAATGACATCTGCTGAAATTCCCTTTTCAATACAACTGTTAAAGATACAGGAGCCCTGTCCTCCTTTTCATATAGTCACCCTAGTATATAGATATTCAGGATGTGCTATTTAAAAATAATCTTTCCAATAAAACTTGGAGGAAATAATGAACAAGGAACAATTCTGTCTAAATATGCATAGGATTATGCTATTTAGGGCATAATCCAAAGCATGTTAAGACAGAAAAGAGCCCTACAACATCCCAGCATTCCCTAGCCAGCAATGGTGGGAGTTGTAGGACTTTTTCCTGTCTAAACTTATGTAGGATTGCACCTTTAAATGCTTACCAAATAAGGCTGTGATCTGAAGCATGCATGCTTAGCTTGCTTATGTAACTTCCATCAATTGTATTGCAGTTCAAGTGTTTAGGATTGGAATGCCAATGTGTAATCAAATATATACTAGTGTTTTAATTTAGTAGAGTAGGATTTCTCTGGGTGACTCAAAACACATTCCATGGAAGTTATGGCAGCATCTGTTACTTGCATACAAATGTACTGACAATAGAACTTTGTAAAGCCACCACCTGGACATGGGTCCACATTTTTAGGATCCATTTTTCTTTGGATCCTGTTGTTATGCCAAATTTGGAAAAATATTCTTACTGTCACTGTTTGTCTAGTACTCCTCATAATCACCATCTGGAGAATGTGCTGCTGTTTTATCTCCCATCTGTGTAGCGATGAGGAGGTTACCAATGAAAGAAGTTGTAGCACTGAAACTGCTCTTTAATGAGAGAGACTTTCTGCCTTCTGGTTAAAGGTTGGCATTTAGGGTCAGGTTAAGACTTTAAGATGGGATGTGAAAGAACTCGTGTAGAAGCACCCATTTTCTCAGAGGATAGGATAGTGTAGTATAGTGTACTGTACTGTACTACTTCATTTTGACTCATTTTAAGGAGAATGGAAAGCTTCTGGAAGCATCCAATGGATAATGTTTGCCAGTGGATGTTCTGAAATGACTGTGGTCTGAACAGCAGAAGAGTCATTTCAAGTTGGGAAATTGGATGGCTATAAAGTACTTTCACAAGCACTATGTGGTAGCACCATTGTTATCACATAGCAATCCAGAGCTATTTGTAGCTACCAGCCGTGTGTAAAATGCACATTAGTGC
Source organism: Elgaria multicarinata webbii (assembly GCF_023053635.1). Classification (NCBI taxonomy): domain Eukaryota; kingdom Metazoa; phylum Chordata; class Lepidosauria; order Squamata; family Anguidae; genus Elgaria; species Elgaria multicarinata. The sequence continues at coordinate 122,078,238 of NC_086174.1, forward strand.
ACTTCCCCTTCCCCATATTTCCCAGCAATTGCAGGGGCACAGTAAGTATAGCTGCATGGACTGGCCTATCAATACAAATGACTAGCTTCCAATGCAAATGCAATGAGATGATAGAACTTGGTCATCTGAAACCACTCAAAGAGGTACTGTTTTATAGTGACATAGGTTTGTATCCAGACTTCATTCATGCCATGGAATTCATTGGCAGTGACAATAGGTGGCCCACAGGGGCCTGTCCTAGGGTTACCATATGAAAAGGAGGACAGGGCTCCTGCAGCTTTAACTGTTGTGATGAAGAGGGAATTTCACCAGGTGCTGCATGCATACAAGTGACACCTGCTGAGATTCCCCTTTCAATACAACTTTTAAAGATACTGGAGCCCTGTCCTACTTTTCATATGGCATGAATGAAGTCTGGACAAAAAAACTATGTCATTGTGAAACATTACCTCTTTGAGTGGTTTCAGATGACCAAGTTCTATAATCACATTGCATCTGCATGGGAAGCTAGTCATTTGTAATGATAGGGCAGTCCATAGGGTCACCCTAGCCTGTCCCAAGTGTGGCAGCTACTGATTCATTCTGAATTTCATCCATTCAGGCTACCACTTTAAGAGCTGATGCCCTCCAGATGTGTTTGATTGCAACTCAAATTATAAGCTGCTTCTGGGCATTAATATTTATGTATATGCAATTTAAGTAGCGGATTTTGCAAATTTCAGAATATTAAAAATCTTTCTGCTGTAATCACTGATAATGTAGAGATAATCCACGCTTGCTAATAAATTCACAAATGTTACTAGCTCACACATGTTTTACTATCCCACCTACCTACATCATACCTATATTACTCATTTGTAGCACACTAACAGTTTGAAAGAAGGTTGGGGGAGGATCAATTCACTTCTAATTTAGAAAACAAAATCCCTGTCTGGTTGCTTGGAGGCTATATTGACTCACCATAGGTGATCAGACAAGAAGTTATTTAAAAACCTGAGGTATCTTTCATCTAAACATAATGCATACTTAAAACCTAGCACCAAAACATAGGTAGTGATGTTATAGTAGTGGAGAGCTGCCTCTTGTCTACACTTTCATTGTGCCAAGTTGTACAGGTCAAGGAGATTGTTGAATGTTCCGGGTAACTTATTTCCCCTAGAGAATCATCAAATTTTGAACTTCATCATCTTGTAGAAGCACTGTAAAAGCATCCTCTTTCGAATAACATTTAATGGCTATAGTTTAGACCAGAATTCTTATATATTTTAGTAAAAAGGTTATATCTACACCTTCATTCATCTTGAAGAAATAGAATAAAACTGTGTGTGCTTGTCTGTTTATGATGGGGGAAACTGCAGTTTCAGGGAATTTGCCAGCCACAGTGATGCATACATCTGGTGTTAGCAGAAGAACAGGAATTTCTATGGAAGAAACTAAATATAGCACAAGTAAATGATGGGCATTTTACTAGTATATTTAAGCAAATATCTGTGATTCTCATTACTGTCATCACAAAAGTTTTGTGAACTTTCTTGAAACTATTAAAACTCACTACAGTTTCTGATTTTCATTTTCTTTTCTTTTTTAAAATTAGAACAAGGATCCATATCTTCATGATGAAGTTACATCCTCTGTTTCACAGCTTGCAACAAAGGTATATATTTAATGGTGAGATGCTTATTTAAACATGTTTTATTTAACAGCTCATTTCCCATATCTTAATATCCTTTAGTGCATATTTCGAAGGCACTAACTTTGGTTCTGGATACATTGACAAGCAACATTCCTTTATTAGGTCTTCATTTACTCCCCTTAGTTTTCTTGCTATTGTAATAGCTTGCATATTTGTGTTTTGTACTTCATACATTCAAATGATTTAATATATGAAAAACGCAAATATAGTGACATTTTAATAATGCTTGTAATCTTCTTTATGATGGCAGTTCATATACAATATTTGCAATTCTGATTTCTGTTTGCCTTTAGAATCTTAATGCTATGATATCTAGTCTTTGAGCTGAAAGAGGAAAGATTGTTGTGGGCAAAATTATATGTGGTTATGTATTGTAGGTAGCAGGTTGATCCTTAAAGTTGATATTACAATTTCCAGCACATTAATGTTGTGGAGGGAACACAATAGCCAAAAACTTTACAAAATATTATATTATGGTAGTATTAGATCAATGTCTTGCTGGCATAGCAAGCAGACATACAAGTGAAAATGTTTAGGGTCAGTGTGTCACTATACACACCGTGCAAATACAAATCTGGAGTTTTCTGACTTTCAGAAGCAATATTTTATAGCAGGAGTCCCCAATCGTTTTCAGCCTATGGGTGCATTTCAAATTCTGTCAAAGTGCCATGGGTGCCAGTGACAAAATGGCCACCATGGGGGCATGGCTACTCACAAAATAATAATAATAGTTGTTATTGTTGTTATTATTATTATTATTATTTGTATATCGCCTTTTGCCTAATGCTGGGCCTCAAGGTGGCCTTACAAAGTTTAAAAGTTTAAAACATAAATGGGGGGGGGGGGGAACAAAACCATAAATGTTTAAAATACACAACAAAATTATAAGACAGTAACATAGATGGAGGGCCAGATTATTCTCCAAAGGCCTGCTGGAACAAAAAAGTTTTAGCTTGCTTCCGAAAGCCCATCAAGGAGGGAGCCAGCCTAGCTTCCCCGGGAAGAGAGTTCCATAGCACAGGAGCAGCCACCGAGAAGGCCCTCTCCCATGTTCCCACCAAGCGCGCCTGTGAAGATGGTGGGACTGAAAGAAGGGCTTCTCCAGAAGGTCTCAAAGCACGGGCAGGCTCATAAGGGAGAATATGTTCTTTCACATAACCTGGACCCGAGCCATATAGGGCTTAAAATGGCCACAGAGTGAGGTCAAACAGACTGCAAAATAGTTCAAATATGAAATATTTTAATAACAAGTAAAACAGAAATATAAACATCCAAAAAATATCAACAATGGATAATTGGAGAGCAAGGGGCGTATTAAAACTGCAAGTCGACGTACATAGACTTAAAAATATAGAGAAATCAGATCCATAGACTTAAAAATATAGAGCAACCAGGAAGTTAGCAGATGTCTTGTATACATAGAAATCACCATGAGGGCACAATTAAAAACCTCAGTGATGCACCTACACCCTTGGAAGCCCTGTTTTGGACCACTGTTTTATGGGGTAAATAGTATTTCTTAATATTTAATATTTTATTTTAATGTCATACAATTTATTTTTTTACAGAATTAGAAATAAAAAATTCCAGTGCAGTTTTGCCTCCGGTGCTGAGTTTTGTGTATCACCAGGTGGTCCCTCTTTACTGTCTTAATTATAACATTTGTGGCCTGAAAGTACTGTAACAATTAACACTGGAGACTGGGATTACAGAACAGGGTTCTTGTAGCAGTGTAACTTTTACATAATGTGTTACAATAACGGTATGGCTACAACCTTGCATTTCTTGTTTTTAAAGTGCCCTATTGCAGTGTTTCTCTTAATGAAACTTCAAATGAACATGTGAGTCCCACTCTACATTGTGACTGAGAGGTACACACATCATTTTTATGCCAAATGAAATTTGGTTGGGAGATTATTTTTCAGCTACTCCTTCCATTGACTCCTTCTTCACAACACACACTTTTTAAACTGTTTTATTTTATTTTTTATCTTAAAAAAGCCCTTTAGGGATTCACAGTGAAAGCCACCAAAAGAATGAGGAATGTTTCCCATTCTTTCCTACTTCCCGGCTCCTGACCTGTATAAATTCCTTTAAAATGGAACCAACTGTGTTGTTCCCAGGCATTCTCAATGGAGTGTTTTTGTTGAGACTTATGAATTAGGCTTTTTAGATGTGTATATTATCTTATTATTCTGAAATGCTGCCACTCTCCCCTCCTCCAGCGGAAAACAAGACAAGGAGAATAGTATTTTTACTGCTTTATTATTCAGGGGAATGACTTGTGGACACAATGTAGTCATTTCCAGAGAACTTAAACCTACCAAAGCATGATAGTGCCACAGACATTGACCAAGGACATAAAGCAAGTGTGGCAACATGCCCAAACCCTGTGAAACGGTGTAATAAATGTCTTCTTGAAGATAACAGGCTAATTGGTCTGATCCCTATGAAGAATGCCTGTAGGTGTCAGACCCCAGGTTTTAGCCACTGAACTAGAGATTTCTGCTTAGAGGACAACTTATTGTAAGATGGGCATCAAGCTGTAGTCTGAGACCCTGTGAGAATGAGAGAACACTTGGTCACATTTTAGCCGCTGGCTATATGATATTACCTGTTTGCCTTGTGAAATAAGGTAGGCCAAGAAGAAGTTAATCTTATAGTGACAGCTCTTCTCACAACAAAAAAGGCAGCGCTGTTCCACAGTAACAAGTATGCAAACCTGTTCCCCCCCTCCACTTAAATTGCTTATTTTTTCCTCCTTTTTTTAATGGAATGGTTTTACTAGCTTTCTCCCTACCTTATTTTGCTTCTTGTAAATTATGGTGCAGCCAATGACCTAGAGATTGGTGCTTGGAGAGCACTTTGTTGTCACTTTGTTTACTAGGACTTGCTAGTAAAAGGGTCTAGTTCTACCTCTGTCCACGAGTTGACACTCCCCATTCTGTTAGTTCAATTTGTTATTGTGAAAACAACACGGATTTCCTCAGATATGATCTAGCTTTGAGTCTGACACTCTCATAGGGGACAAGATAATCTGCTTAACTGGTCATCTGAAGGAGGTGGGGAGCAGTAGGGATTGTTGTAGAACATGATATGCTAGACTGAGCATACAAGGCGTGCCATAGCTGAGGTGAAGAGTTTAATAATAACAGGTAAAAGCAACAGCAGCAGGAGAGTTCTGTGTTCAGCAGCGCTAATGCCATAATTAAGTACCTGTGAATCTTGGATCCTAGGTATGCTGGTAAGGGTCTTTACATTTAGAAATAGAATTTCAATTATGGGCAAACATGACGTTTTAGTAATCAATATTTCTCTAATATCTTGGTCCATTTTTTTTCTCAAGTTATTTACTTAACATGATTTTTCTTCTGCTATCATTCTGCCAAAAGAACTATGTTCTTTAAGAACCCTAATCTGAGGTGAAAATCTGTGAATTCAGTGCATCCAGTGATAAAGGTGGCATGACGTGTTCGTTTTCAAGAGGCTGGACAGAACAAATGGAAGTTCCTTGTTTTGTCCAGCCATAGGTAGTTAGGGCACCCTTTAGTTAAATAAGCCACTGCAGAATCCTGTTAGGGCAGCCTTTAGTTAAATAAATGACTGCAGAATCCTGTTAGGGCAGCCTTTAGTTAAATAAATCTCTGCAGAATCCTGTTAGGGCAGCCTTTAGTTAAATAAATCACTGCAGAATCCTGTTAGGGCAGCCTTTAGTTAAATAAATCACTGCAGAATTGTAACTTGTACAGTCTGTGATTTTACCATATTTCTGCCTGTAAGAGTCAGACCTACGGGTTTGGACAACATGATAACCAACAGTGGGTTAAATAGTCAACAGTGAGTTAAATAGTCAACAGTTGATTATTGTGTCATCTGTTGGGACTTTTTCACACCATGGTTGGTTATTCCGCCGAAATAACCAATGCAAATAAACAATACTCTGCAAAGTTAGCAGTTTCTTAATCCTATGAAGCACCTTTGAAGACTTGCACATTGTATTTTTCAGTATCACCCCAAATTATGCATTCAAACAGTCGTTCATAAGAATTTCCGCTGTATACATTGATGTCTTTTGTGTATGGTCCAAAAAATAGATTCATGATCTATATATTCTTTCAATGTTAACACCATCCAAAAATTATTTTGTGTTGATGATAAAGACCACATTGTAATACTTTTTCTTTTGTGGTACTACATAATTTTGTCATAATTTGAGTTTCTATTTTTGTTCCAACATTCATGGCTTCTAGTTGTTCTCCATTTCACAATTTCCCCCTATATTACTAATCCAATTCTTTGAATGAGGTATTTTCCCTCTAATATACTGAATGACAAGTCACCTCTGCTTCCCTCTCTATTACCACACAAATGCATAGATCTCCCTTTTGCTTTTAGGAGGGATTTGTTATTTACACGTACCTTCTGTAGCCTGCTTTTTTCAGCTGACTTTTTTTCCTTTTCTTTTTTGAGTGCATGTTTTTTTAAACTATTTAAGGGCCTGGCAGAATTCCTGAGCTCTAATTTTACTGTGCTGATGGAAGTAGATTCAGGATTGTTGTACTCATCTGTTTTCCTTTAACAGAGATACATAGTTGTTGATATTCCTTGTTTCACAAGCTGTGCTCATTAAATTACAATTACTTGATGGTTGAAGATTATTTGGCTACTGAAAGTATAGGAGTCTGTTCCAAGAGGTTGGATGAAGTTGAGAGACAGAAATGACAAGATGGCTTCTCAAGAATCTGCAATTTGACTTACAATATATTATCGATTCAAACATAGCATGTGGAAGATGAACTGAACTTGACTGAAAATAGTGGAACACATTCTGCAGTAAAATATACAAGTTTGTGTTCTTATTCATGTTCTGCAGTAATGTTAATGATGGGACTTTGTTGGAGAACAAATTGTAGGGTGGATTGATTTAAATAATTATTTAAAACTTCATAATAAATAAGCTGATTGAAATAATTGATTCAAAACAAGTTTTTTTTGTCATATTTTCTAAACAAAGTTGTACAGTAATTGCTTGATACAGCCATGAAAATATGTATTATAAAAAACTAGAGCCTTTATGATATATAACAGCCACATTCCATCTCCTCCAATATATTTTAATACAAAAGACAGAGGGACAAGTGAGGTAGCTTGAACAATGCAAATTCCATTCAAGCCTCAAGCTCTTGTTATACTCCCAAGTAAACAAGGTACAGTGCATAAGGAAAGCTACTTAACATTCCAGGAAAGGGCCTTTAAACCTTTCCTCTAGTCTATGGTGTATCCTGAGATAGAAGTCATTTTTACATACCCTTAAAAAAAGCTGTTTTCAGACTAGAGTACTTTAGCACTGCTAAGCCATTGCTTTCCTATAATTAGCTGGAATAGAATTAAAACAATTTCACACAAATACAGTATATATTATCCAGCAATGTCCTTCCCCATGACCAGTATCCTTATACTCTCTTTACTCAAAAGTAAGTCCTCCCCCCATGGGAACAGAAACTGACTTTGGGGCAATTAAAACGCAGCACTGATTACTAATTCAACACCCGTGTTCATCAGGAAACAATAAAATAAACAGAGCCTGCAAAGTAGAAACATTTGATTAAAAGCATAGGAGTCTTTTAAAATTCAGTAGAACTTTGCTTGTCCACACTAGACAGGATGATTCTGAAATGGCATTTTATTCCCAAAGATTGCTATGGATCAGGTCTGAAGAAATACAGGATGTCAACACAGAAAAAGCTGTAATGCAATGGGGTTGATTATATTAGGCTCATTGCTATGCACTTACACATTTGGGGCACAGACTTGTAGGACAGATATTTGCATAACATTTGCATTTACTTATATCTATAAATGCAGAAAAAGAATTACAAGCCAGCCAAATAATACACAACCCAAACACCCCAAATAAAATAAATTCTTCAATTAATTTGCACCCCACCCCCAAATTATTACAAATCAATACTACATCTTCAAGTACAGTTCATTTGCATTAGCTGGGAGTAGTTGTGATAAAAATGCACAAAATAGTGGGCAGTAGATTTTTTTTCAGGAGTTCTTTGATGCATATCCCTAAAAATGGCAGCTTCTGCCCTAAAATGGAGTTTCTAAAATATGACACAACACTAATCCAAAAGTAAGCCAAGGGTGAGCCATAGGTCCCCTTCCTCCCGGGATGCCATGTGTTGTGTGTAGATTGAGGGGGAGGATCTCGCGATCAGCATATTGCAAGATCCTCCCCCTCCCCCTTCCCTGGTGTAGACCTGCCCTGAGACACATCGCTATTGAAGTAGACAACAAAGAATGCCTATTCTTTGGAAGGAAAGAGCCTTCTCTGTAGTGGTCCTACGCCTGTGTGATGCACTTCCCAGAGAGATTCACCTGAAGTCTTCATTATATACATTTAGATAAGAATGTCTTCTTGTGGCAGGCATTTAATCTTGATGTTGTCATTCTCAGTTTTAATAAATACTAAATAATAAATTTAATAAATACTAAATAAATAAATAAATAAATATTGCAGCTCAGGAATCCTAGTTCTATAACATGCAGAATTTTTTTTAAAAAAACCTTGGCCACAGGTGACATGGACCAGTTATTCTCTACTTCAGAGCAGGGTAGTAGTGTTGATAGACAATGGAAGCCTTCTTGGGATGAACTTACCTACAAGTATCTAGAGAACAAAAATGTGGGACTGATTCTGTTACTGTTACATTTACTAATCCCAAGGTCCTTTGAATTGTGAATCCACCAATAATTAATCCATGGAAATCTTCTTTCATGAGGTTTAAGGCTTAGCTGACTCTCAGTGCTTTACCTGCATTACAGGCTGCAGCCAGGATTTAATAGACTTCCCACATTATGTTGAGCCCATGATAGGGAATATATTGCAATTATAATCACATATTCTCTACAAGTGTCATTTTACACATAATATATTTTTTTTAAAAAAATATTTATTTATTTATTTGTTATTAGGTTCAAGGTGCAGGTTTTCGGGGTTGGAAAGAAGTAACATCCATATTCAATAAGGATGATGAACAACAATTACTAACAGGATCTAAATCTCCAAAATCTAAAGGGTTTGTATGTATAGGCATGGAAAGTGATATAAACATGCAATAACTTACGCATTGAACAAGGCTACTAACAGTGCAGTTTGTGCTATCTCCAGTATTCGAGGCAGTAAGCCTGTGTGCACCAGTTGCTGGGGAACATGGGTGGGAGGGAGCTGTTGCACCATGTCCTGCTTGTTCATCCCTGGCTGATGGCTGGTTGGCCACTGTGTGAACAGTGCTGGACTAGATGGACCCTTGGTCTGATCCAGCATCAGGGCACTTCTTATGTTCGTATTGAGGGAGGAGCCCTAACAACAGAGCACTCCAATCTCGGAGGTTCCCATCCATCCAAACAAAGCTCTTGCCGGCAGGGCAGCTGGAATGGCAGAGGCATTTTTTACTTCCCTGTCTGCCGCAAAAGGAATGTCTGTTAAACCTGTGTGCTGGGAGCATGATGCCTTTAGATCCATGGCCTCTCCCTTCTCACCCACCAAAGGGGCCCTTGCTGTTTTCCTCTTCCCGGAGGTCAGAGAGAGAGACCCATCACTGAGGTTTCAATGGTGGCTGGGAGGGGATTGAAGAGTGTTGAGTTCCGCAGTTGGATTTCCTTCTCTGAGGTTGGAGCTTTGTCTGCAGTCTCAGAGAGGCAGATCCACTGCATCGTATATCTGCTGGGATGCTGTGTAGGGGGCATAAAGGTATTAAACCTAGAATCAAAATAAACAGATTAAAGAAAAAGTAATATTCCAGAAGGTGAGACACTTTTTACTTATTAACACAAATTTATATTGTTCTTCAAATGTAAAGATCCTACTTATGTAAACTGAGGACCTGCATCTGGACAGAAAAAAGCAATTTATAGGCATTTTATTAAGGCAGAGTGGCCTTTTTGTTTTTAAAGACAATTGGTTGGATCCAGAGTTTTTGCTCCAGTTATGGAAGAACAGTTCCAGTCACAGAAGAGGCCCTTCCTATTTATTTATTTATTAAATTTTTATACTGCCCAATAGCCAAAGCTCTCTGGGCGGTTCACAAAAATTAAAACCATAATAAAACAACCAACAGGAGAGTAGAGCTCTATGCTCCCACCCCTCTGGTCCAAAGTGCTGTAGATTTCAATTGAAATCAAATGCCCATTATAGAATTAAATGTTTAAAAGAATACATATGCACAAAACAACACATAGGAGAAGATTGTCCATCCTTTGTCTCCATAAGAAGATTCTTATCAGCACTATTCCCAATAATCAGACTATTGCTTCTTTCACATAGGGATCTGTGGCTTTTGTAGATTATCTATATTAAATTAATGCCATTCTGATTAGTCTTATTAGCTCGTTCTGTGCTTAGCCATTTTTAAAGTATAGAAAAGAAACACAAAATGTTTAAATATATATAATGAGAGACTTGAACAGTAATACGAGGATAATGGCAAAATTGTTCTGGTGTTTCTTGGTCACAGATGCATTTACTGTAAAATTCTTCCCCTGAAATGTGTGTTCCAAAAACAACAACGTTTTATTGTTCTCTAGGACAAGCTTAAAATCAAAAGACGATGTGAAGTCGGAAAAGAAAGCTGGATTTTGGGACAGTTTGGTGATAAAACAAAACATCCAATCCAGGAAGCCAGATGAGATTGAGGGCTGGGAGCCGCCACAGCTTCCTGCCAGTGACCACCTCAGCGATGCAGGAAATACTTTAAGTGACTATCCTCCATCTTGGTCCGGCTGGGAAGATGAAACCAAAGGCTCCACAAAATACACAAACCTGGCAAGCTCAGGAAATAGCTCAAGGTGGAGTATCAAATCAGCTGGAAGGTTGGTTAGCATTAGGCGACAAAGCAAAGGTAACCTTACCGATAACTGGGAAGAATTAGAATGATACAAAGAATGTGAAATGTTCTATAACTGATAATAGGTAACATGATTTATGTATATCTTCAAACCAAAATCAAACTGCTTAATATTGCACCTTTTTACAGAAGAATATTATTCAAATTGTTCAATAGGTTGCTCACTTTACTGAAAGTTTTTTAGTCGCTTTGTTTTCCATGCTGAACAAAGTCAAATACCTATTTTGTGCCTATATTTCATACATTCATACTGTCTAGCATCTTGGTTTGCTTTTTAAAAAAAACCTTAATGAATGTATACACTGGTTGAATATTGACTGCCTTACTTAAGAACTTCACTAGTTTGAAGTTCTAGATTTCTTGGTCTTTTGACATCGTAAGTTTATATTTTGAATGCTGTCCCTGTTATGTAAAAATTCTGATTCTCAGCTGACACTGTGTTGTTTCAGCTTAATACATTGCTTTCCTTGTCCTTAGTATGAACACATGATTCTCAGGATGAAGTATCAGAAATCCTGCATTTTCCCAAAGCACTGAGTTGTACATGAAGCATGAGAACTCCAGATTCATGTGCTTTTCTTCTTCCATTACACAAACTTGATAGATAAGTAAAATAAGGCTTCCACATAATATACTGTTTGATCTATAATTCTGCTAAAACAGGTTTGCAATCATCCCAAACTCAATTTTGTAAACACCACTGAGGTGAAAGCTAAGGCCTGATTTATGTGTTCCCTAAGTGCTGTATTAAACACCAGAAATCGCTTCCATGTGTTTGGGCTCCACATTGCAGGAGTAACACAAGCAAGGGCTGATCAGTTCGGTTACTTGGATCACAGGGATACTTCCCTTGCCAGTGCTGCCATTCAACTGGATCTTTGTCTACATTACCACTGCAGCATGAAGCCTGCCCACATAGAATGTAGAAATCAGGCCTGAGTTTCAGAAAATTCACCCCATATGTAAACCTTATTCATCAATTTAGAGGCACTTTTCAACTTTTGGCATCACCCCTTAAACTACATGATCCATGTTTCTCTTTTGTAGGATGTGACGATCTCTCTGTGCTTTTTCAGGGTGACAAGAGGTTAATGTTCTGTCTTTGCTGTGTACAAGGGTTCTTTTAGTATGTGTATTTGCTGTTATGAGGTTTAGTCTTACTGGTTGCTGCTAATTACTTCTTATTACTAAAAAGGAACTATGCATTATAATGCACGTGGGAGATTGGAAATGTATTGTAAAGTTTAGGGTCCCCCCTTAAATATTTTCACATGTCCATTTTATTTAAAATTGTCCAATTTATGGGATTAAAGTGACAGAAGGACATACTACTATGATAAGAGAAGAAAAACTTCCAGTACATCATTTGAATTCTGTTTCAATCATCAAGGAAGAAATGTATCAGATGCATGTGTGTCTTTCTGCACCTGTCATAGTCAAATTCTAATCTCAAACTGAATGTTTGATATATAATACAAGATCATCTTTGATAATTTTTAATGATCAGAATAACTGAGCATCACAACCTTTTCTGTTCTCATGATGGCTCCATCTACCAGTTTCCCTCAAGGTCTGGAGACCGAACTGGCTAAAAATTATCTTACAACAAAGTGTTAGATCTTTGCAGAAGGAATAGCAATGCCAACACCACTTGGGGAAAGTAGCAAGCTGTAAGTAACAGAGGGAATATAGGAGACAGGAGCCACCAGAGAGCCATCAGCTAACTACCACTACTATTGATTTGAAATATGAAGACAACATTAAAAGTGCCTTGTTCTTTAATAGTCCACCATATAAATGCTCAGTAAGACATTTTAACCACTTTCTTGCTGTTCCTTATGTACACTTGCTTAATTTCTGTCTTAAGGTTCTAGAAAATGAATGTTTAATCCAAAAATGCTAGTATATTTCTTCTCCCTCAGTTAAAAATCTTTACTTGACACTCATACTGAGCCTATATACCACTGTTTATGTAATAATCTTATTCAGCAATATGGACACCAAAAAGCGAAGTTCAAGATTTGCTTCCAACAATCAGCAGCTTTTAAATGAAACCAACTATTTTGTAACTATGCAGAGGGTTTCAATTTCATACATTCCCCCCCCCCCAATTTCATAGCCCAGGCCACATAAAGACTTTACAATACTCTCATGTGGCGGAATAAGGGATTCCTACAGGCCTCAGATATATTCGCCTCTCCCTTCCTCTCCATAAACACACACAGGTTTCCCAGCCTCCTTCAGCAGTATAAATACTGTCCAATGTCTTTGAACAGACATAATCCTTTCCCTTTGACCTCTTGCTACTCCTGCTCACTTTAAGAAACTCCTCTGCCAGCAAGAGTTTGTGTTCTACCTGCTTTTACAAAAATTACAGGATTCTGAGACTAGTCTGCCACAACTAGGGAGTGCTTGTGTAACAAGAGAATTATCCTGTTATGTTCAAGTAGCCCACAACTTGGATTGGGACTGTTAGCTACCTCTTTCTGCTTACTTTTTTCCCTCCCAGAGAGAAGTGTTTGAAATTGGTAAATTGGTGGCATCTGTGCTGATTTGAGGGAGGCTTGAAAACAGCATATCTTTTCAAACATGTAATAATGAAGTTATATCTCAAACATGATTGCTGTGGAAAAATTCATTCTTTTGCTTTGGAGGGCTGGGATTTTGAAGTAAAGTTACAACTGAACCTGTAGTGAACATGAAGATTTGTTTAGGCAAGTTAAAAAAAATCAAGTGCAAGCCAGTCAAAGTTAACCACAGTTAAGCTCCATTCAGTTTAATGGAAGAGTTAAACGCATGTTTAACTTTCTCCCATTTGAATGCGGTAGGACTTAACACTGCTTAACTTTGACTAGTTCATGCCCTGTTTTTAATTTTAATTTTTTGGTCTTAGATGTAACTGCAGAATATAGCCATTTTCTTTATGCAAAGAATTCTTGAGTTTACCGTTTATGGAGGACCTTCATACAGAAGGAGCAGAAGTGTGATATGTTGGCACTGAATCTGACATGGAAAGAACTCACCCAAATGATAGCGGAGCAGAGTCAGGAACTCAGTGTTTACTACTAGTAGGAGTTTTTATACTGTGACAAGTAGAGGTTCTGCCATTCACATTATACTGCCAAGTGCCTGTACTTCACCTTGATGACTTTCTTGTGGTACACAGTTTAATTCCATGTGGAAGTAATATTCACACATGTGTGCTGTGTTTAGATAGCCAACAAAGGATAGTGTTATGAAGCTGAAGCTTACTGTAAAACTAACATCCAATATTCTGGATCCTACATGTTGGCTTAGATTGTTGTAGCGTAAGTAACAGGCTTGTGCTACTGATGTGACCTTCTGCCTAAAAAGCAGGACATTTCGCTAGTTCTGCCCTACTTTTCAGAAGACTGTTCCTTTTGCTGCTCACAGTCACTTGACAGGCAAACCTTTGCTACAGCCTCCACTCAAGACCTGTGGATCATAAGGCATGCCTAGCCCTGCTTCCTCCTTGACCTTCACCATTGCATATGTTGCCACGAACAGTGACTCTGAGGCAAGCATCAGTAGCCAGCTGCCTTCTAGATCTCTTCCCAAGCACTGGACGTGGTGTGGTGTGGTGGTATTGCCTTCTTATTTGGTCTTAATACTGGATCCTGTGGTGGATGGCAGATCCATAGATCAGACCCCAAGTAGGCTTTTGAGATATAAAGTACAGTCTGATTTATTTAAGCTATAAAAGATTTATTTTTAGAAAAAATGGAACACAATCCATCAAAAGTTATGCACTTTCATACCTCATTGATTTCTATAGTGTTTAATACTTTTTACTCTCTCATCGAAGTCAATGGGATATAAGTGTCCTTCACTCTGGCAGGATCGTGCCCATGTTTTCCTAAAGAATAATTGTTTAATTTTAATGGCAGTAATTAAAATTTAATATAATTTATTGTTGTGCTTTTGTAGAATTATTTGTTTGAAAGAGGCTTGCCTTTTGTGGTCTTTTATTTGTTTGGCAAATTTTTATTCTCTCTATCCTTTTAAAGTATCGCTATCTAGAGATGTGTGGGCTTGTTTTCTTCTTCTTCTCTTCTTTTTTGCTTTGTAACTATTTGATTTTATGTCCACTGGTTTTAAAGAAGATACCATTGCGATTGTATTCTGAGATTGCACAATGTAATGATTCAAATACTGTTTATGTTGCCTTTTCACTGCACCTATGCATAATTCTTGGCTTGAACTCAATGAAGTTGAAACGCTTTATGTGGCTGTAACTAGTCACTTAATGCTCACGTGTTTCCTTTTCTCTGGTATTTTATTAGTTTCACTTCAGAAATATAGTATTTTCACAGATGAATAAAAAATTAGTTGAAACCAAAATCCCAAATTCCTTCATTTAATTCTATTTATTTATTTATTTTTCTTTAATCTCTAGGTGGTGTGCAATACATTAAAAACATAAAATACAAATAATAAATAGTGTATAATAAAACCAAGCTAGAATTAGCAGCAAAGACGAAAAACACTCCACATACACATAAAAACCAAAGGAAAACCAGCAGCAAAATAAAAGTTGTGATGATGTAAAAGCACCAAAAAGAGCTCTTAAAAAAGCATGGAATTGAAAGGCCTTCATGTGGCACCAGAAAGACCATAACGTAGCTGCCAGGCAAGCCTCTCTGGAGATGGCATTCCATGGACAGGGTGCCACAACTGTAAAGGCCCACTCTTCGGTAGCCGCTTGCCTCACCTCATTTGGTAGCGGCACCTGGAGGAGGGCCTAGGGGTGATGACCTTGGTGTGTGGGTAGATCAATAAAGGCAGGGGGAGGAATGCTCTTCCGGGCAACCCGGACCCAAGCCATTTAGAGCATTCAAGAAGGGATCCAGAGCCTTTTGATATCTATGGCCGCATTGGGTTCACAACATGGTTGCCATGGAAAGGGGGCATGGTGAGGAGTGCTGGTCACAAAACACTTATTTCCTAGAAGGCAAACTGGTGAGACTGAAAGGAGAGTAACTTATCCAAGAAGGTAAATATAAGGGCAGAGGTAGGGTCTAGGCTTCAAAATACAAAGTAACTCTTTTGAACGCAAATAAAGACTGCATTTCAGCATGCCGCCCACCCAGTAAAAAAATTAATAAATAAATAGACATCTTAAGAAATAACAAAGCAGAAGGGGGCAGTGAGTCTAGTGGGTGCCAAGTCAGCTGTCTATGTGCACATTGCTTTCCATGGGCACCACGTTAGAGACCCCAGCTTTAAATGTTTGAACCAGCACTTTGAAATGGGCCTGGAAAATAACTAGCAGCCAGTGCAATTGGCAAAGTTTTTGCATAATATGATCAAATCAGCCAAGCCCCTCTTAACAGTCTAGGCACCCTATTTTGAATTAAGTGAAGTCTCCAGACATTGTCAAAAGCAGTCGCACATATAACACATTGCAATAATCCAAACAGGAGGTTAACAGAGTGAATAACTATTGCAAGGCTATCCAGGTAGGATCATAATTGGTATATCAATTTAAGGTGAAAAAAGGTGCCCCGATGATACCACCTGAGAATGATGAATCTATGAGTACCCCCCAAAGTACAAACCTGAACCAAAAGGGAGAGGGCAATCCCCTGAAGAACAGGTTGAAGAAAACTTACTGGACAGACGAACCACCCTCAGTAAGTATCTCTTTCTTGTCTGGATTGAGTCTCCGTTCATTGGCCCTCATCCAGTCCATTACCCTGCCCAAGCACAGGTTCAGAACATCAACTGCCTCATATTTATTAGATGAAAAGAAGAGATAGAACTGGGTGTCATCATATTGATGACGCCTCAGCCTGCATCGGCAGATGTTCTTTCCCAGTGGTTTCATGTATCCAGTGGAATGGCCTATCCAGTGGAATTTTAAGATGTTTTTAGGATGTTTCTTAGGATGTTTTTAACAATGTATATTATGTTTTAATTGAGTATTATGTATTTCATCATTTATTGTTCCCTGCCTCGATCAAAATGGAGAGGCGGGCGAGAATTATTATTATTATTATTATTATTATTATTATTATTATTATTATTTAGATGTTCAAAACCACAAGAGATAAACTAGAGCCCTTAGGAGCCCCATAGCAACTTTGCAAGACAGAGATTCTTATTGTAGATGGTTCTTCTGTCCAGTTAGCAACTGAACAACTGTGCTATGGGGCAGAGCAGTAATCCCCAGAATCAGCCATCCAAGTAGGAGTGGAAACACTGCAATACAGGCAGCCTGTCCAGAAGGATATCATGATAAGGTATCAATAGCTTGTTCATCTTATGATCTGAAGGCCTGTCTGTACAAACTAGAGATGTATGGATTTTGCTTAATCTGTTCCAGCAGTGTTTCGGAGATTGTCAAGCACCTTTTGTTCCGTTGTCTGCTCATTGACGAATTGGATTGCTTTTAGGGATAGAAGAGAATTTTGTTCCACTTGCTCAAGTGTGTACCAATGCCAGTGTGCATTAGTGCAACTGTTCATTAGCATTAATGTGCACTAGCGCAAATGCACATTAGCATGAATGCTCAGTAGTGCAAGTGTGAATATGCACACACAAAATTAAGAAACTGGCCCACAAGCCCATGCAACTTGTAAACAGCCAGTCCACTGCAGAATCCCAGGTCAGATTCATAGAAATCCAAACTCATTTTAATCCATTGCAGAGTCCTATACAGTTGCCTGCCTAGGGATAATGGGTATGCCTTTGATCTATGAGATGGACCTTTGAATTATTCCTCACACATGCAGATGGTGTTTAGTGGACTCTGAGCCTTTTGCTAGAAATTTAAACACCTACTGCTTATTTTCTACATTTGTAACCCATAGCTTTGCCACAATGGTAAAAACAAGAAAATACATGATAAAAACTATCAACCACAATGATTAAAGAACAGTAAAACATAATAAATAGAAGCTTGAAAGTACAATAAAACATTATCACCCATATCTGCATACAAGGCTAAGAAGCCTTTTAGATTAAAGGGAAATCATGTTTGCTTACCATCACTTTCCTTCCTGCTTCTCTTCCGCATTTGAAATGAGCTGAATTACAAGTGAGGAGAGCAGTGGCCATGTGGTCTGTAAATTAAAACTTCCCAGCTCCTATAGTTCAATGGGACAGTGCCCCCGCCCCCCAGTAGGTGTTTTGTAGCGCAACTTTGAGTGCACACAGCAGGAAATCCCGGTATATTAGTTTTTCCAGGGTTTATTTTTAAGCAGAATAATGGAGGGAAAGAGTAGGAGATACACCAGAGGCTCATGACATTGCCAAAATGACCTGCAAACGTCCATGAGTGGCCAGTCATGAGCGTACTATAAATCACTCATTTGAAGAAGCTGTAAGAAGCCCACAAAAATAAAAA